>NC_133504.1:150775000-151375000 GCF_049354715.1 Callithrix jacchus | reverse complement strand
CTCTTCAGAGATGATTCCTACCATGATCCCTGAAACATACACACCTCCCACGCTTCTCTTTTTAAAAGCTATCTGCCATGGTCTGAGGTCATTTAACTTGTCTCCTCCTAGGTCTCAGTTAACCCTTCTGGTCTCCTCAGGAAGCATCTTCTTCATAAAATCATCAAGAAAAATCTTCAATGCTTAGCTTCAAGTTTGCAGGTACTGTTTCTTTTCATACAAGTTTTCTTAATTTTTCTAACCGAATTGTGGCTCTTTCCTCCCTGCTATGCTTCAATGCTTTGTCTATGCTCTATTAGTGAGGTATCTCTTTGAATAAGGTGTATTCTGTGTTGCTGTATTCCCATTTCAGTCCCATCTCACCCAATCTCAGTTACCCATAATAGACTCTTTTTTCCTCCAGCTCCTTTTCTCAGTCAACCAATCTCAGTGGACTGGAAGATCTTATTCATGGAATTTGAGACTCCACGGTTACTCTAGAATACCCTGAAAGCTGAAATCCACAACTTTAACATTTACATTTTTACAGCAAAGATACTCTAGAGTATCTTGAAAGCTAAAATCCACAATATTAATATCTATATTTTTATGGCAAGGTAGAAATATATCAGTAGAATGCTAGAGTGTTCTCTGCTGGCAGTGCTACCACTGATGTATGGGAACTTCACATTGATTCATCAAAATCAACTCTGCTTTCAGACACTGAAAAGCGTCATCAGAATTTGAATTTGTAAACACTTTTGAAAGTGTCTTTGTGTTCCAGGCTGGTGAAATACCACGGTGGGACACTGCAGAGGTAATAAAGTTGTTGGACTCTTTCTCAGGGGCCTGAACCTTCCAATCTGAATTCATTATGGTAGTTGAGTGTGGGGTTGAAGTGGGTGGTAGACAAGCATCCCTGGGTCAGTAGTAAGTGGTGAATTTGCTACCTTGTACTTTAATCAGAGACAATTCTAAGCTCATATGAAACTTGGTATGAAGAGGTGAAATCCTATGGAATCCTTCGGTAGCTAAACATCTTGGGTAGTCTGACTCAAAACTTCCCTCTGAGAAAGCCTAAAGACAAAGGAGAGCAAATGCCAAATTCTCTATTCTGGGCCTTATCGTTAGGAACTAACTTTGCTTTCTCTCATTTTAGCTGAAAAAATTTTTTGCAAATTTCAATTATATAATATACATTTGTGTCAAAATATAATTATCTTCAAGACATCCTAGTTTATCAATAGCATTTATCACTTCCTCTGACTCAAATCTTTATTCTATGGCTCCTGGTACTTTGGAATACTGTGTGGAATACTGTGTATTCTGTAATGAAAAGCTGTCTGCCATGACTTACAGTAATGATGTTAATGACATTCAGGTAACTTTCTGTGCCCTGGCCTTTGCTCAACTTTCTGGTTCTAGTTCCAACCATTTTCTGCCTTGGTAACACCAAACTTGCTTCTTGCTTGGGCTGTCCTCTACCTGGAAGCCTCTTTACACACTCACCTTCCTGGACAGCTTGAGGAACAGTAGTACCAAGATATCTTTCTGAACAATAGCTTGTCGAGCACTCTCTTCTCAGTGCCTGTGCATTGTGATCATAATAGGTAGCATCTTATATCCTAATTGTCTGTGGGGCTACTCCATAACAAACAAGCTCCTCACAATGGACTCCTGAAACTTTTGATTCCCCGACACCCAGTGTAGGCTCTGACACATAGGCACTCCACAAATCTCAGTTTAATTGAACTGAATTGGACTCTTACATGGGATGTTCACTTTCTCCATAAAACTAGAGCCAGAAAATAACTAAAGAAAAGGGTGTTTCAGATAAACATCAATATGTTTACAATTATTCTCAGCAGCTTTTGATTAATCAGAGACAAAGAAAACTCTTGGTTTGGATTATCCCAAAAAACAAACACAAGTCTTAGAAAGTATGCAAATTAGATACTAGCTCACAGCATTTATGTGCTTCTTCCCCTTGGACATTTCTCTGGGGTGATGAGGAGCTGAAAAAGGGGTGATCACCTCGTTGAGCTCAGAACCAATATTCAATCTAGACATATGATACAAGAAACAACCTTTGCATCTCTTCTCTGGCAAGAGAGTAATAAAATAAATGATTTAAAAAGGGGTTTAGAGGGAAAGGAGGAAGAGCTAGTTGGGACCTGGATCAATCAGAAGTTAATTTTTACAAAAAAAAAACCTGACTATATATCAATGCATACTGAGAACTAAAAATGCAAAAGAAAATTGTCTTTCTAAAAAGGCATCAAGAGCATTAGAAAATCTGCAGTTCTGAAACTATTTTCTAGGAATACAGTTCCCAGAATAGTGGAGATAATTAAAAACAGGATTTGTTTTATTTTAATCTTCATTATTGTCCTATTTAAAAACTTTAACAGAAAAATGAGAACAGTTTTGGTAAAAAAATTTTTTTACTAGGAAAAACAAAATTTTAAAATGCTATGATGTTATTATGTTATTAAGTGGTATGAGACAGGGCACGTTATCTCAATGTTCAGTATATTTACTTGTTACATCATTCTTATAGGTTTTCATAATTTTGTGATGGTTCTGCGTTTTAGCTTTATAAAAAAGCTTGTAAAAAGCCATCTCATAAACCATAAATTGTTTGATTACAAGTAATTCAGTCTGTAAAACACAATGACCTGCATTTCAAGACTGTAGAAAGCAACTTTTAAAAACCTCAAAACTTCAAGAAGTACTTAAAGAAAAATAGCCATGATATGGCTTACATAGAAAAACTGACTTCCACGGCTGAGACTTTTAGTTGCCCCTCAATCTATTCAATCTATCTCTTTTCTCTGTCTTTTTTAGATGCAATCACTTTGGTCCTTGGCTGGACATCTTTTCCTCCAGCTCAAAGGCTACATCTCTCTGGCTCTCTTGTTGCAGCTACCTGTGGCTATGATTAGCTTTTGGTCAATGAGATCCAAGTAGAAATGTATTGGTAATGTCTAAGAAGGAGCCTCAAATAGAAAGGGCTAATCCTTCTTCCCTCTCTTGCTAGTTTTGGAAGGTTGGTAAAATGGCCAGAGCTCAGGCAGCCATTCTAGACTCAAGAAGAGCATTTCATGCTCAAGGAACAGCAGGTGCCCATTCTCTAAGGTGGCAATGTGATTTTCCATCCAAAGACAAAGTCTGTAACTGCCTCAGAGGGGGCTGGAGAGAGCCCTATGAGGTGGTATCAGCGAGGTGGGCAGTACACTGCATGAGGAAGTACACTAAGGTTGGCAGTACAGTAAGTTACAAGAAACCTAGTCTCTGATGACTGTGAAGATGCCGTACCAGTCCTGGACTGCCTGTCTCCCACATGACTTCTTTTACATGGAAGAGAAATAAGTTTCTATCTTGTTTAATCCAGTTACTTTTTTAAACCCTGAAAAATATGTCATAAAGTAATTTGCTTTGGATGATCCAAAGTTAAGTGATAACTTTGAACAAAACAGCTCAGCACCACTGACAATGCCTTTACCTTACTATAAGATGGAATGCAAGAATTATGTCCAGTTATGACCTTTATTGAAACAGATGGCACAACGGCTTTTATACTTTCTTTTATGAGTATTTCTGGCCTGTCATTCAAACAAAAGGTGTGGTGGTTCCTGAACTGGAATGCTGGACCTGGCGGGATTAAGAAACTGCATTGGTGATATGATTTTCCTAAACTGCGCTGTTAACTATTTTATCCATCATAGTAAACTACTTTTCATATGAGGAATTTCCTGGTTAAAATCGTCTTTATTCATCTATCAGCTTTTAATTACCTCCATAGCATGTGGTGATATACTGATCTTAAGACTAACCCTTGTTGATGAGGTGGGGCAGTGTTATAATACAACGGAGTTTCGTCAGAGATGACTGTCCTTAGCCAAGTAATCTGGAGGGAACAAGTATGCACAATTCTGTCAGATGTTCTTCAATAAGCCAATGACTGTGACTCCACCCAGTAAAACCTGCCATTGGTCAAGGTCCTCATGCCCCCAGCAGTGAAGGAGACAGGCAGAGACCTTCTCGTATATAATCCCACCCTGGTGGAGGGCGGACCACCCCTCTGCCCACCTTACTGACCCCACCTCATAGTGCTCTCTCTCTCCAGCCCTCTCTGCTGGAGTCACAGGCCTTGTCTTTGAATGGAAAGTCCCATTGCTGCCTTAGAGAAGAGGCACCTGCCATTCCTTGAGCGTGAAATGCTCTTCTTCATATTCCTGTATCATGTTGAGTTTCAGCTTAATTGTCCCAACTTCAAAAAGACCTTCCTAGAACACCCATTATAATCCTGTCCCCTATCATATCTGTTCTGTGTTCTTCCCATCACTTATTACTCTGTCCAATTTATCTTTACTTATTCCTCATTTAGTTATTTGTTAAGTGGTTTGGTTCCTGTTTCTCCTTCCCATTCCCTGGCCCTCTTAATGAGGCAATGGGGATCCTGCCTAATTAACCTAGTATCTAGGAACAGTATCTGGCACCAATTAAGTCCTCAACACAACACATACTTGCGGAATAAATGAATGTGACAATGAATTGATTCTAGAGCTGAATAGTTAAGCTGCGTCATAACAGGAGCAGGCTTCCTTCAGCTTTCATCCCTTGCTCATCACTGTAGCATGTGGGTACATCATGGCCTCTCTCTGGTTTATGACATCAGTGCCCCACCATTAAGCAAAGGGATCCTTAAAGGCAAGGACAATTCCATCCTTGCATCCTCCAGTGCCTAACACAGGCCCTAGTGCACATTAGACACTCAATCTATACTTGCTATATATTGCAGGCAAAGGTGCTGTGGTTACAAAACACAATGCTGGTTCTCATAATGGCTCTAAAGAGAGCTCTCACCGTAAAGTGTGTGCAGATGTCCTGATTCATGATGACATTTGTCATATCCATGTCACCCTTTCCCTCTCGGCATTTCCATATGTACTTCTCTTCACGAAATGGGCTTGGAAGTGGCTCTTGGCCAGCTGCCTTCAAATCTGTGAAGGTCTGCCTGTCTCCTTTACTGCTGGGGCATGAGGACCGTGACCAGTGGCAGGTTTTATCAGATGGGCTCACAGTCATTGGCTCACTGAAGAATATCTGACAGAATTCTGCGTACAAGTTCCCTCCAGACTACTCGGCTAAACAGTCATCTCGGATGAAACTCCATCATTCATAACACTGCCCCACCTCATCAACAAGGGTTGGTCTTAAGATCAATAAATTACCACATGCTATGGAGGTAATTAAAAGCTGATAGATGAATAAAGACGATTTTAACCAGGAAATTCCTCATATGAAAAGTAATTTATTATGTTGGATAAAATAGGCAACAGCATAACTTAGGAAAATCATATCACTAATGTAGTTTATTAATACCTTTCCTACAGGGGTGACACCAAAGGGTTCAACAAAGATTTTTATTGTTTTTCAGAAAGCCTTTACAAACCTCAATCAAGAGATCTGAAATTCTGTAAAACACATGCTTGTTCCTTAACTTCAATTTCCTTCAGTAGTTTTATAGATCCCTTAGGCCAGGGAGAGAAGAAACAGATGGTGCTTGGGAGGACTTTACAGTGCCTGTCTGCAAGGCCACAATAAATTTAAAAGTTTTGCTGATACTAAGCTTCTGTTATTAATCCTGATATGAAATGATCCTTGCTGTGGCTTGGTTTTTTTATTTTTTAATCTGGTTTATTAATCATTGGCTAAACTATTTTCTCCTAGAAATTAAAAAAATATCCAGTAACATAATTTAGACAAGTTGGAAAAGCAGGCCAGCATATGTTTATATAACATAGCACTTTTCCCCAGGGCCTACCTTGCCCCATAAATTGTTGTACTGGTGTGAAAAAATACAAGTCAGGTCCGAAAAAAAAAGTCTCCTCTTAAATCACAACCATATTTGTGAGAGGAGAGGAAGACAGCGACATATTTAAAGTCACAGCCAAGTTCATCACACTAGTTTCTCTTTATTTTCCTTTCCTAAATGATTTCTTATTGTTGCATTTTCCAATTGTCTACCTTACCCCCACTGCCCAACCCTCGATATCATAATTCCTTTTGAAGAGTTAAATATTTCAATAATTTATGGTTCTGGGACACTTGTTAATCATTATCATTTGAATCATTACTATGGGTAGAGATGTAGAATTACTGCAGGGAAACAACGTGCAGAACTCTAGGAAGGAATGTTTTCCAAGTGGGAACACCCTGCCCACCAACTGAGAACAACCAACTCTTGGCTGAGGATACAGTAACTGAAGTCTGCATTAAACTCTGAGATGTTTGGGGATATCTGGTCACTACAGGCATGCAGAATGAGTGGAAGCAAAAGGGAAAAAGCTATCTGACGCTATGAAAAGAACTCCTGGGCAGAGACAAAGGCAGCTAAGGACAGCTGAAGATGGAAATATTACACGCACACGATGACTGGTCAGTTCATCCACCAGATGCAACTAAGTACTTCGATGGGTGGCACTGATGCTAGAAGGGCATTAAACCTTTAAATTTGATAAGTCTGGGAGAAAAGCCACAGGGAAGGGGAAAGAAAAGATGAGAGAAGGAATGGAAAAGGAACAGACAGGAGTGTACATGGTGCATCAGAGGACAGACTCAGGCTGGGTTCACACTGTAGTTTAGACCCTCTGAAGCTGTTTGACCTTCAGAAAGTGACTTAACCACTCTGTGTCTATGAAATGTCTAAAAGGATGTACCTCAGAGTGTGGCTGTGAACGTTAACTGAGTGACCACATGAAAAGTGCATCTAATAGTGACTGGCCCTTCAAAAATGGGACCCTAGTATAGCTGGGTGGCAACCATTACTTTTCTAATGATGTAGGATGACCGAGTTTTCTATTTATTGAAATATATCCATATTTTATAACTCATTGTATTTATGGTCTGCCTCCTTGCACTAGAAAAGTGAGCCATGGGAGGGCATGAGTTTCTGTCTGTTTCATTCAGGAGTGAAGGTTTATAAAAAAACTATTTAGTTGTTTTTAAAATTTTTAATGAAATGGATATTTATGCTAATATTGGTGTTAAGATGAGACAAGAGGCTAGGATATGAAGTGAGATGAAATTCTCTAAATCGGTTGAGGGAGTCAGGTGGGTGTTGAGAAGGGGAAGAGACAGGAGCACTTTCATATCTGGCTAGCTTAAGGAAATTGTTCAGGGCCCTGGAAAAAGTGGGGAAATAGCAGATGGATTGAATGCAGGAGGATGGCTACAAGACAAAAAGAGGTATCACCTGAGTGTAAGGAACAGCCACGGGACCCAAAAAGAAGGTATTAAATTCCTCAGGATGTTAGCAGAAACCAATGAGACTTGAAAAGAATCACTTGGGTTAAAGTCTCTGGGTCACTAGCTATTTCTTTGCTTACTATACAGATTTGAAACATGAGTTTAACAAAAACAAGGAATGTCTAGCATCAAACACAGTGCCTGAAGAACTTAGTAGGACACAATACATTTGGCTCCCTTCCCTCTCCAACTTAGGGAGCAAGGACTTTCCTTCAACACATTGAGAGAAATGGCTATCTCTGCTGCAAAGATGACCCAAGAATATAAATTGGAAATGACTGTAAAGTTCCAATTTATGTGTGAATCTGCATCAAGCTGAATATAGAAGCATGAGACCTATACCCGTAAGTTGCTGAATTTGTAGAATTTGCACCCTGAGATCCTGTTAACTAGAGCAAAATAGTCTGTGTCTTTTTAAGATATTTCTCTAAAGTGGACACAGCAAAGAGAGGCATAAAAGAGAATCTCAATCTTATGAATTGGAAGGTAAGCTCAGAGGCATAGAATGTAGTGCTGATTAAGTATCACAGTGGCTGGGAGCTCAGCTGCCTGGTCTGGGAAGTGTTAGTTAAATGAGACCAGCATCTTGTTCTGCTGCTGAAAATCTTCATATGTTGGAAATCACAAGATGTTAGAAAGATGTACCTATTTGAGCTGAAAGCTGCTTCTCTATAACACCTATTTCACTGTTTCTCATTTGTTTGTCTAAAACACGTAAGCAAGCAAAAAATGTTATTTGCCAATCACTTAACACTCATTTATGGGGCATTAGGGGCTGCACACCATCAGGTCTGAGAGAATGAAGAAAGAAATGAAGACACAGTGGATGCTCGAGAAAGAGTTTAGGCATTCTGAAAAAGTTATTGTGGCACTGATGTGGAAGAAGGGCTGAGGAAGAACAAGACCACTGCAATGTCTACAGAGAGGAAAAGGAAGAGAGAAGAAACAAGGAGGAGGTAGTGCTGTCAGGAAAACAGAATACAGAGATTTCTTTTCCTTTACAAATCCCTGAAATACCTGCGAGGACTAAGAGTCCCTTCAGACTTCTTATTTTCAGAGCAAATATCACGAATTCCTCTTAGCAACTAATATCAGAGAAGGAGCACAGAGCAGCGTTTAAGGTAGCAGACCTGGGGATCAGATATTGAACTTGAAACCGTATCTCTGTCACTATCACTGTGACGTCAGACAAGGTTCTTAACTTCTCTGTGCCTCAATTTCCACATCTGTAAAAGAGTGAGTATGGCAACTCGTTTGTTTTGAGGATCACGTGAGTTACCAACAAGCGCACTCTCCTGACATTCATGGCAAACACAACAGTTTGCCCTGACTTCTCTTCTGTCTCCTCACATCCAACCTGTCCACCAATCCAATTGGCTCCCCGTTCAAACTATATTCAGAGTCCAACCACTTCTCACCACTGCTGCCCTCCTGGCCCCATACATCATGATCTCTCACCCGCTTTATTGGAATAACCTCCTAAGCAGCTTGCAATACAACAGTCAGAGTACTACCGCGAAAACAGAAATCAGGTCCTAACGCTTCCCTCTCAAGCTCCTCCAGAGTTCTTTTGATCTGACCATGAGTAAAAGCCACAAGGCTGTATAGGAAACACAACTGAAAATATGGCTCTTGGTTCCCCTTGACTGCTGTACTTTTCTCTAGGCACTTAAATATAGCCATATTGCATTACTCATTGTGTTTATGCTCTGCCCTTTTGCACTAGAAAAGTGAGCTATGGGAGGGCATGGGTTTCTGTTTCCTTCAGGACTGAAACACAGGAATCTCAATAGCTGTTGGAATGACTGAATGAATATATATACGTAAAGTTCTTACAGAACTATCTGGGCTAAAGTAAGCATTCAATATTCATGAGGAATTATTGGTGTTATTCTTCCCAGATCTTGTTTGCCTTTTTATAGGGCTTCTCTATTCAGTCAATGCTCCTTTAGAACGACACAGTACCTCACTCTCCAAAACACCTCCTGAAACAGCACAGAGCAGAACAGGACTGCTATTCTTTGTCTGCTCCACCTCTACAAGGTACCATCCTGGAGACCCTTATTAAGCTTTTGGGCAACCAAAACATACTTACATACAAAATTAGTTAATTATTTAGTGTGGAAGAACTGCTGCCAAATCAACACAGGAAAGGACTGGGATCCTGGGGATATGGTCTTTGGATTAGATACTTATGACCCTGTTAGTGGTAGTGACAGAAATTACCTAACACTCTGCATCAGGAATCCTGCAGAACAGCCTCAAGTTCTGGGGGCTGCTCTGGGCCGTGTTTCATTATGTGGATATCATAAAACATGTCAAGGCAGCAGATGCTAATATTTAACTTATGCTGGCATTACTTATAATAATATATTACTCTATGCAATAGATCATATATGTAATGTACAATATATGAAAGTTAACAGTTGAATAAACTTTAATTAAGACAGTTGGCCAATTATGTATATACCTATAGATATAAATAATGGCACATACATGAATTTTATATTTATATATATGTAAATATGCATATATATTTGGCTATATTCTTAAGAATTTTAAGATTAGAAAAAGTTGGACCTAAGAGTAGTCCCTTCTTCCTGAAATTAACTATGTTGTAATGTAACATAATTAGTGACTCTATATCTATAATAAAAATGTTAAACACTGAATACAGCTACAGCATTTTTTGGACTTAATAGCCTAGTGCCCAATAGCAGTAAATGGAGATGATTTACTCTCCAGAATGTGAGTGGCATTCTCACTATATCCTTATATTGGCATTGTTGTGAGGCTCATTTTCACACACACACACACACAGACACACACACCCACACCCACACATCCACACACACACAGCCCACCACATCCATATCCATACCCACACCAAAATGCTTTGGGAGCACTAAAGTACTATGTAAATTTAAAGTATTCTTCTTGTATTTGAATAAATAAAACAGACTTACATTTTGGACATGCTAGTAAAGCTACCCTACAGCTGAATTAATCCATTTTCTTATTTCAATGGAACACCAGCTATTTAAACACTATATTCAAAGTAGCAGTAGTAATAACAAGAAAAGAACCTCTGTTAGCACTTCCCACTGTATATGAAGTGAACAGAAATTTGAAGGAGTACTGACATTCATTTCACTTTGAATTAAACACAGCATTACCATGAGTCTCAGGAGATGATATTAAGTTTGTGTTTGGGTAGTACTGGGAATTCTATAGGCAGGGGTAGAATTATATTTGGCTGGCAAAAAGCCAGTCAAACTTCACACTTGTCCTAGAAGTAGGTGGTCAAAACCTCAGTTCTTGTCATCAAACCTATTGGCAATACTTGCTTAAACCATCTGGGTCTCAAATCTTTTGTGTTATTAATTTTGAAAATAAAACAAACATTAAGAAATGAGATAAAGGAAGGCAAAGACTTATGTCTAATGATAAGGATATCAAGTTAAAATCAACCTAAGGGAAAAGCAGGTCCAATGAGACAGAGCACATCAAATAAAAACAAAGAATAGAACTGAATTTTCCGAATGTCATCATCAGATTCACACACATGCACACACTCTTTTTTTCCTTCAGTTGTATTCCTTTACTTCAAGAAAAGGACTTAGAAACCAACGTAAAGCGGAGATCCACTCACAGCTTTCTCCCTGTTCTGCTTAGAATACATGCTGTAAAATTTCTAGTTTTCACAGTATATGTTTCAAAAGAAGCCCTCACTTTTTGTAGAAGGAAGTACATACTCCTTGATATGTCTGGTTTTGCTGTAATAGTATATGATACCTCTCTCTAATAAATTTAACCACAAAATTTTAAAAATGTGTCTGCATTCTGCTAATTTATAAAAAGCAGGATGCTGTCAGATAAAATTTCATGAAAATGATCTATAAACCAGACTGTCAAAAGTGAAAGGTACTCAGGCAGTACTTATGGGCAGTGAATACATGCAAACCACTGGAAAGGGTTCCTGTGACTGCGGTAAAACAATGTACTGTCACGGAGCTCACATTACCTTGATTTGCAAGTTACTGTGAGGTCACAGGAAATCCCAAAATGTTTTCCACATTTTCTTTTATACATTTTATGTCAAATTTCCTGCAATTGAAATCATAAACCCTCCTACTGCTGGAGTCTCTTCAGAAGGAACGGAGATCTTTTGACACTCCCTCATGAACACCTAATAACTCAATTCCTACCAGTGTAACAAGAAACTGAAAGACAGAATTGAAAATGGATGATGATAAGGCTGAAATGTCAGATGCCCTAATTCTTTCAAAATGAAAACCAAACTGATGTCATTAGGACAACCTAAAAAGTGCATTTAATCTAGTGACAGCAGACTTTCCTCTAGAATAAGAGATAACAGAAGAAATGATAGACTATCCCAAGGCAGAAACTTGCCATTTCCCCAAATCTTTTATTAAAATGTATTTGTGGCCTTATGGTGTAATTTAAAAAGTGCGTCTTCTATATGGATATTCTCAACGAGATTCAAGCCCCTGACAACCGTATTTTATTGTCCTGGCTATGTTTATGAAAGAATAAGTCAGATTTAAGTAATATGTTCAAGTTTAAAAAATATTCTCTTAAGATTAATCACTCAAAACCGTGGAATTTAAGAACAGCATTTAAATGGTCAAATACTATTTTAATATAAATCAACAAGATGGAAAATTATGCTGATTAAGGTTCACTAAAATACCATTTTCAAGGTTTTGTTAGAGGGTGAGTTATTAGCACACATTACCTCTCCTGACATATCAGGGGCCATCGGAACGGCAGGCCACAGAGATGAGTAGATTCCAAAAAACACCACCCAGAGTGCGATGCTACCCCATATCGCTATGTGGCTGAACTGTAGAGCAAGGAAATCTGAGTTAAAAAATTTTTATGTAGACCAAGTACACAAATACTAATAAAACCCTCTCAAATTCCCTTAACTTTTATTAAATCCATAAAATATTATCTGTAGGAATTTCTACATGTGTGTTTTTTAATTGGATATTTAAGTGCTAATCTCTTCCACAAGAGTTGTGATGTGTGTGGTACTGGAATTTAGAACTGTCCCTCTTCTAGCTTCTTTGGTAGTTTTCCCCTATTACTCTTACCTTTTTTATCCCTGACCATTTGGAAGCCTGCCTTTCTCTTGGTCTGTATGCTGTCACCAAAAGATGTCAGACCCTTGTGAGAATATTATATGCAGGCTGATGACCGTTAAATCCAAATGCCTCTTGCCAATCTTTCCCAGGGACATCAAACTTTAATTTCTTTTTGTTTCCTGGGTCTCTACTGGATGAGGGTATACTGCAAAACTATCGTATCTAAAATGGAAGAAGACTGGATATTTATAAACATCTGAGGACAAATCTTTCATTAGTATTTTCAGTTTTCAGAATCACTTCCCAATGATTTTCTGCAGAACACCAGTCCTGTGACACCTCTAAGAAAAGAACTGTAGTCTTTAAGTTTAATGTCTCGCCACTTCCTGGGATACTAATAATATACGACAATACATTAAAGGCTCTGAGAAGTCTTGTGGTAATGCACTTGTTTAAGTTTGTTTAACTCAGTATTTCCCAACTAAACCCTCCAGTTCTCCTTTCCCTATCCCTGACACTCCACAATTAAAAACCTGTGGACTGGCTGGATGTGGCAGCTCATGCCTGTAATCCCAAGCCTTTGGGAGGCCGAGGTGGGTGGATCACGAGGTCAAGAGATTAAGACCATCTTGGCCAACATGGTGAAACCCCATTTCTACTAAAAATACAAAAATTAGCTGGGCATGGTGGCACATGCCAGTAGTCCCAGCTACTCAGGAGGCTGAGGCAGGAGAATTGCTTGAACCCATGAGCTGGAGACTGCAGTCAGTCGAGATCACGCCACTGCACTACAGCTTGGCGACAGAGTGAGACTCCATCTCAAAACAACAACAACAACAACAACAACAACAACAACAACAACTCATGCCTGTAATCCCAGCACTCTGGGAGGCCGAGGCGGGCAGATCACAAGGTCAAGATATTGAGACCATCCTGGCCAACATGGTGAAACCCTGTCTCTACTAAAAATACAAAAAAATTAGCAGGGTGTGGTGGTACATGCCTATAGTCCCAGCTACCAGGGAGGCTGAGGCAGGAGAATTGCTTGAAACTGGAAAATGGAAGTTGCAGTGAGCCGGGATTGCGCCACTGCACTCCAGCCTGGCAAGAGAGCGAAATTCTGTCTCAAAAAATAAAAATAAAAATAAAAGAAAACAACAAAAATCCTGTGGACCAGGATATATCAACCTGGGACATATCAAGTTACAGTGATGAACACCAAAACTAGAGATAATGCATAAGTCAAGGGACATTTCTTGGTTGCGTTCCTCCATAATATATGCACCCATTTCTGGGGCTTATGCTGGTCATTCTGCAAAAGAAAACTGGGTTTGGATTAACCGCTCTGTGTTTTCCATAGTAGAACATAATTATGAAGTGCACTTGCCATGGAGTCAGATTATCTGTGTCCAAAACTTTATCGCTTAGATATTTTCTTACCCATGTCCAATATGACGTTTCCAGACCAGCTTTCAAACACACAGTTATCACCACAAACTAAAACAGAAGGGGAAAATGTTATTTTATCTCATGAACATGATAGTTCATCAAATGACTGAAAGAGTTATAAATAACAGATATTTCTGAACGTGACCATGGGACTAGGAGACTGCTGCTTGCTTTGTATGTCCGACTACCAAACAGGTGAATGAGCTGGGCGGCGGATGGGACTGTCATAGGTCAGAGGTGCCCATAGCAGCATTGCACTTCCAGCTTCCTTGCCTCTCCCTCACCTGCACAGCCTGACCCTTCATCCACAATCTCCGCTGTATGTGTTTGCCTATTTTTTCTGTACAATTCATGAACAGCGACAGCACATGCCTGGAGTTAATTTGAGTTTTCAAGCTTGCTTTACCTTTATTTTAAATCATCCTTCATACTAAAAGTCCAACTTTCTGAATTTCAAAGACAAACTTTAACAAATAAAATAACCAGATATTTAGAAATCTAAATGCTTCCTCTGGAACTTTACTTAAGACCTTGCTGAGTAGGATATGAGACTGTCGTTCCTCCATAATATATGCACCCATCTCTGGGGCTTATGCTGGTCATTCTGCAAAAGAAAACTGGGTTTGGATTAACCGCTCTGTTTTCCATAGTAGAACATAATTATGAAGTGCACTTGCCATGGAGTCAGATTATCTGTGTCCAAAACTTTATCACTTAGCTATTGTGATTAATGAACAAAGTAAGTTACATCGCCTCTCTGCGTCTCAACTCCTATATGTGTAAACTGGGACTGATAAAGCTTACCAATCTTAGTTTTTTTTTCTTTGTAAAATACTCAGAACATAGAATATTACTTATTTATAATAACACAATCTTAAATATTGTTAGTAGTCAAGGAACCTCTAGGCACTTTTGATAATTGTGGTGATGAAAGTGATGTTTGCTAGCACTTGATCAATAAATACTTTAAGTGCCCAGTCCTACTTTAAGGCACAGTAAGGGTTTACACACAGCATGTGCTTAGACACTTCCCAGTGGCGTTATAAAGTTAGGTTACAGTAAGAACAATTGAGCTTTCTCAGCAGGACAGCTAATGGTAATTTAGAATATTTGTAGAAATAAAACTTATTAAAATGTAAAAATTAATTTATATGATCCAAAAATTCTAAAAGAGATTCAGGCTGGGTGTGGTGGCTCACATCTGTAATCCCAGTACTTTGGGAGGCCAAGGTGGGCGAATCACCTGAGGTCAGAGTTCGAGACCAGCCTAGGCAACATGGTAAAACCTTGTCTCTATTAAAAATACAAAAATTAGCCAGGTGTGGTAGTGCGTGCCTGTAATCCCAGCTACTCAGAAGGCTGAGGCAGGAGAATCATGTGAACTCAGGAGGCAGAAGCTGCAGTGAGCTGACATTGCGCCATTGCATTCCAGCCTGAGTGACAAGAGTCAAACTCCCTCTCAAAAAAAAAAAGAAGAGGAGATACATTTATTAAAGAAAAATACTCCTGAGACCTGGGTAATTTACAGTGTCCCCAGGAGACATCTATCATGTATACTCATTTATTTCTACCCAGTGCTCTGCTTTAGCATTCATGTTGTGTGATAACAAGCCCCTGAAAACATATTTTTGCTTTTCTTTTACCACTTTGGTTGGTGGGTTGATGCCAATAGAAAGGAGACCACCCCCCACAAGATTTGTTAAAACCTCAATCCTGCTACTTAATAGTTCTGACTTCCTATTATTTAGTTATTTTATTTCATTATTTTACAAAAATGAAATAAGTACCAGTTATAAGCGCTGGGTCTTATTTCAGTTTTAAAGGAAACTGTAAACAACCCTTCAATTCAGAAACACACATCTTACATCTTACATTTAAATTTAAAAATAAAATAAGCACAGATGAAAGGCTTTAATTTTACAGGCAAACAAGACAAACATCCTGCACTCACAGTGTACACAAAGTTTCCCAGCAGCAGATAATCCGAGGTTTTCCCATTTCCAAATGCAGTACCTGTGCGAAAAGGAGAGAGGCCTATTAGAAAGGAAAACGAGATCCTTTCAGAATCTTTTCAAAGATAAACACATTCAGAAAGTTTGAACGAAGGAAGGGAAACCAAGAGACACACAATGGAGCCAGAAATGAGATTAATTAAAAAAAAAAAACCCAAACACTAAGAAACTGCTAACAAAGCTGCTATAAAGACAGGCCACAGAAGCCAAATTGAAGAAGGAAACCTGACTTGTTAAGGAATTTTCAGAGTCCACCAGATTAAAAACAAACAAGCAAATTGTTCAAAAAAAGCAGTAAAGGGCATTCTGGACAGTAACAAACAACTCAACAATATGGATGAGAGTCATAGGGAATCTTCTTACTATCAATAAAGTTGTTGGCATTGGGTAAAAGGGATTCATAAAAGCAACTCACAGAGGGCCAGGAAACACCAGTGTGATTTCAGGCATGTGGGTGGCTCTTTGAGGGTCTGGCTGAAGGTAGGGGAATATTTTAAAGTATTTTGTTATTCTAGCAATGACTAACAAATGTGGCTTTCTTTCTATTAATTTATTTTTTTAGACAGTCTTACTCTGTTGCCCAGGTTGGAGTACAGTGGTGCGATCTTGGCTCACTGCAACCTCTGCTACCTAGGTTCAGTAATTATTGTGCCTCAGACTCTGGAGTAGCCGGGATTATAGGTGTGCATGTCCCCATGCCCAGCAAATTATTTTTAGTAGAGATGGGGTTTCTCCACATTGGCCAGGCTGGTCTCAAACTCCTGGCCTCAAGTGATCTGCCGGCCTCAGCCTCCCAAAGTGCTGGCATTACAGGAGTGAGCTGTATCACCTGGCCTCCTTCCAACGTGGCTTTAGATGAAGGAAGCGGTGCTGATGTACAAAAATTTCTAGTACTGATAAAATCAAGTGAAAATAAGTAATAGCTTAATAATTAAATCATTGATGCCATTGAAAAATTTAAAATCCATGGTATGTGCAATGCAATAATATATGCACATATTCAATGTTTATTCAGAGTCAAATATATAAGGGCAAAATTTATTAGAATAAAGTACGGGATGAAACAGAATGGTACTGGTGGGCTGTGGAGACATTGAAGCTTAGTTCACTGAAGATGTGTCATCTTGGGTTATTTATAATCGAACCCTATGGAACTCAGTTTAGCTAAAAGGAGTGAAGCTATTTACCCCGAGGGGGTTTTGAAGTTATATTGAAGTTATGTATGTAAAGCACCAAGCAGTATCAGGTGGAAGGCATGGTTAGTATTTGAATAATTTGGGTAAGTCACTCATTCTCATATTTCCTGGTCTATGGATCCCTTTACACTAAAAAATTATTGAGGGCCTCAAAAAGCTTTTATGTTGTTTATGTCTATCAATATTTAACACATTAGAAATTAAAACAGAAAATTAAAAATTATGTACTGATTTATTATAAAAATAAAACCCAATACCTGGTAACATAAATGACAGATTTTCTGAAAAATAACTATTTTCCAAAGCAAACAAAAAAATAAGTGAGAAAACTGGTATTGTTTTACATTTTTACAATTTCTTTTATTTCTGGCTTAACAGAAAACAGTCAGATTCTTATGTTGTTTTGGTTGAAATCCAAAAGGGAAATCCAGCTGCATAAAGACATAGAGTTATACAGGGGAAGAGTATTTTAATAATCTTTTCCAATAATTGTGGATAGTCTTTGATACTACATCAAAACTCAACAAGCAGTTTCTTCGTCTTTTCTTTTTCACTTTTTTTTTTTTTTTTGAGATGGAGTCTCACTCTGTCACCCAGGCTGGAGTGCAGTGATGTGTTCTCAGCTTACGGCAACCTCTGCCTCCAGGTTCAAGCAATTCTCCTGCCTCAGCCTCCCAAGTAGTTGGGGTTACAGGAGCACATCACCACGTCCAGCTGATTTTTGTATTTTTAGTATAGACAGAGTTTCACCATGTTGACCAGGCTGATCTCAAACTCCTGACCTCAAGTGATCCACCTGCCTCAGCCTCCCAAAGTGCTGGGATTACAGGCGCCAGCTACTGCTTGTAGGCCAACAAGTAGTTTCTCAAAGAGTTAGAGGTAGTTTCCTAAAGGTTGATTGCCAGTGTGGAATCTGAAACTATATCAATGAACTTTCTGTACTTTATTGCATTAAAATCCATTGGTCTACTTTGCACTTTGTTTTTGTTTTGTTTCGTTTTTGAGATGGACTCATTCTGTCACCCAGGCTGGAGTGTGGTGGCGCAATCTTGGCTCACTGCAACCTCTGCCTCCTGGGTTCAAGAGATTTTCTTGCCTCAGTCTCCTGAGTAGCTGGGACAACAGGTGTATGCCACCATACTCAGCTAATTTTTGTATTTTTAGTAGAGATGGAGTTTTGCCATGTTGGCCAGGCTGCTCTTGAACTCCTGACCTCATGTGATCCACCCGCCTTGGCCTCCCAAAGCGCTGGGATTACAGGTGTGAGCCACTGTGCTCAGCCTACTTTGCATTTTGAATGGATCTTTTACCCATGCATGATTCTGCAACCTCTGGTTCAATCCAGAATGCACCATACCTTAAGACAATCACTGCACTTTGGTATGCAGAAGTGCTTTATATATATGTTAATACTTCCCATTTTCTTACACACAACATTATTAAGATACTTCAAGTTTTAATAAAAGCATTAATTTTACAGTGTCTTCATGCATATTCTTAAGTGAAACCTGGTGCATGACCGTGGAGAATATAATGACTAGTTTGCACAGTGGTACCACTGTTTGTGCATGACAAAAAGGTCTGGGGTATTCCTAGGGTCTACAGACTACTCTTTCAGAACTGCTGAGGCAAAGGAATAAATAAATATATGGCTATATATTACATAGCATGTGTGAAGTTCCTCAGTATCCTCATCCTTTCAGAAACCAAAAAACAAAACAACCCTTCCCCCCAAAAACACCCCTTATTTAAAAATGAAAACAAGGCCAAACAACTAAAAAACCGTCAACCTCAAAATGACAAAACAGTTTATGCTAAATGTCAATATATCCCTTAAAAAAACAAAACAACTGTTACCTAGTCTTGGCTAGTTTTGATCTCTACAAGCAGCACTCCTGTGAAACTGCCTTTACTGAAGCTAGATGGCTGCATCTCTTTCCAGAGAAACGCAATGATGGATCTAGGAACTACTTCTCTGGAAGATGAAGTCACTTGGGAATTCCTTTCAAACCTTGTTATTATTAAGGTATTTCGGATGCTATCTGGTTTAAGCGACTTTTGATATTCAACTTCTTTTTTTCTAATTTAGAAGGTTGAAACAGCAGTTCAGAAGATGGGCATGCTTTATCTTTCAAATCTATATGGATTTTGTATTTTGAAAATAAATTTTACCTGGAGAGCTTGTCTAAGGTCAGGGTATCTTGAATTTTACCCTGTACGTCCATATCTTGTTGCTCCAAAAAGTGGAAACAATCTAAAGGTCCATCAACTGATGAACAGATTAAAAAATGTGGTATATCTATACCATGGAATATTATTCAGCCATAAAGAGAAAGGAAGTATTGATTCCAGTTGCAACATGGATGAACCAAGGTCACATAATAATTCCATTTATACAAAATGTCTACAATAGGCAAATCCACAGAGATGAAAAAAATATAAGTAGTTGCCAGGGCCTGGTGGGAAAGGTGTGGAGAAATAGGGAGGATTGCCAATGGGTATGGGGTTTCTCTATTGGGTGATATCAATGTTCTTGCATTAGATTGTGGTGACATTTGCACAATTCTGTAATTATATTTAAAAAAACCACCGAATTATACACTTTAAAAGAGTTAACTTTCATGGTATGTGAATTATATCTCAAAACAAACCAAGCAAGCAAACTACGTCACTGTGATTCTCCTGGTCTCCTGGGTCAATATTCTACACTTTTATTAAATATTCTTACCATGCTCATGCCATGGCCTAGACATTGAAAAGTATTTAGTATTGTAATTTACTGAACAATTAATAAAGAAAGAAGGTTAAAATCTTAGCTAGAACATGAAACCACTGGCTTCTTTGTAATACTCACCTTGCTTATGCCATAATGACCTTGGTAATTCATTTGCAATTTACTGAGTGCCCACTACAAGTTACGCACTTTTCTAAACACTGTGAATACAATTAAACTACTAATTACCTACCCTTCTGAAGCTTCAATTCTAAAAGAGAGAAAGACCATACCAAAGAAACAAATATATCAAAACTTGATTGACAAGTACTATAAATACAGGCTGACAAAGAAATAGAGCCTAGGAGCAGTGGGGGCAGGTGGAGGTTGCTCTTTTGGACAGGATGATCTGGGAAGGCTTCTTGAGCACAGACCGGAGGCATATGGGGAGAGAGCCAATTCAAATATCTGTAAACAGGGAACAGTTTTGAAGGTGGAGGATTCTGTTCTAAGTATGCTAAGTCTTTATGGATTTCTGAGGAGGGAGGAGCGTGGCCTGATTCATGTTTTGCAGGGATCACTCTGGCTACCTATGGAGATCAGTAGTGGTCCGCAGCAGGCTGCACTCTCTTCTATTGGCAACCACTAACTGATAGACAGTAGGTATGGCCTGTACTTATAAAGGACTGACAATTCCTTGGGTGTACTAGGTGCTGTATTTTTGATTATAGTAGTTTTGAAGCAGGTACCCTGAATAGTTGGTGTCTTTCCCAGGATCTCAAGGCAAAGTCTGCTCCAAGACACAGCAGCACCAGCTTAAGAATCATAGGCATCTCTTTTCTAAAGTAGCTATTTAATCAATTTTATGTGTATAGGAAATGCACCATGATCCTCTCTCTCCAAACTGAGAGAATAAAATCACTCCCCTCAAAATGAACAGAGTAAAAGCTAACACTCCAAGATGAACATAAAAACATATTAAAAACCTCATCCAAGACATTGGCTCAAGTATTTTTGAAAATACTAGCATGTCTGATTAGGTTCAGTATAAAGAGCTTGATACAAGCCTCATAGGCATAATAAATAGGCTACATAAAATATTAGCACTTATTGTCCTCAAACTATACATCAACAGAGGAGGGGAAAAGCCCTAAAATTTAACTCTCTGCAAGTTTGCAAAACATGAGAAGTAAAGAAGAAAGGCTTTGCATATATTAAATCACTTTGCTCCCAAAGGAATAATAAAAATCTTTAAAGTGTGTACGATTTTTGGATGCATGAATTTTAGGTTAAGAGAAATACCATACAATGAAACTGCTATACTTTTTAACATACATTGACAGTAAGTTATTTTTCTAAAAAAGTAAAAAGTCATCTCTTTGCATTCATATCCCTTCTACTTACCATACTGAAGGGCTTTTAGTGGAAACCAAAACAGAATAACTGAGTGGAAGAGGCCATTTAAACAATGAACCCAGAAAACCTGAGGGAAAACAAAAATCCATGAGAACCATTTGCGATAAACTAGCTCTGTGAACTCTGACCTTTCTTTTTATCTATAAGCTAGATTCACAAAACGTGTTTCTGTTGGGCCACCGCTGTGAATTAATAGAACTGACAGACACTTTCTGCCTGTTAGACTTTCATGGGTCATTTATTTATTTTTATGTTTCTCAAAATGTTTTTTCAGCTTCACTTGAAATTTTTTCTACTTCTCAAAAACCAAATTTATATTTCTGCCAGAAAAAGAAAATTTAAAATAAAATAACACAGATTCTAAAATTCCTTATGTGGGACTATTTTCATAATTCCAGAAGAATAGACTTTTAAAAAATTGTAATTTGGGGAAATCCCTTTCTCTTCCCCATGTATAACTGTAAACTTTCCAATGCTAAAGATGTAATGCTTTCTCTTATCAAGAGACATAAAGATACTCTATACTATACTCACCAGGGTATCAAGATATACACTTGTTATAGCCAGTATAACATTTAAATTATATAATCATACAAATAAAGCACTGTGACTATAACTGAGTTTACTGAAGGCTTTCACAATTTTTAAACACCTGTTAATACAAGTTTTGCATCATTATAACATCATATAATAGTTACTACTTTTTATGTCTATTGTATTTTAAGAACAAGAGAGCAAGTATCACTGCTACTTTCTTTGTAACATGGATGTGAAAGATTAAGTTATAGAAAAACTGTTTAGAATTCTTATGGCCCCTCTGAACAGTTGTAGTTTTGGCATTTAAAAGTGCTTCTTGCAAACAAAACTTACGCTAAATAAAATTGGCATGTATTAATAGTTTTAAGCTGTTCAAACAACAGAAATTAAGTTGCCTGCCTCCCAAAATTTTCCACTGTGAGCTCGATCTCTTTTGTTAGTTCTCCCAGCCACACTGGATTGTATGATCCAATTTACGCTCCAATACATTACACATTTGAACTTGTGTTACTCATTAACCTTTGTCTCTTCTCCTCACTATGTCATTACCACAAGTTTTTATTTGACAGAAAGCACAGGTGGATGCAAGAAAAATTAGTTCTAGTTTTCCATTTTCCTGACTGATACTTATTGTCACATGCTAATCCTTTAACCCCTGTCATGACCTCAGAACCTCTGACCCTTTTTACCATAACAAACGTAAGCATCATCATTCAGGCAACAATGCCACTGCACTTGGAACCCCCAGCAACCACCGTGTATACAACTATGCATTTTGTAGCCATTTGTCCCTGAATTTTCAAACACTTACAAGAGACTGAATCAAAGACTTTTCACTGAAATCATTAGAAAAATCCATAAACCCTGTAAAACAGGGTTGGCAACTCGTGTATATAAACTATAAATATTCAAATGGATATAAAATTGTATAACCCATTTGGGTTGATCTGATGACTTTTCTGAATGCCTGGGCTCTACAGACAATGAAAGACTTTTTTCAACAATAAAAGGTACAAGGAATGATGCTCCCACATCAAAACAATATACTACCTGCTATACTCTTTCTCCTGGCCACAAAACTGTGTCCAAGTTGCCATGTACAGAAGAATGTGCCTTTGCAGGAATAATTTTGAGTAATCTGTGAGGATCAATTTATGTTTTTAAGCAAGAATGACATAGCCAAATTTGTGGCTGTAGGTTAACTTCAGAGACAGTACCCTGGAGCCCATGCTATGCTAGAAAAGACCTATGGCTAAGGTTGGTCAGTGAGAATTATTGCTAGTATACCTGTAGGCCCAGAACTTCCCCAGCTGCTCTCAGATCACCTTTTCAGGGAAACCAGAGGCCATAGTCCATTGTAACTGCCCTGATTGTGGCTTGCTATCATTTGCGAATGCCCATCATGGGTAATGAAAAACATTATAGCAACATCACGAAATTTAGTGCAAACTGGGCATCATCAATACATTTAAAAATCCAAAAGTAAAACATTTAAAGATAAAAGCATAGATATTGCATATTATAAATAGTAGTAGTTAAAAAAAGTCCAATAAAAATACTTTTCGGAACCAATGGCATAAGTTAAAAAAATCCCTCAGTTGGTCTGTTCTGAATTAACTAAATTCATTTTATTTTAAACAGTGCCATCAAGCTGTATGCGTGTGTACAGCTGGATACATAGGCACGGTGTGAGTTAACAAAATTCATTTATTTAAAATAGTGCCATCAAGCTGTATGCGTGTGTACAGCTGGATACATAGGCACGGTGTGAGTTAACAAAATTCATTTATTTAAAATAGTGCCATCAAGCTGTATGCGTGTGTACAGCTGGATACATAGGCACGGTGTGTTAAGAAAGATCACGTCTCAGAAGAAAGAATAATGTTTTGCCCATAAACCTAGCACTATCATTTATGGGGAGGTTGGAGGCACTAAAACACCTGTTTCACTTCATTCTCTTGGCATGTGGAAAATGCCACTGGAAAGCTTTATGAATTCCTAACTAAAATATGCTACATTAACTGTCCTAAATTCAAGACACTGAGTTAAGATTACATATAATTATCAGTAACATGCTAATAAACATGCACTATATTAAACAGAAACAATTCTGTGAAGGTGTATTTTATTCGTTGCTTTCATAACACTAAAAAAATATACAAATGTTAGTTTTAAAATGACACCTACCTTGCTTGTTATAATATTAAATTTTTTCCTCCTTACTCACATTAAACAGGAACTTGAATTATTAACAATACCAGTGGAAACACTTTAGAATATATATGTGCAGGAAAGTAAACTATACAGAAATGAGATTTGTGTGTGTGTGTGTCTGGGATAAATACTGTTGGATTATACCCAGAACATGATTTTAGATAAACTATTGGATAGTTTATCTTGTATTTTTAATTTTATATGGCTTGGAAATACTGAGTACTATTTCTCAGAGACTGTAATTTTAATGCCTGACACAATCAATCTAAAATTCTAACGAGGACAAAGTTATTTCACAAAATGGAAAATTAGTTAAGGAGCAATTAAGTATCTCTCACCCCTTTACACACATAAAGCCAGTCCTTACCAGTCCTAGATGACTGGCCCCTGTGAGGAGTGAGCATGTCCCCACAACACTGCAAAGACAGGAGACCAGAGAACCAAAAGGACAATGATTTTATAGGTCTTTATTGCTGCCTTGCAAACCCAAGTGAATGTGGTTACATTTTAATTGTATAATACAAAAAAAAAAAAAAAAAAAACCCCAAACTCAACCAACCAACAAAAAAACCTTTTCTGTCTGGATCAGAACCTTAAGAAATAGGAATTGCAATAGTCGGTACCCTGGATTTGTCTGAGGCTAGTGTATCCTTGGCCTTGGAAAACCACATACCCCATGTAATGAGGGCAGTAAAAACAGACCTCCCCAAAAATGTCCCAGCCAGGCATTGCATCTTACCTTGGTGTTGAAGTCCAGGGCATTCTGAGACGTTTTGTATAATTCAGGGTACTTCAACATATTCTCTTTTCTGCATGATCTCTCGAATATTCCAAGAGTTAAAGGAGGCATTGCTGTAAACATCTAAAGCACACAAACTGGTCATTATGTCAAGCCACCAAATTCAGAGTGAACCTTTATCTCCAAGTATTCAATAAAACAGGAATTATCAAATGTCCTACACTTACCACATTATAAAGACCTATACACCATCTTTCAAAGAGGATCTGTCCAGAAAAGCCATTAACAAAGGCAAACCAGATCTAGGGAGAAAAAAAAACCCAAAACCCCCAAAATTAGAATAGAAAAACGTAAATGCATTGCTTAGAATCTGTTGTACACTCAATTGCTGCATAACAGCAGCATTAACTTATTATACTCATGACTCTTTTGAAAATGACATTTCTTTGCTTTACTTTCTGATTCAAAGAGATGCTTTCATAGGGTATTTGCTATTTATGTCAGAATTGGTCCTGCTTGCTGAATCACAAAAGAAATATGTGAACAGGCAATCACAGATTCAAAAATAAGGAACAATCTTGCTTTTCTTAACAGTACTTTTAGGGAATATATTTATATGCCATTAAATTTTTACAGCTTTAATTCCCTTTTAAAATATCAGGATGTAGTTATTTAAAGACTGCTTTTTAAAATTATAAAAGTAACACTTGTTTATTTAGGAAATAATTTCCTGCAATAATACAGTCACTATTTTCTTCTGCATTGGTTGTATAATTCATTTAAATTCACAAATTTACTTTACTAGAAACCTGCATATAGAGAGTATCATATTCTGCTCCTCTCCCTATTCATTAATTAGGTACTATTCATTTTCTTAAGTTGTCACGTATCCTTTAAAATGATGTTAATGAATGTATAACCTCTACAATGTGGATATAACTATTTTAGACATTTAGCCTGCTTCCAGTTGTTTGCTATTATAAATAATTCTGAACTGAAAACAAACGTATTTCTTTTTCCTTAGGATGAATTCTAAAAGTAGAATAGGTCAAAGTACATGAGTTTTCTTAACAGCACTTGATAACTACTGCCGTTGGAATCTTAAATTTGAGTTTATATATTAAAATATTTTAACTTAAATTTTATTCATTGATAAAATCCTATCTTGACTAGAGCATAATATTCTTACATATTTTACAATGTTCTTTAAAACAGAAATCTTAGCCTTGGAAACAAAATTAAAGGACATAATGGACAAATTTTTCCCCAGCATGTTTAAAACAAAAGTCAAAGTGACTATCAGTACATAACAGTACCTATGTTATTGTTTTTAAAAAGCAGACCTGAAGTATAATGAGAAATCAAATGGATCCGAGAGAGTACAAAGGCTGGCCTAGCAATGAGATTACATAAGCACAAATACAAAAACAAAACCTAACAACGACACAACGACACAACGACAAAACTGTTAGAGGAGAGCGGTCTTGACATGCGGCTCAAGTGAATTTTTGAATCACAGTTGCAGGGAATTTGCTACACTTCACGTTTCATTTAACCTCATTATGGAAGCATGAATTGCTACAAATTCACCATTTATCAATATGTACCGAGGTTGGCCTCCCTATGAACAGGTTCTGTACCCACACTGATCTTCCTTTTTATAGTGGAAGGGAATGATTGAGCATGTATACAAACTAATGTCTGCCTTATGAGATGGAAAAGAAAACAAAGTTGCAATAGCACATTAAAAATAAGTCCAAATTGTATTAGGGTTGTAACATATATTAACCACAACAATAATAAAAGCAGAGAAATCAGAGTTAAATTTGAAATTCTTACTTGCTTTGCTACACATATTTACAGAAAAATTTTGATCATTTGCTCCAAACGAAGAGCCAGATCAATGATGCATGCAAACTTTAGAAGAACTGAGCATCTTCACATCAAGTGAAGTTTATTCTTTTCTGGTGAGTATACACAAATTGACAAAACAGACATGAATGCTCTCTATTGTATTTTCACATTTGACCTGAGATGTGGATTATGTAAATACATATTTGGGATACTTAGCGTGATGGGGCTATTTTTCATGAAGGCAACTGTGAACTATAATTCATTCTAAAAAGCTCTTTCAGTTTTCTTAAGGTATGATGGAAATATAAGGAATTTTAAAAGAAACTTTCAATTACGGCCTCTCTAATCTATGAAGACACAGTCTAACCTTAGTTGGTCTGAAGAAAGCCGAAGCACCCTGCATACCATGTTTGTCTAAGGGACATGATTTGGCTCCAAGGTTGTAGTTCTAAATGCATTTGCAATGATCAATACTGTATATTAATAAGTTTGTGTGTGGGCAAACATTTGTAAATATGAATGGCCCCCTAGCTTCTTTGTACATAATATTTGGTGCTGATTCAATGGCTACTATCAGCTTGAAATTTAAGATTCTCCCTCAAATCGACGTTTACAGAAAGTTTCAAATTTGAAATAATTTGCAAGTAAACTAACATGTCTGTATCCAAAGTGTATTTTAAAATGCATAAACTGCTTTATGACAGATAATTTTTAAGTGGAATGCTACTAACACATTTTTATCATTTTATTTTTCCTACTGAAAGGTAGGTGAATACGTTTTTACAGATGTACTTCCTGGATTTTTAAGGATTAATATTTTACTTTATTTTTAAAGAAGAAGAAATGACTAGGTAAGAACAGAAACTTTCAACAGAGTACCTTACATTTTTACACTAATATTTTGACATTCAAGTTTACATGTCTTAAAAGAGAAGAGAAGGTCTTTAATAGCGAGGTAGTCTACCAGCAGGCTGATTTCAAGTTAGGCTGAGATTGCAGTTAATATTAGGAACATATTCCATGCAAAATAAAAAAACACCTAAATTCTCCCAAACACATAAAAGTCCCTCCTCTGTTTCAACCAGATCCATGGATTCAGAAAGAAAACACCAGTCCCTCTGGGGAGGTGTCTAGGTTATTTAAATTCACAGGGAATTCAACTTCCAGCACAACTTGCTGGGACAGTATCACCTTATTGACTTTAATCAAAGCTTCTAGAAATTAGAAACACTACTTGGTTTTGAAATCTTCCCAGAAAACTTGGATATGACCAATCATTTGAAAGAAAAGGTCTTATTTTACTAGGAAGGAGTCAGAGGTATCAGAGAAATAAAAAAGTCTCTCTTTAAAAAGGAGCCCATCATTTAAATGAACACCTAGAGCTGCTCCTGGGCAGCTCCCATAAGAAAGAGCTTTATACCACCATCTGCCAAATCTGTATTCGCCTGGCTATAATTTACAGCAATGGAATATCTAGATAGTGACATTCCTAAGCAACATAGCAATGGGAAAAGCAGTGTTCATAGTTTTAAATATATAAAATGCACAGTGTTCAAGACTATTCCTTTATTAGCAAAGAAATTTCAGACCTGTTTCTCCTGGTATTATTTTCTAAATTCCACCTCTCAGTAGAGGCGTGGCAGCTAAAGCTTCACATTCATTTTCCTGATGGAGCATTTCTGCATATTAAGCAGCAGCTTACAAATAGTCAATGAGTCCTCTGCTCCCACGCCTGATCAGCACAAAAAACTGAAAGGAGAGATTCGAGACTGGCAGTTGTCCTCACTAGAGACATTCAATGATGTGTTTTCTGTCTATTCATTCACAGTATTGACATGAGCCATTAACATCTGCAGAACTTGTTTTAGCTGGCCAAAGTTGGGTATCTGGGAATTGATTTAAAAGGTCAATTCATTTCCAAGACTGTTGAATTATATTCAAAATACATTTCTACAAACTGTTAAGAGAAAAATAGAAATGAGATTTCCAGTAAAGTTTAGAACTCACTTCCTTTTCAATGTCTAAATAATTTGATCAGTGTCAAATATCTCATGAAGAGGCTTTAAAATCAAAGCCAAGTGAAATTGAGGGTTAATCAACCACAAATCATGTAATTCTGAGTTTGAAACAGGGCATGCAGATTGTTTTCATTTGAGTTTAATGTTTGTATTTTCCCATAAATGTCTACTTCATTGTTGTCAATTTAGATTTAAAAAGTGGCAAGTTGAGTATTCTTATTTTATAAAATTAACTTTTTATAAGCAGATATATTGCTGGCAGTGGCTTTAAATTCCTGGTATCTCAAAAAGTCTATGTAAATAAATTGTATAAATTGATATTTGTTTAAATGTCAGTGTTGTGGAATGAGAAGAACATATAATTACAAAAGCTAGATATGTAGAAGGGATTAAGAATAGAAAAATATTACTTTAGAAAAGTACTACACATTTATATAAACAACAAAGAATATTTTTTGATCTCATAAAGTATTTTTGAAGTCATTTTGCTTCAAAAACACAGATTATTCCAGACGAAATCCAGCAGTTATGAATAACAAGTTCATTTAAGTATCTTGTTTATGTTTCTATGTATGAGGTTATTTTATCTAATGGGTTGTAACCTTTTTAGTGATCATTACACAAAACTGTCTGTATACTTCAAAATTAAGTTTCAATTTTACTAGCCTGACTCATAATAAGAACTATTCTCAGTCAACATTTAACAAGGAGATAACCATTCTGACAGAGGCACAAAGAACAGCTGAAGCAAACATATAGCAATGGAAGTGTTGATGTACTGCCTTTGTTTATACTATTGCTGAGAATAAAGAATGGAAGATGATTTCTATATAGCAAATGCCTGTGTCTTTTTTCTTACAGACGTGTAGAAACAGTCAACAGATTAAAGGATAAAGTGGCAGGAACAGTCATCTATCTGTAAGGGAACCCTCAGCAGATTTATAAGGGTGTGGTGGGTCCTTGACAGGAGTGGGAGATGGAGATTTTCTTAGCAATGGGAAGGCCACTGTCATGCTCTGCAGAGCTCCAACAGAAACATGAAACTGATAACACCTAGGAGTATTACAAATATAGCTTCTGATGCTAAAATGGCCACTTTGAAAAAAAAGGCAAATAATATATTTATCATGTCTTGATTAACCATTCAGTTCAGTTATTTATCTGCCATTGCTGTGCTGCCCAGTATGGTAGCCACTGGCCACACGTGGCTTTTAAACACTTAAATGTGATTAGTCCAAATTGAGATGTGGTATAAATGTAAAATATATACCAGATTTTGAAAACTTAGGATGAAGAATGTAAAGTGTCACATTAATAATTTTTTACAGTGATATGTGACAATGATAATCTTTTGAATACATTGAGCTAAATAAAATATACTGAGATAAATTTCTTTTTCCTTCTGCTAATGTGGCTTACATTGTATTTCTGTTGGCCTGTAATGTGGTTTGACTGTCTCCCCTCCCAAATCTCATCTTGAATTCCCATGTGTTGCGGGAGGTAACTGAATCATGGGGCAAGTCCTTCCCATGCTGTTCTCATGAGAGTGAATAAGTCTTATGAGAGCTGATGGTTTTAAAAAGTGGAGTTTCCCTGTATAAGTTCTCTTGCTTTGTCTGCTGCCACCCATGTAAGATGTGACTTGCTCCTCCTTGCCTTTTGTCATGATTGTGAGGCCTCCCCAGCCACTTGGAACTGTAGGTCCATTACACCTCTTTCTTTTGTAAATTGCCCAGTCTTGGGTATGTCTTCATCAGTAGTGTGAGAACAGACTAAGACAATAAATTGGTACCAGTAGAGTAGGGCACTGCTGAAAAGATACCCAAATACGTGGAGGCAACTTTGGAACTTGGTAATAGGCAGAGGTTGGAACAGTTTGGATGGCTCAGAAAAAGACAGGAAAATGTGAGAAAGTTTGGAACTCCCTAGAGACTTGTTGAATGACTTTGATCAAAATGCTGATAATGATATTGACAATGAAATCCAGGCTGAGGTGGTCTCAGATGGAGATGAGAAAATTGTTAGGAACTGGAGGATAGGTGACTCTTGATACTTTTAGCAAAGAGACTGGAAGTATTTTGCCCCTGTCCTAGAGATCCATGGAACTCTGAACTTGAGAGAAATGATTTAGAATATCTGGTGGAAGAAATTCCTAAACAGCAAAGCATTCAAGAGGTGACTTGGGTGCTTTAAAGTTGTTTAATTCAAGTTGTTTTAATATATTTAGAATTTATAAAAAGTGGGCAAATAAAAAATTAAAAGAATGATAAAATGTCTTCATAAAGAAAATTTCTTTAAATATGTATGCAAATGACAAGGATTTTAAATTTAACCTGCTATTACCTCGATAATATAGAGCACTATATTCTTGTAGAAGCAGTATAAGATGCACTTGGAGACTCTGTTATAGTTCCAGGCACCATGAATCATCAGTAAATTCTTCAAATATTTGAACTAAAACGAGAGTAGGAAAAAAATTAGTATTTTCCTCTTCAAAGCATGAGTTGACTGAGAGGAATGATGTGTTTTGCAGAAATGACACTTTACCTGAGCTATGGAGTAGTCAGAGGAATTAGCTGCCTGCAGGCCTTCATTGCCACTGATACCAACACCAACATGCGCTGTTTGTATCATGCTGACGTCATTTGCTCCATCACCAATTGCAAGCGTTATGACTTTGACTTGTTTTTTAACCATCTCAACAACTTCAGATTTTTGAAGAGGAGAAACCCTTAAATTGAAATACATTGTGAATTACTGTTTTCTGAAAAAGGAATTTTGAAGTGCATTGTGTTGAAGGATAAAAGATGCAAAAGTCCTAAATAAATAGTTCTCTGAAGAACCCTAATGATAAAGTCCTAGGTTTACAAATGTTTACTCATCTGTTAACCTGGTTAACACATTAAGAAAAATTAAAATAAATAAAGACAAATCTCAGAGGCGAACCCCTAGGTGACAGCTAGAAGAGAGAATGCTTTGTTAAGCGTTAGCCTGCCAGAATGCTTGCATTAATATGTTAAATAACATTTGAGTTCAGAAATACCTTTACTTCCTAACAAATAACATGAAAATTTCTAATTTTTCACTTATAAATTAAAATCAATGTCATAAATGCTGCCAAATACTAACCAAATCCTACACAGTAGCTGGAAAGTAAAAGTTTTGAGCTTCTGCAATTTGATCTTAGACAATGTACTATATGCTTAAAACAACTTAAAACTCTACTTGAATTAATTCTCAGACACCATGGTAAATGCCAAGTATCTGATTATAGTTCATGGGCTTCATTTTCTTTCAAAGCCACTAACAGTCAAGTAGAAATCAAGCAACCTCTTATACAAATGCAAACTAGGAAAAGAAGACACCAGTATCTCTACTAAAATCATTTTTGGTATTAGATTTAGAGTTACTTTTCGCAGAACTTTCAAAGCCATTTAAGAAATAAACACTAGAACAAAGACAGAAGGGTTCAAAGACAGAATGTATCAGCATAAGACACTGTCTACATTGTCCTGGAAACTACAGAGAAAGGCAGGAAAACTACACAATAAATTTCTCTAACAAACTATTAAGCTAATAATTAGCAATAAACAACTAATGTACACAATGTTCGTACAAGAGAAACATCTTAGAACTAAATTCTTTATCAAGGTTATGTGGCATAGATATCTAATAATATCTGCTAAAACATTTGAAAAAATTATTTACTATTCTATTTAAAAATGAAGATCACTACTTTAAAAAAATCGATATATTTTTGTCCAATTTCCTGATCACTCCATAGGAAAAATTCTTAGTGGTAGATACTCTGCACAGATATGTGCCTTCAGGAGGCCCCACTGCCCTATGAACTGCTTTAGCCAGAGTAACTCTGGTTTTTATTTCAAGTTTGAGAATCATTGCATTAGACTGTGAGTTGCTTGCAGAGTCAATTGATCTCCATTCATCTCCTCTTCTTTGAATTTTTAGTGCCTGATCCAAAATAGATACTCAATAATTGGCTGCTACATAAAAAACTATTTTTAATTTTTTCTTTTTATTTCCTTTTACAGTCTGGCAATAGTACAAAATGACACAACTCTGAACTCAGCAAGGAAATGAATGCCTATTGAGCCATTAACAGGCTATTTCGCTGTTAGCTTCATTTTTCTTCAAAGCAATTTTCATTTCATTTTCACATTTTATTTAATTTTTCTTACCAGGCTAATATAAACTGGTAAGACCACTGGCTCTACGCCAATGTTTAAACATGGACTATAGCTGATATTTAGTAAATGTCAAAAAGGAATGCTCACCAATAAATGATCTAGAGTGGGAAATGGGCATGAGTTGAGAGAAGCATTTGTTAAGCATTATCAAATTCCCTTTAATGGTCTAACATTATGAATATATTATGAAGTCACACCAAGGGTTCAATGGAACTAGGAAACAGTGGTACTTTTTCCATAAACTGAACCTGTAATAAAAGAGAAATCTCTGCATGGTAAGCTGATATTAGTGATTTTAAAAAAGCATCAGAAAAGAGTTGGACTACATTTAGTTCTCTTCATCGTGATTACAACCAACCACTGCTTTCTCTGCTTGAAACTGCAATTTTCAACACCCAAATTAAAATTGGCTGAGGATTTTCATTCAATTCTCTAAGGTTTAATCAGGTGTTAAAAACAAAGAGTAGGATTGCCCTTAGCAACAATGCCCATTTAAGGGGAGAAAAGATAATGATATAGTGAGAGACATCTCAAAAGTACACTGCAGTTGCTACTAACAAGAGCATCTGCTTCCATTACCAAGCTTTAAAAGTGGATGACTGGCCGGGCACGGTGGCCCAAGCCTGTAATCCCAGCACTTTGGGAGGCCGAGGGAGGTGGATCACAAGGTCAGGAGATAGAGACCAGCCTGGCCAACATGGTAAAACCATGTCTCAACTGAAAATACAAAAAATAAAAAAAGTAGCCGGGTGTAGTGGCATGAGCCTGTAGTCCCAGCTATTTGGGAGGCTGATGCAGGAGAATCGCTTGAACCCAGGAGGCAGAGGTTGGAAAGGAGAGGCGAATTCACTTCAGGTAACAGAAATATCAGAGAATAAATTCTAACCTCACATCCAAAATTCTCCAGAATATATTCTTTTCTACTGCTGTGTCTCCACCTCTTAAAAGATCACTCACAGTTTACTTTCTTGATGTAGGTACCCTTGCTTGTAGATTCATACAATTTCCATATGAATCTAGAACTACCTTACCATACAACAAGTTAATTCTTCCCATGTCTATCAAAAAATCACATATCATGGCTGAAAATATCTAAAACCTAAACAAATGCCAATTGTGATTCACTTATAATTCTGAAACACCATAAAGGCACTGTTTTCTTCCTGGAGATTTTTTTTTTAAACCATTTGTGGGTCTGCAACCAGGATTTCAATTATTCACAGTTCTCTTCTGTTCCACTGTTGATTTTTCTTCTTTGATAGAAGTAAGAGACTCCATGGAAAAAGACTACGTATCCAATGTGTACCGTAAACGTCTCTTTCTCTTCCCTGTGGCTCCACAAACAGGGGGTGGTCCTTTGTGATACGACCTAGACGTGCACTGAGTGCAATATGTTTTTCAGATATTATTTTGGCTGTAGTTTCTGCACATGTTATTCATTATTTTTCTTATTTGTTATGTAGTAATTCTCACTGCCCTGTGAACATTAGATCAGGGCACTGGAAATTTTTACATTTAAGCTAAGAAATATATAGGTGGTCCATCTTATATGAATCTTGTTTTGTACTCTTTTAATGGGATTAGCTAAATGAATCACCTTTCTAAATGAAATAGGAATAAAGATTATATGTACATATATATACAGACATATAATAAAGAATAATTTAAGGAATTTTTTATAGATAGCCAAAAAGAGTACAATAATTTATTCTACTGGTTATGTTTTAGGATTAATAACCTAAAACATTCTTATATATACACAAAATTACTATTACTGATAATACTATATGATCTCAAAGACTTATAATGGAAACTTAAAAATTACTACAAAGTTGCCTTTAGAATTAAATCTAGAAAAATTTTTAGGAAGAATATGAGGGAATATAGTATTTTCCAGTTCTCCTGAAGTGTTTTACATCATGACCAAGCCCAGTATTTACTAAATTTCTTTAACTTCCTCAAACTTTAAATTTGAGGTCTGTTTCAGGTGCCTATTTAGAGGTGAGAATCACTAGTGAGGGGATCTGCTGTGCTTTTCTTTGCAACAAACTTCCTAAAATTTCTCCTGTGAATATCAATATATTTTCCACTGACTCATATTTTGTTGACTATTAAAGAAATTACAAAAGGAGAGAAAAACATAAACTAGAAGATCTTACTTGAATCCTTCTGAACTAAAATTTTATAAAAATTTATAGTTTTACACTAAGAAATTAAGATACTGCAAAAAAACCTGATGTGCCAAAATTACAAAATATTGTAAACTCCTCTAGAAACTTACCATCGATTTGTTACTAGAATGAAAACAGCAGCTTATATGGCAAGTCTTAAGAATGATACTTAGCAATATGATACGTAATGAAACATTCAGCCACTTTAGGTGAGAAACTGCTATTCAAATGACTGATGAGCAAGAGCTCTCCTAGCCTCCAAAACCAACATCTGTTGATATATTGTGCAGTCATAGGCATTCAGGAGACCTTACAATATAGGGACTGAGTCTGGAGAAATAAAATACAGATAGCCTTTCCATAAGACAAAAGAGGAAAGCGAATTTAAAAAAGATTTCCTTTCTGCAATGCGTTTTAGATATAAAACTCCTCCTGTGGAATTTATGTTGTCATAGGTTAAGGTACTGCTTTCTGCTTCAATGATTCAGATAGTAGTCTAAATAGGGACCATCTCTATTGGTGTGCATTTGATTATGTGTGAATGTGTACCTGTACACTAATTGGCAAACAGACCTATGAAAGGCACTAAAAAGAAAACTCTGCCTAGTATAGATATTTATTATGGGATGGTGTTCACACCAGAGCTTAGTTTATCTATCATATTGCTGTTCATATTCTATTAAAAAATATCATCTAGTTATGTTGAACCACTGTACTCAACACATAGCAGATTTTAAAAATGGTAGCAGGCTCTTTCTAAGCTGGCGCTTAGTAAGGAGAAGGCCATGTCCAGTTCAAGCACCAAGACTGTGAAGCCCAACAGCGAGAGGCTGAACAAGTTCGAGTCGGGCATCTTCCAGGCTCTTCTGGAGCTGGAGGTAAACTTGGACCTCAAGGCTCAGCTCAGGAAGCAGAGTATTCCAGCAGCCAAAGAACCTAAGCTGGTGATGGTCAGAAAGCTATCATAATCTTTGCTCCCTTTCCTCAACTGAAATCTTTCCAGAAAATCCAAGTCTGGCTAGTATGTGAATTGGAGAAAAAGCTCAGCGGGAAGCATGCTGTCTTTATTTCTCAGAGGAGAGTTCTGCCTAAGCCAACTTGAAAAAGCCATACAAAAAATAAGCAAAAGTATCCCAGGAGCCATACCCGACACACTTCTTGAGGACTTGATATTCCCAAGTGAAATTGTGGGCAAGAGAATCTGTGTAAAACTGGATGGCAGCTGGATCATTTTAAAGGTTCATTTGGACAAAGCACAGGAGAACAAGATGGAATGCGAGACTGGAACTTTTTCTGGTGGCTATAAGAAGCTCATGGGCAAGAATGTTAACTTTGAATTCCCAGAGTTTCAACTGTAAACAAAAATGACTAAAGTATATTCACAGTAAAAAAAAATGGTAGTGCACCAAAAAATGGAAATGTTATAAGAAAGAGAAATCCAGCTGGGCATGGTGGCTTACATCTGTAATCCCGGCACTTTGAGAGGCTTAGGCGGGTGGATCATGAGGTCAGGAGTTCAAGACCAGTCTGGCCAACATAGTGAAACCCTGTCTTGACTAAAATAATAATAACAACAACAACAACAACAAAACAACCAGGTACAGTGGTGTGCGCCTGTAATCCCAGCCACTCAGGAGGCTAAGGCAGAGAATCGTGTGAACCCCGGAGGTGGAGGTTGCAGTGAGCTGAGATCACGCCATTGCATTCCAGCCTGGGTGACAGTGTGAGACTCCATTAAAAAAAAAAAAAAAAAGAGAGAGAGAGAAATTCATCTCAGTATGTCATGAAACTAACCTTCACACTCTTATTCATTTTGACTATTCACTGTTAAGAAGCAAAATCTGTTTAATCTGGTTTATACCTAGAGTATAAAGGGAACTATGTAAAGGGTTTTGGATTCTCCAGGCTTTCTTCTGTGTAGGAAAGACAGGCAAAAAATTATTTGATAGAGAAGAAAACATTCACCTCTTCATGGAAAAGTGGGTATATTCAGCATGGATTAGAGACATCTGACAGCTGCCTCTGCATGTCACAGTAACAAATTTTTAATGTCACAGCTAGCTCTAAGCAACAAGAGACATTAAAAGCTTTTGATACGAAAAAGAGCATGGTAGAGGCAGTTTCTAAAAACATTCATTTGTATTGCCCAAAGTATGTTTTATATATATCTGAATATGATCTAGGAAAAGAACAATGAAAATGAAAATAAAGGACACAGAGGGCTCCAGATAAAAGTGGTTTCCAAAATGACTGAGGTTTCAAATTTGGGTGAGTGAGAGAATGAGGGTCTAAACATAAATAGAAAAGGCAAGAAGAATATTTACAGCAGAAAGGTATCAGGGAAGTTCTCAATACCCAGAAGTTTAGCTAGTGGTGGGACACCTGAGTAGACTCATTTAAGCATACGGACTGAAAAGTTGGAACTGGGCTTGAAAAAGAGGGCAGAGGCCGGGCGCGGTGGCTCACGCCTGTAATCCCAGCACTTTGGGAGGCCGAGGCGGGTGGATCACGAGGTCAAGAGATCAAGACCATCCTGGTCAACATGGAGAAACCCCGTCTCTACTAAAAATACAAAAAATTAGCTGGGCATGGTGGCGCATGCCTGTAATCCCAGCTGCTTGGGAGGCAGAGGCAGGAGAATTGCTTGAACCCAGGAGGTGGAGGTTGCGGTGAGCCGAGATCCCGCCATTGCACTCCAGCCTGGGTAACAAGAGCAAAACTCCATCTCAAAAACAAACAAACAAACTCAAACAAACAAACAAAAAAACCAAAAAACAAGAGTGCAGAGTTGGGCATACGTCTTCAGGTGTCATTCATTCAAGTATTTAGTGATCCTTTAGTATGTGATTAAATTTCTGTGGAAAAACATAAGGAGAAGAAACTAGATCTCGGGACCTTTCCTCTGCCTCCAAGAGTTATTGATTTAAGGACTTTTATTGAGCTACTGTCTTAGGACTTAAATATTAACAGCCATATGATAGTAGTCCCTCTCTCTACACCTGCTCTAGAGAGATAGAAATTCTTCTTGCATGGAACAAGGCCATGCTACCTCTCTGTTTAGGGAGCCTTGCCAATGGGACTTGTGTGCTCTCAACTGGGAAGCACTTCTACTCAAGAAAGCCTAGAGTGCTTCCCTCCAGCTCCACCCTGTCCTAACCTTGCTTTCAGAGTGGTGAGACACATGGTGGCCTCCATTCTCTTCCCATTGCCAGTGTCTGACTGGAGCACACATACCTTGTAATCTCTTTTCCTATGACTCTGCAGAGGTAAGGAAGGGACAGAGTTTCATTTTTTTCATTAAATTAAATTGATTGATTTTTTTGTGATGAGGGCTTGCTCTGTCGCCCAGGCTGGAATGCAGTGGCACAATCTTGGCTCACTGTAGCCTCGACCTCTTGGGCTCAAGTGATCCTCCTACCTCAGCCTTCTGAGTAGATGGGACTAAAGGTGTACACCATCACACCTGGCTAATTTTTGTATTTTCTTTTTTTTGTAGAGACAGAGTCTCGCTATGTTGCCCAGGCTGGCCTTGAACTCCTGGCATCAAGCAGTCCTTCCACCTTAGCCTCCCGAAGTGCTAGGATTACAGGTGTGAGCTATCATGCACAGCCCAGAGTTTGTTTAGGTTGGAAGAAAATCAGCTTGTTCCTCTCTGCCTCATAACCCTTCCTATGCTGTGTGGATAAATTTCCCCAAGGAACCTTCTCTCACCTTAAAAATACCTAGTGGATGAAGGACCAATTGGTAGCATAGGCTATTGACAGAAACTAAAATACAACTCTAAAGATGTCAGGAGTTAAAAAAGGAAGCCAGTAAATTTCAGGACCATAATTATCAACTAAAAATCCACGAGAAACCTTTGGAGGTGAATCCTTGTGAGAAGCTGAGTGGCATGGAGGAAAAGAGTGGTATGTGAGGGATAATGGAAGGACACACAGATGGAAAAGCTTTCTGGATCTATTGTTCCCTGCCCACAGCGCCCTGTTAGAGCTGACTAGTGTGTGTGTGCGTGTGTGTGTGTGGAGGTGGGTGAGACTGGGCTGGATGAAGCCTCTTTCATTGCAATTCTAAAGTTTGGCTTAGGTTTGGAACTTAGGAAAACTTACACCCAAAATAACATGCTTAAAAAGCAAAATACTCCAATTCCAGGAGTACATCCTCAGTGCCCTAAAGCGAAAACTGCAGAAAGAATTCCTACCCATGCCTTGGAATAGGAAAACCAGATCTTTCTGGTCAACCTGAAGGCATAGAGGCAGGCAGGAACAGGTGCCAATGAAACCTGGGAATTCCATCAGAGTGTGGCTGCCTCTAATAAGAGGAGTGCTCAGGTAAAGGGACTAGGGGGAAATAGGGATTTAATAAACTGAGATTGGGCCCTGCCTCCAAATTTACCTAAGTAGGACCTAGCTTTTGCTGTTCCTCCAAAGGGACATTAATGCCTGTTAGGAACAATGGGGGAAAGGGTCCTTTGGGGAAACATTTAAGACAGGAGAGAATCATGAACAAAAAAGAAATACAACTTATAGGAAAGTAGACCTAATAGAAACAGATTTTAAGAATTTTTAAAAAGTATGGTAACCAATCTTAGAAACATGAAACCAAGAAAAGCAGTTATAATGAACTAGAAAGTTAAATGAAAATGTAACTGCAAAAATAAAGAATACAATGACGAACTGAGCATGATATCATGCAGTCTGCAAGTTCAAATAAAAAATCTGTATAAGACATCAGAAAATTAAAGGAAAGATTGTGGAAAAAAGGGAGAAGAGGAACAGAGGGGACTACATGTATACAGATTGGAGTCCAAGAGAGAATAAGAGGGAAAACATAACAAGTAATGACTACAAATTTTCCAGAAGAAGGACATATGTCCTTAGATTGAAAGGACTCAGTAAGTGCTATAAACATAGAGAAGAAAATGACACCTATACCTAGACATATTATGGTTAAAGAATAAGAAAAATTTCTAAAAGCTTCTAGAGAGAAAAAGATTTCTTCAGACTGACAGTGGATGTATGCACAAAATCACTATCTTCAGTTCCTGTCTTTTTACTGGGGCAGTGGGGGCAGGAAAGGAAGATATACTAAAACATACAGACATTTAAGAAGAAAAATGAGCACAAATGTAGTTATCAAAACCCAAGAAATAGACAGGATAGAGTATAAAAGTTTCAAACCTATATAGGAAAATCTTATCTAAAGTTAGGAGTAGAAAAAAAAATATCATAATAGATGGAAACCAAAATAAATGGGAAGAAATGAGGCCCAGTATGGCAATAAGTATAGTAACAGTTAATATGCTGTTATTCACAGTTAATCACTGTTATTTGCACCTAACATATTGAATTCTCAGAACAACCCCTTAAGTTACTACTGTCACCAGTTTACAAATGAGGAAACCAAGGCACAGAGAAACAATATTAATTAAGGTTGAAAGTAAAATGGCAAGCGGTGAATCTAGGATTCAATCTTCAGCAGTGTGGATTCAGAAACAGCATTCTCTCTTTTTTTTTGGAACAAGGTCTCGCTCTATTGCCTAGGTTGGACTGCAATGGTGCCAACATGGCTCATTGTAGCCTTGACCTCCTGGGCTCAAGTGATCCTCTTGTTTATCTCAGGACCATAGGTGTGTGCCACAATGCCTGGCTAATTTAAAATTTTTTTGCAGACTCAATGTCTTACTTTGTTGCCCAGGCTAGATAGACACAGCATTCTTAAGCACTACATTATACAGAGGATTGAACATAAGGATTTGGAGAAAAAAACAAAAGACAAGGTACATAATGAAACAAAGGAAAGCCAGGTTAGCAATTTAAATATCAGACATTAAAAAATAAATTCAGGGCACAGAAAAGGCCATAACGGTTAGACAAGAATCTTTGTATATGACAGTATACAATATATACTGTCAGGTGAGATATTCAATTAGGCTCTATAAGAGAAAATTAGATACCATTTATAAGAGCAACTAACATTTTAATAATAGGTGCCATGTATTAGCTCATTTATTCTTCATAACTCTATGAGAATAATAATTTCTATCTCTATTTTAAAAAGATTAAAAATCTAAAGCCAGAGAAGTAATTTGTTGCTCAGCTACTAAGAGGTGAAGTCTAAACTGTGGAAAGTCTGGACTTAATTCCTGAGTCCTACAACACAGGGCAACACTATCAAAGGGAAGAGGAGTGGAGTGTTGAGTGAATGCTATTGAGGGAATTTGCTCATGATGCAGAAATGAATAATACGGGATCCCCCCTCCTTCACAGCATATACAAAAATAAACTCCATATGTATAAAAGACCTACATGAGAAAACTAAAGGTATAAAGTTAACAGAAGAGGCAGGGTACAGTGGCTCATGCCTGTAATCCCAGTACTTTGGGAGGCTGAGGTGGATGGATCTCCTGAGGTCAGGAGTTAGAGACCATCCTGGTCAATATGGTGAAACCTCATCTCTACTAAAAATACAAAAATCAGCTGTGCATGGTGGTGGATGCCTGTATTCCCAGTACTCTGGAGGCTGAGGCAGAAGAATTGCTTGAACCCAGGAGGTGGAGGCTGCAGTGAGCTGAGATAGTGCTACTGCTTTCCAGCATGGGCCACAGAGCGAGACTCAAAAAAAAAAAAAACAAAACAAAGGGCCGGGCGCGGTGGCTCACGCCTGTAATCCCAGCACTTTGGGAGGCTGAGGCGGGTGGATCACGAGGTCAAGAGCTCGAGACCATCCTGGTCAACATGGTGAAACCCCGTCTTTACTAAAAATACAGAAAATTAGCTGGGCATGGTGGCACATGCCTGTAATCCCAGCTACTCAGGAGGCTGAGGCAGGAGAATTGCCTGAACCCAGGAGGCGGAGGTTGCGGTGAGCGGAGATCGCGCCATTGCATTCCAGCCTGGGTAACAAGAGCAAAACTTCGTCTCAAAAAAAAAAAAGTTAACAGAAGAAATGCAGGAGTGGGAAGTCCTTCATATCCAAAAAGTGTAAACCATAAAGAAAAAAATTAGTGGAATTTGACTATGTCAAAGCCAATGATAATCCTAACTACATGGGAGGCTGAGGCAGGAGAATGGCTTGAACCTGGGAGGCAGAGACTGAAGTGAGCCAAGATAGAGCCACTATACTCTAGCCTGGTGACAGAGTGAGACTGTCTCAAAAAAAAAAAAAAAAGAAAGAAAGAAAGAAAAGAAAGGGGATCACAGGAGGAAATAAGGGAGCCAGCCTAGAAGATACTTGCCATATCAATAATCAACAACAAAAAAATCAATGTCCAGAATACACAAAGAATTCTCATATACCAGCAGGAAAAAAGAGAAGAAACCCAACAGAAATTTCAGCATCCCTTTCCCTTCTTCAACATACTACTTTTCTTTGTAGCAATATTACCACTGATTTTATAGTCTGTTTGATATATATCAAAATTATCATTCACACAAACACACACAACAATTATTGTTTTGAATATTTGTGTGTATATTTACTTATGATATTGAACGACAGCTATGATGTGAAGGCTGAGATTATTTTTTCCCATTGTTCACTGCTCTATTTTCAGTACTTATTAAGTCTACTTGCACACAGTGAGCACTCAAAAAAACACTTGCTGAAATAAGTGAATGAATACATTTCAAAAGCAGAAACTGAGAAAGGTAAATACTCCTGTGAGATGCTCAACCTCTCTAGTAATCAGAGAAATGAAAATCAAAACAAGGTGTCATTTCATAACCATCAAATTGGCCATGTTATAAATTCAGTAATACCATGTATTGTTATTAAGGTAGGGAAACAGCAACTCTATTCCATGGATCTGGGATGGCACAATAGTACAGCTGTTTTAGAACCATGTGGCAATTCTAATGGGAAAGAAATATACATATACCCCACAGTCAAGCATTCCCGTACCCCCCCACCCAATATATCTACTAGAAGAACTCTTGCCTGAGGTCATAGAGAGGATATACAATGCAGCACTTTCCACCAGAGCAAAGATTTGGAGGAAATTTTTGTGGTATCCCCATGAGAAGAGATAAATAAAATTATGTATATGCATTAACAAGCAGTGCTGAGAATAAACAAACTTGGTTGGGCACAGTGGCTCATGCCTATAATCATAGCACTTTGGGAGGTCTAGGTGGCAGGATCACTTGAGCCCAGGGGTTTTTGACCAGCCTAGGAAACACAGGCAGCCCACGTCTCTACAAAAAAAAAGTTTAACAATTAGCTGTGAGTAGTGGCACATGCCTGTTTTCTCAGCTACTCAGGAGGTTGATGTGGGAGGACAGCTTGAGCCTTGGAGGTCGAGGCTGCAGAGAGCTAAAATCAGGATGCACTACAGCCCAGGCAACAGAGCAAGACTCTATCTTCTAAATAAATAAATAAATAAATAAATAAATAAATTTGTTCTACATATGGTGACATGGATGTGTCTCAAAAATATGCAGAAAAATAAAAGTAAATCATTTTTAGGCTGGGCAGGGTGGCTCATGCCTATAATCCCAGCCCTTTGGGAGGCTGAAGCAGGTAAATCCCTTAGGCTCGGGAGTTCAAGACCAGCCTGGGCAACATGATGAAACCCCCGTCTCTACTAAAAATAAAAAAACTTAGCTGGGTGTGGTGAGACGCATCTGTGGTCCCAGATACTTGGGAGGCTGAGGTAAGAGGATCACTTGAGTCCAGGGCATGGGGGTGGGTAGAGGTTGCAGTGAGCAAAGATCGTGCCACTGAAGTCCAGCCTGGGTGAAAGAGACTCCATTTCAAAAAAAGTAATTTACTAGAATATCATTATAAACACAAACCTTTTCTTCAATTCAATATGCATATAATAATAGGTATTTTTCACAGAATCACATGTATACAACTAAAGTACAGCAAATGATGGGAACATATGAAACACTTGAGAATATTCCTCTAAGGTGAAGTAAATAGAATGGGACTGGGAATAAAAAGAATACACAAAAATAACACATACGAATCAAAGAGCAACTTGCTTTAGTTCAAGACTCTAGGGAGATGGCTAGCTTGCAAATCTTCCTCATTGTTCTGCTGGCATGTCCTCTAGCCCCTTGCTGGGGTTTCCCTAACAGAGGGAAGGCAGTGCACTGATACACCAGGATCAGATGTTAATGGCCCCGGGTTCCGCCTTTCTCTCTTGCTGCTATATGTCAATATGTATTGACATCTCATTTTAAAACAAATTCATTCCCTTATATTTAGGGATTCTCTTGGATCCAATGGCACAGATAAGTTTAATGGGGTCTCTGGACTGTGCAGCTGGCACCATGTAAAGAATGTCAGTCTTTTTCAAGGAACTGTGGAGAAAGGGACATCTGCCAGTGAGGAGAGATGAGGAAATGTTTCCATTTTTGAGAAAAGAAAGAAACAGTCTAGAAATTACTCTCCCTAGAGAGACCACGAGAGCTTAGCATGAATGAACTCCATCAGAATTGTAGGAAAGTTCTGTTTTAACCTCCTCCTTCCATGTTCATTCAAAGCTATAGACACTTTATTATGGCCCCAGTGCTAAATTTAGGCAACAGCGGTTTTTGTACTGATAGTCTTACCGGAACACGGCCACAGCCATTCATTCACATATCATCTAGAGCTGCTTTCATGCTATAACTGCAGAGTTGAGTAGCTGTAAGAGAGAAAGCTGTCTGGCCTGCAAAGCCTAAGATACTTACTATCTGTTCCTTTACAGAAAATATGTGCTCAACCTTGGTCAAAACACCAAGCCTTTCTTTAACTTGTCCTAAGTTGAAATGGCTCAGATAGGTTTATTAAAAAGGAGGTAATCACTGGAAACCATCTTGGGTTCAAGAAGAACCAGTTACACCAAGCTAACTCTGCTTCCCTTTCCCACACAATGAGGTCAGTAGGCTGACAGGTCAGCAAAATGCCATAGGTTCGACACATATGTGCTTAGCAAATCAGACCTGTCAGAGAACTGTAAGCAATATATTAGATTTGTATCGGAAATACAGAGGAGTGTTGATATACTGATGACTAACTTTGTAAAGCTTTAGGGAGGACTTCAGTAGAAAGCTACAGAGTGCTATATTTAAAATTTGCTTAACAGAAAACAATCAAGAATTTAGATGTGGTTGTGAAAGGTATACATGCTTATTCAAAGTTAGTATGAAACAAAACAGAAAACAGTTAAATGAATAAGAGGGATGGTGATGGAAATCAAGGTAGCAGTTATCTTTGGAAGGCTCCTCAACTAAAGGGAGCATGAGGGGTTTCTGCGGGGGCTGGTCCTGTTTGGGTGCTTGTTACACTTTGATAAATCCCAAGCTGTGCAATTATACTTTATGCACTTTCCATTACAAATTACCTATATCATCAGCAGTATGTAATCTGCAGTTCTGAGTGTGTGTGTGTGTGTGTACATACTGGTGATGGGGGTGATGGTAATGGTGGTTTACCTAAAAGGAGTCACACCTAAAACTGGAAACCACTGAATTATTGTAGGCTTCTGTAGCATTTAAATTTCTTACATATTTTTAGACATTTTATTGTCAAATATAGACTTCCGTGGTGGTGGTCATCATAGCTGGCTAATAGGCTGTAATATAGCCATTGCAGTTCCTTTAACACTACTCAGTTAAGGTAGAATAGCAAAAGAGATGGGCCAGGCTGAACAGATGATTATTATGTTAAAGCAAACTATTGCGATTTTATGAGTTATAAAATTTATTCAGTGTGTCCTCTTTTAGCTGTACATGTATGAAAGAAACATTCTCTCAACATTTCTAACATTTATTCAGATTTTCTTGGAAGCAAACATAGGGTTGACATTCATTAACAGTTTGTAAGTCTTTTCAAAGCCAAACATCTGCTTGGTATTCAATGGTGTTCACAATGTTTTTTCTTTAAGGGAATCTCTGTTGAGCATTTATTAGCGTCATGGGTACTTTCTGACTACCTTTTAAGTAGAACATATATTTAGAGAAATTCTTAAAGCTAAAGACAATCTCTAAAGATTTAAGAAGTAGATCTGCCTTTATTTAATGCACTCATGCTATGACAGCAAATATTCAGTGTCCCTTTAGACTTCTTGCAGGGCCCCTCGATCGGAGTAAGGTGAAAGGTTTTGCCTGGAATGCCACTCCCAAATGACAACACTCACTGAAGTCAAGTGTTTTTTTAAACACTATGGGGAAAATGGCCTAAAAGGGGGTTAAACTTTGATTAGAGATGTTGCAAGTAGGAAAAAATGCTTACTTCAATTTAACTTTTGCTTTTCAGAAGACATGAGTACATAAATTATGTAGAAGAACAAAGATTACTAGACAGTCTAAAAGCTGGAGGCTCTAACCCAATTTTCAACCAACTGTCACAGAACGTAAGTTTCAAAATATGTTTAAACTAAACTGACAACTACAGAAAAAATGTAAAATTCTCTGAAAGGCTGGGTTATGTGAACTGACGAGGACCTCAGAAACCACATGCTATTTAACACACAGTAATACTTCACTGCAACATTCCCACTCTCCTCTGGAGGGAATATTAAAAGAGGTAGAACAGATGCTTCCCCAAATTAAGCTGGTTCCAGCAGTAGAAAGACTATTCCCAGCAGAGTGGCCAACAGAAAGATGGTTCATGCAAAACCTAAAAGGGCTATGAGAGGTCCTCTGGCCCAGAAGCTTTCCAGCCAGGACACGATGACCCAGGAAGGGGGCATGTGTGTATTTCCTACTCTACTATGTCGAAGCTGCTCCACTTTTATTTGCTTTCTACATCTGGGTTCCCTGGAAGACTGGAATCACTGATATTCAAATCTCTTATTTTACAGGTCACAAAACCAAGGCCAGAAAGATTCCATCAGATATTCAAACTGCCAAAGCAGTAGAGCTAGAACAAGCATTCTGTGAATCTCTAGATAAAATGCCTTTACACCAATTATACAGACTGTAAGACCTGAGGGCACTGGTCACTGAGACTAGGTATTACTTATTTGGTACAGCTACGCCCTGGAATAGTGCTTGATTTCAGTTGTATCCACAAATCTCCATGAGTCTTAGAACAAGCTTTTCCCCCTATGTCTACCTATCCAAGGAGTTTCAGTTAGTTTGTAAAGCCCCTGAAGGGGTGCATGCAATTTTACGTTTGTGTGTATGTATACTTCTTGAAGGAATGGTCTGTAACTTTCATTTATTCTCCAAAAGTATCTGTGATCACACCAAATCAAAAGAATCAGTAGGCTTGAACGAAGAAGTAGAGGGGAAGAAGGACCATAAGGGAGCAGTTTATGTTTATAACCAGGAAAATGTATCAGAAACTACCTATAAACTAGATGCATGGTTCCTACTAAACAATTCAGGTTATGCAGGAAAACACAATGTTAAAAATAAAAGCAGCACAGTATCCATGAAAGTACAGTATCCGGCTGGGTGAGGGGGCTTATTTCTGTAATCCCAGCACTTTGGGAGGCTGAGGTGGGTGGACTGCATGAGTTCAGGAGTTTGAGAACAGCCTGAGCAACATGGCAAAAGCCTGGCTCTACTAAAAATACAAAAAATTAGCCAAGCATGGTGGTACACACCTGTAATCCCAACTACTCGGGAGGCTGAGACATGAGAATTGCTTAAACCTGGGAGGCAGAGGTTGCAGTGAGCTGAGATTGCCCCACTGCTCTCTCCAGCCTGGGTGACAGGGCCAGACTCTCTAAAAAAAACCAGGAAGGAAAACACAGTGCTTGTTAGCCTGATAAGACAGATTTCATTCTTCTTGGGTTTTATATACTTAAGAAAAATATTTGAGCATAACATTCAACCTATACTTTGGAAACCAAAACCACCAGGGCTCCAGAGCCCTGAATAAATTTGGGGTGGGGGGATTAGTTCTGTCTCTGAAAATTTCCTTCATGAAAACAGTGGTGAGAGAAACATAATGTCTACTGCCTGGGAACAACTGTTTCAATTCAGCTGAAGATTCTGAGGGACACCGCTCATCTTTATAACTGTGTCAATGAGGCAAACACTAAAATCTGCCTCATTCTGCCCCATATGCTGATAATAGCAGGGAAGAAAGCGGATGATGCAATCTGAGGATGGAACTAATACTGAGATTCTCATTTTCTGTTACAGGAAGGCTTTCCCCTCTTCTTCCACTCTACCTAGGGCTAAAGAGAAGACTGCAGAGGAAGATGAGATTCTGAATTATCTGCATGTGTGTGGACTGACAAGCAGTATATTGGAAAATAGTTTAAATTTGAGAGAAAAGCCCATAAAGTCAGCATGAACATACATGAATTTGGGAAACAGTACCAAACTGTATTTTGAAATAATAATCAGTATTTATCTGGAGCGTCTACCTTCTAATAGAGTAAAATAGAGAATTTCCTGAGGCTGAGATTGTAATCATCTGAGAAACGAAGAATGACTCTTGGGTTTAACTGGAAAGAAGGATACACAGAATGGCCCACCTATTCCTATCCAGGGACAGAAGCATTATCATGGAAATTATACTTTGAGGTCAGTAAGCAAAATGGCAAGAAGATGGTCTGTGCCAATAGTTTAAATGCCGAGAGGCACCAGGCCAAGAAGGTACATAGACATAAATCCAGCAGTGGCACTGATGTAATTATGGGCTTAGACCAATTCTCAAAAGCAAGGCCGGAAGCTGAACCACAGTCCTTATGGGAAAACAGAGAGTATGAAGAAAATTAGAAGAAAAAAGCTGAGGAAAGATATGTTACTTAAGAAAAAAAAAAAACAACCTTAAAACTCAAAATGAAACTCAGTGTCTGCACAGGGACCTTCATGGTCTTGAAACATGCATAAAACAGAACCAAGGGAGGAAGGGGCCACACACAGCTTTATAAGCTCTGTTTCAGAGCTGAGCCGCACGTGCATGGCAGGGTGTGATTCCCTCCCTGGGGCCTGGGGCCTGGAGAAGCCCAGAGGTCCATGTGACTTGTGAGCATCCAGAACAAGGATTCTGGGAGGGAATTTCACAAGCACAGAACATATTTTTTCTCCCTTGACTCTGTTTTCTAGTTTTTCTCTCCCTCTGCTATTAATTTTGTGGTTTGACTTTTTGAAGAATGGTGGGAGGTACTGTGTTAAGCAATGCTTTAAGAATGAGGCTCAGCTGCAATGACTGCATTATGAGAATTGGCCTCCCACATCTTTCAAACCAAATTGTGACTTGACTTAAATCAAAAAGAAAGATACATGAAGGAGACCAGGTATCAAGTGTTACTCATCTTTTATGTGTTGCACTGTGTCCAGTGCACAGAAAGCAGGCGTATAACAGATGCTAATGCTGGGGAACTGGCCATTTTATCGAAATACTTCTGTATTATGTTTCCTGTTCTGTTTCCAACTAGGAGCCAGCAGTCCTAACACTTTTGTGCATTTAAGCAATCTCTTGTTGATCCTTGTGATACCATTAGTGAAAGTGATTAAGTGACCAAATCTGGCACAACATTATTCTGATGAAAAGTGTCGAAGTCGAACATTAGTCACACTTAGTCAAGATATTTGCAAGAAATCAAGCAAAATCACTGTAAAAGCAAATTGTAAAAAGCATGAGTATACCAAAGTAAAAATGAGTCAAAATAATTTCCAGCCTCTTTCTTCATGATTAAGCAAAGAGCCTGTTTACTACTAATATTAAATATCAGTACAATATGTTGTCCAATAATTTTATAGTAATATTATTTATTAATACATACCACAGAGAAGAAAAACAAATTATATGAGTAAAATAATTAGAATTCTGGGAAAGATGCTTATAAAAGATATTGAAAATGGTTTAAGTTATATTTCAGAAAGTATATCTCAACTAAACTTAGGAAATGTTTATAAGGTGTGCCTTATAATTCATAAATATCATATATAAAATATTTAAGTGAATAAACCCAGACCAAAAAAGGTATAAAAAGCATAACCCAACTTTATTAGTAAATGTCTTTTTAAAGAAAACGATAAAAGCAAATAGAGTAGTTTTAAAGATAACACCAAAACTACAGATTCTGAGAAATATTTCAGAATGCCCACTAATATTTTATCTCCTAGGAGGAGAAAGCAATTTGAGAAACTGCAACTCTAGATCTAGACCGATCAACTCCTAAGATATAGTGAATGAAAAAGAGAAAATCCTTAGGTTCGTGGTGATCAGAAAAGAGGAGACTGGGCATATTTATCCTATTCATGAACCTACTTTAGGTCTTAAGAAGACAGAGTTTAAACAATTTATACAAAAATATAGGGAAGATTCCTTGACAAGAAACTCAGGAAGGACTGGAGCTATGTAGTTTACAAAAACGCAATTCTATGAATTAGGTCTTGATAACTCAAAAGAGATTTTAATTTAAGACACGGGCAGTTTTATAAATTAGAGGGCAAAGGACTGTATAGCCAATAAATGACTCTCAGAAAAACGCCCAGCTATTTGGAAAATGATTCGGTTTGCGCTTTTCATCATGCTATTCCCAAAAAATAAGTCTTAGCACAGCTGGATCAAAGATATAAATGTAGAAAACAGGACCTTTAGAGAAGTGACCCAGATGGAAATGCAGGTAGATAATGAATTTTAAGCAAAGATAACGGCAAGAAATCTGTCAATTCCAATGATGAACAATACTTGTTAATGATTGTTAGGGCTCACTCTTAAAAACTGCTAACAAATTCCATCCCAGTTTGTGAACCTCAAGTCTTGAGTGAACACATTAATAAGTAACCTAACATTTACAAATTCTGGACCACTTTCATTGAAGTTTACAAATCAAGAACTTAGGATCAAGTCACTCTTCACTAAAATCGGACAATGTTAAGGAGAACTTACCGACAGCAAATGACAGCTTTGCATGACAAAGCCAAGTCCAGGAAATACTGTCGTACTCCAAAGGTTAAGGCATATTTGAGGGTTTTCCCATCAATTATAAGAGCAAAATCATTCTCTTTCCGGAGAGCATCACCAAGGGTAGTACAGTGACGACTGAGAGTTTCCCTTGTTCCCTGGAATATTAAACAAGCAAAAAATGCCATCAACATTTACTCCCATTTGTTCTACTACGACGCCTGAAAGATATTTGGCAACTACATTTAGTTCTTTTTAGTGCTTTTGACGTTTCAAATTGCTTTCACATACCTCCAGTCATTTGATTCTCACTAGCCCCTCAGGAGCCCAGACAGTTGTTATCAGAAAATGTTAGTTACTTGACTGAAGTCACACATCTATTCCTAGCAGGGCTGGGACTACACTATAAGTCACCCATTCCTCAGATGATTCTGTAGTCTTTGCTCATTATTCTAACCATGACCATGCAATCACAATACTACAAACATATTTTCAGTAAATTATTTTGCTAAAAAGTTGTGTTAATTTATGAGCTAGTCAAAGTTGCTTCTCCATGAATCCAGGGAAAAAGCTGGGGAATATATGCATCACCTAAGTACATTTTGGTCAATAGACTGCATATCCCATGGGGGTCTCATAAGATTGATTGTAAGACCATATTTTTACTGTGCCTTTTTTACGTTTAGATACACAAATATCACTCTCTTACAACTGCCTACAGTATTCAGTACAGTAACAGCCTGTATGGGCTTGTAGTCTAGGAGCAATGGGACATCTTGTATAGCCTGAGTCTGGAATAGGCTATGCCATCTAGGTTTGTGCAAGTACCCTCTATGATGTTCACACAATGACAAAATTGTCAAATGTCATATTTCTCAGAATGTATCCCTTCATTAAGCAAACTGTAATTTAAATAATTTATGAGCATTCTTTCAAAAGTCCTCAATGCTACTGAATTTAATTCCTAGTAACTAAGAGAAGAAATGCAGAATCTGTAAATTCTTGCCACTTTTATGAACTGGCTTTGGTAACTTTAATCATCATTTCATGATGCTATATTTTAGTTGGGGATGGTGACCTGTGACTTGGTAATCTTTTTTTTTTTTGGAAAAAAATAGTTTATTGATCTGAGAAGAAAAAAACTTTTTTCTGAAAAAACATGTTCCAAAAACAGAAGAAACATAAAGGCCTTTTAAATATATGTAGAACTTGGCTACCCACTTTTAATTAAGCTGACTTTTAACCGTGGCACTCTTTTTTTTTTTTTATTGCATTTTAATCTTGATGGATCAAATGAAAGAAGAGTTCTATCAATGAAGAGTTCATTTACAGGCACAATAAAAGCCTTTAGTGTCAAGGACAGGTTTCTTTACCTCAACTATACAGAAGGGATGTATTTGTCTCCCTTTGTCACTGTTTTCCCAGCTCTTCAAAGGGATAAAGTTTCAATATATTTAACTTTTCTCCCCACATCCTATAGATTCTTTCCATAACCTAATGGAGGCAATTTTCTATCTCACAAGAGCCCTACCATGGTGAAGAAACACAACACTGGCTTTGCCCAAAAAAATAAAATGAATAATTCCCCTCCTATCATATTTTTGTTCTGAATGCTAAGCCTGCAGCATTTGTAAAATAAATACAAATGTATGTATTTATATAATAAAATATAACTACAATAAAAATACAGTACACTTACATAACAATTTTTATAATGTTCAAGGGATTTACAATTATTGTTCCAATTTAAGCATATTGGTTTTAATATATATATGTGTAATATATATATAGAGAGAGAAAGAGAGAAAGAGAGAGAGAGTCTTAGTATTTTACAAACAGAGAAGCAAAGGCATAGGTAATTAAAATTTTATGTTGGGGATATTTGAAGGTGTTTTTAGATTTGTATGCAAATGTGGTTCATACTATGTTCTAGAATATCAGAATCTTTCTACCAAAATAATAGAACCATGTTGTACTATAAAGATTGCCAACGTTCCCAATGCTGAAGCTTCACTTAACAGTTGCCCTGTTCCCCATTACACACAGTGACAGGAAGGACCACCATATAGCAGCATTCTTTGCAGAATTTTCTGTTCACACTTTACATCAGGGGTGGGGAGAGTGTAGCTGCTCTAATTACAAGCCTCACCATCCTGTTTCCTGCTGGAAATTTTTGGCCCAAGAGGACTTGAAGTGAAAAATGCTGGTAATAATTCTGCAAGCAAAATTTACTAATGACAATCTATAATAGATTTCCCCTGGATTATCTTAAAAGCAAATGCATATAGATTGAATGAACAAATAAGCCAATGAAGTGATAAAAGATATTTAGTACATACTACACACCAGGCACAGTTCTGCAGGCTACACACAGAGATGCAACATTTAGGTTAACACTTGCTACCACCCCGAGCTGGAGGTACTACTGTTATCACCATTTTGCAGATGAGTGTCTCAGCTCCTTGCTCAAAAATATGTGGCTATTAAGTAGTGACATCAAAGTGAGAATTAAATTTCTGTAGTAGCCTGTCCTTTTCTATACAATCCAGCAATAAAACAAACCAAACTTCAGACAATACCAGGCACAGCAAGTTATAAATGGAATGCCCACACCAGTCCCTCTGTTGCTTCCCTTGAGTCCTCATCTGTCTCTCATCTTGTCTTTACCGCCAACAGAGATTTCTCTTTATAAAAGAAATTTAAAACACAAATCTTGTCTCTACTTGCTTTAAATTTTTTCTAGGGCTTTCTACAGCTGACACAATAAAGTCCAAACTCTTTAAAATGGCATACAAGGCTTTTTACAATCTGAGCCTAACTCACTTTCCTTCCCATTGCCCTTCACAACCTTGGTTCCTTTTGTTTCCCTCTCCCTGGAATTGCCCTCCTCTCCAGAGGATCCTCTGCTGCCTTCAAAAACCAAGCTTACCCAGCAAGCCCTCCCAGGTTCAGTCCATGCTACCATGTGTAACTCATTCTACCCTCAGGAAAGACCGTGTTTAACCTGTTTCTCAGCAACAAAGGCAGTGCCTGCAATTTCAGATGATCAGGAAATACACATTTACTGAATGCGGGCATTGATACATTCTGATTTCATCCTATTGGCAATGCTTCATTTCCCCCATTTTATGACTTCTGATTAGAGAAAGAAAGAGAGCGAGAGAGACAGACACACAGAGAGAGGTCTTTTTGCTCCTGAATTTTCTAGGGAACAAATAATCTATTACTTTGACAGACTTTCAAAGGCATTGCTCACTTAAATGCTTCTGTATTTTCTTTTAAGCTATTGCCCAAGTGATTCCTGAGCTGAAAACCTGAAATGAAACCTGAGACAGACCTCAGGAGAACTTCAAATTTCTTGAAAGCTCAGCTGCAAAATAAGACTGAAAGTCAAGTAAACCCCAGAACTGTGAAATGCCCTCATGAACCAAGTAGGGGATGCAGTCCCGTGGTCCCCACTCTCCCTCCTTTCTAAGGCATTCTCTAACACCTTAAAATTTGTTGAAAACTCTCTAAACTCGTGGCATCAGTACCCCTGTGTTTTGTTGGTGACTGTCGCAGTTCTCTGGCAAATCAGAAGGTGTCAAGAGATGTGATAGAAATAACACTTCAGAAGGTAAGTCAAAAACTTCCCACAGTGAATTCTCTCGTCAGCCCACCTAGGGTTCAAGGTAACAACAATGAAAAAGCTGCAAACATTTTCTTATTTTATATTTTTCTTTTGTAAGTAGCTCTGTTGTTAGCTGTGTGCTGCCAGTTACAAGTTATATTTTATCCTTATTTACTGCTGGGAATATTTTCAAATTCTTTTATTTATGAAAGTTTATTGCTTTTCCCCTAAGTCCAGGAGCCATGCTTTATGGCTGCATTGCATTGAAGCTTATCTCCTGTAGTTAAGAATAAATTTATTACTATATTAGTGGTTGTTTTGTTTTCTTTTTGGCTACTGAAGGGGGAAATTTTTAAATATTTAAACTTAGTGACTTGTGAAAGTGAAAATATAGCAATGAGAAGCTAAATCAGAAAAAGGATAAAAGACCACAACACAAGCACAACAAAATAAAAGGTCTCTATTTCCTTGTTCTGCATATTTTCACTTGTGGGCTGAAAGTTTGGGATCATTGGACACATTGCAAGGTAAAGGCAATTTCGGAAGGACAGGCAAGGGGAAAGGCTGAGGATCAGACACTTAGCTAGGCAAGGGAGGGAGCACAGTGGAAAGTGAGATTCTCAAGCCCCTTCCCTGACCTGCACCCTGTGTGGTCATTCTGAAGAACCATTCTGCTCTGCTCTCCCCATATCCACAGCACCACATAGAGCCCAGTGCTGACTGGAAGCCCTTATCCTGAGCCTCCTACCATGCTTTCTTGCCTTGCCAATTCACCATTTAGGCCACACCCAGTACAACTTCTTGGTTCTGTCTTGTTCATACAGAAAGAAAAAAGCCACCTCACTCACTCTTCTTATGTCGCTGCTTATCATTGATGATCCAGATTTTTATCTGTGCTTAGTGGATTCCATTTTTCCCAGAGGCTACTCCAGACCTTTTCTTCTCCCCTCAAGAGTCCAAATTTAACCCGTCACTTCAGCAAACATTGGCCCGTTTTACTGAGAACACTTATACATTTATAGCAGAAAGAATTCCCTCAACTTTCCTTCATTAACCTCAAAACTTCCCTTTACCTAATCCTCTCTAGTTCCTGAGCTGGGGGAACACCTGCCTTCTCACCTCTGTTTCTTTCACTTCTCTTTGCATCTTTGTTCTCTCCATTGGCACTATTTCCTTTTTCTCTAAGCCCACCTAAAAGGTCACAATTTTATTACTCTAAAAACAATGAACAAATAAACCAAGACACATACCCTTGACCCTACATTCCCTGAGTCCTCCAGGTGACATCAATACTTCCATCTTTTGGATCCCTGAAATACTTCATTTACAGTATACTTATACAAGGTAGCATGATGTCTGTAGCTTATCTGTTTATATCTCTATATTTCCTTTGGAACAGAGATCTTTGATGACAAGGTAATAACAGAATAGCCAAATTATTAATGATTGGAGAATATCTTATAGGAATTCAAAGTGTTTTTCTTGTGTGACCATTTAAAGGATTGTTTTCTGCTGCCTGTAAAACTCCTTTATAATTTTAAATACTCTGATTTAGAATAAAGAAAATGCTAATGTGCTTATCTCATAGAGAAAATGAGAAACAAAGAGGTCATTATGATCTAACATCTACTTTGGCCTTAAATAATTTAAATTGTCTAGTGAATGTAATACAATGTATAGTTAAATCAGCTACTTAGTCATCAAATTAGGTTGTAGAACAGTGGGGGAAGGAGAAATAATATGTATTGGTTTATAACATGTTTGGGAAAGAAAAATGAAAATAAAGAAACATGCTTGGTAGATAATGAAGCCAAGTAGAATTCCTCACATTGAGTCATTATTATAATCTGACAAAACAGGTAATACTTCATAGACTACTCTTCAATAAAACAATGTAACAGCAATCTTTAAGAAATCAGAGACTAGCAGCTTTATGGCAATCTCTTTCGTTACTTTTTCATGACCTATGTTGAGGAAACCCTTGATAGAAATCACAGAGGGTGCCCTAGATAATGAAATCTGACACAGTTTTATACTGAAATAAATTAAAAGCCCTGATTTGTTTGTAAAGTATCATAACATGCAAGTTGTCATTTTCATTTTGGCAAAACTCTGCTTGGAACAGGCTAAAGAACCCACAGGCCAGATGTGCAAAGAACATGTGAGGCCACCTAAGAACTGTGTTTTTGATGGCCCCAAATGTAATGCTGGAGAAAGCACCTGCGTAAAAATGGCCTTTTCAGCTTTCTAGCCCTTTTTTCCCCCAATTCCTTTCAGAGGTTTACAGAAAAGACAATATTACTTAGGAACAATTCCAAGGAACACCCTAGTAGAGAATGTGGAGACATCCCTAAGGAAAGAAAAAGAAAAGCCTGTAGCATTTGACTCGATGACTGGTTAGCCAGGGGTTCACAGAGCAGAGATGAGGTGAAGATTATGGGTAAATAGTCCAACATGGAACAGCTAATGGTAGTAGCTTCCAGATCTTGCTCTGAGGCTGCAATTACTTATTTGTATCTTCAGTAAATAACACGTGATCTCTCATATATGTCCCAGAGAGTGTCTAGCAGCAAGGCTGACCCCAGACAAAAAAGTTAAAGGAAAAAAGCCCATTTATTCAAAGTATACTTTGGCCGTTAGGTCCAAACACAAACAAATGTCCAGCATCTATACTTATTCTCAGGATTCTGTTAAATGTGCGCAAGTCAAATAATAAACTTATGTTACAAGGAGGATCCTATTCCCAAAAACAAAAAAAAAAAATCAAAATTCTGCATTACACTTTGAGTTTCAGACACATCATTTAATAATGTATTTCTATTACAGAATGAGAGTTTGGATCCCACCAAAATTCATACGTTGAAATCCTAACTCCTGTTTTGATGGCATCAGGAGGTAGGGTCTTTGGGAGGTGATTAGGTCACAAAGGTGGAGACCTCATGAATGGGATTAGGGTCCTTAAAGTGTTTCTGGAGAGCTCCCTTCTCCCATCATGCAAAGACACAAGAGGACACAGTCTATGAACCAGGAAGAAGGACCTCAAGAGACACCACATCTGCTGCCACCTTGATCTTGAAGTCCCTGGTCCCCAGAACTGTGGGAAACATATTTGGTGTTTAAGCCCCTCCGTCTATGGTATTTTTGTTAGCCTGAATGAACTAAGACATTTTTGTTATTCTTGGATTTGTTATTTTTCTTCATGAATTCCCACCAGTTAAGCAAATGAGCATACAATCAGAGCTAGCAACAAATCACTTTTGGAAGAAACTTTCACCTTTATCAGAATGAATATAAGTTCATGAAGCCTGTGCTTCCCTCTATAGTATCAGCAACACAAGTTTCTGTTTTCACTTCCTTTCTTTAGAAAGGAAAAAATGCAACAGAATGTTATAAAACGTCTGCAAGAATCTTGCTGAACAAAGATGGTAACTCTGCTGAAATGAGGTAGCTGTCTGGAGGCAGAGCCACTGTGACACAACTCTTCATAGCTGGTCAGCAGACACACACAAATTACCAAAGTGTAGAGAAAGCAGTGGTCTGCCTGTATCATACAAATGTGCAGCTATCAAACAGTGGGGCAGGAGAAAGTCCAGGCTGGCCCGTGAGGGTGCATACAATGGTTCTGGACACTGATAACATTTGAAATAAAATGCTGTCACGTTGTAAAGAACTAAGTTCCAGAAGCTGAAACATACCCTATGGTCTAGAACTCCAGGTTTTCCTCAACTTCAGGTAGATGTAGCATATAAGGTAAAGACAAGCTAATCAAACATTTTTCACCTTCTTGGAAAAGGGAACCTTAAATGTTATTTTGAAAAAATTCCCTAATGAATGATAAAAATTAAACAAGAAATTAGAAATAGCTTCTACCACTTACGTAAGACAGCAAGAACTCCAAAATCCTTTTGGATTTTGGGTAGCTACATGGGCTAAGAGAGTTGTAGAAAGGATTATTATCACACGTCAAAAAGTATTATGGATAAATTAATTTAATGGCCTATCAATAAACTCTTCGCCAGAGGTATGTATCTATTTCAATGTACCGCCTCATGATTTTAGGTATTTTTTTTTGGTTTGATTAACTCTAGAAGGCAACTGTGTGTTACCGGAAGGGCTTCCTCCAAATCCTTGCTCTGCCACATACTGGCTGTCTTTCCTCAGGCAGGTGACTTAACTTCTCTGAATCATGTTTTTCTCATTCATAATACTGGGTTACTATCTATTTTGTAGAGTGACTATAGTGATAAGACGTGCTAACTCCTTTATTTGTGAATAAAGTGCCCTGTCCAGTGCCTGGCATGAGGTAACATCCAGGAGAAGGCTAGTTCTTTCTTTCCTCTGGTATCAGGTCTAACAGAGGTATTAACACGCGTCTGGCACCAAAGCTTCCGCCTGCAATCCCAATACTTTGGGAGGCTGAGGTAGGGGGATCACTTGAGGCTGGGAGTTTCAGACCAGCCTGGCCAACATGGTGAAACTTTGTCTCTACTAAAAGTACAATAATTAGCTGGATGGGACAGGCTCCTGTAATCTCAGCTACTGGGGAGGCTGAGGCAGGAGAATCACCTAAACCTGAAGGCAGAGGTTGGCCACTGCACTCCAGCCTGTGTGACAGTGAGACTCCGTCTCAAAAAAAAAAAAAAAAATCTGCAAATCGACAACTGCTACACAACTTTGCAGAATCCAGCTGGTATGGTACCAGGATAATTTTAAGATTTCTTACGAAATCTCCCAATGGCAGTTTTATTTCAATTTACCTTTTGACTGTCAACATTCAGTACTAATAGCTACTTCTGGAAACCTATCTTCTCATATCTAGGAACGATGGCATTATCTAGTCTCACATGACATATAGTTCTTAATACATGGTAGGAGGACAAATATTTATATAACTAATCACTGCTTTTCTTTATCTCTTAATTTCTGCCTCCAACCTAATTCTTAACTGAAAAAAATCTTAAAGTTATAAACTGATGTGGCATTTCTCTTTTATTATCTGTATATTTTTGCACAGATGACACATCAATATATGTATTTGTTTTAAAATAATTAATTATAAAGAAGACATCCAGGGCTTGTTTTGTTGATATGTTCTTCAGACATAACACATCAAGTTAATTCTTAGGTTTTGTTTCTAAGGAGAGAAATAAATGTTTATTAGGAGTAAAAAACAAAAACAAAACAAACCACCACCACCACTTTTAGTTTGCTAAGGCTCTACCTTTTAAAATCTGTAAATTAATTTAAAAGGTCAAATAATAGGATATATATATAAAAGAATCTTAAACTAACACTTACTTTATTAGCTGTTTTGGTGGTTTGTGGCCCCACCTCATCATCATTTAAGACGTGAGGTATTTACAAATTTATGGTTAAATAATGTTTTATTCTGTCTCTACTTTTACACTCTCCAAATGTTCACACTTTAAAATTGTGAATTAACGGAACATTCTAGGAACATTCTTAATAATACATTATGACCATATCAAGTATGGACAATGTTAGCACCTTCTTAAAGAGTGAGTTATGGCTCCCATAATAACATATGGATAAACCATTGGGCATTACTTGTTTTTCTACAATGTGTTATTGATTCAGTGGAACACTGGGCATTCCATATATTCCTATGCCACACATATATCAACCACTCCTCCAGCTACTGCAGGCGGTAGTAAAAGAACATACGCCTGAGAGTTGGGAGAAACTACATTTATGTACAACTGGCCCATTTAGTATTCATCCCAGTCAGGATCACTAGTTCTCTTTGACATAGTTCCTCCCAGACCCCAACACATTAGAAAATTAAAATTTATTTTAAAAAATTTGATTTTTTTGATGTAGTTTTTGATCAAAAAGCTTTGGTGTTTCTAAACTCCTAGCCTGTACTAAAAACATAACGTTGAAAAACATGTGTGCATAGACTCAAACCAATATAAAGTAATTTTTCCAAAATGGGTAAGGCAGACAGAAGGTGAAGTCATTAAAAACACATGGTCAAAGAGGTCCTCCAAGCCGCTTAGTGGAAGGCGGCCAAACGGATGCATTTAATCAACATATATTGCTAAAGATAATGTGGAGAGGAAAACAAAAGAATTCCATGCTTTGCTGATACACAAATAGAGGTTTCCCAACGTAGGGGTAGATATGAAACACTGTAATTGAGGAAGTGGTCCAATCTCCCAGAAGGGTCATGCCATCTGAAAAAGGTCAAGGGTCACAAAATGGAAGCAGGTACGAAGAGGAAGCTGTAGTGCTGGGTAAAATGCTCTTGGCCCATCAACAGAGGTTTGAAATTTGGGATTATGATAGGTTCCATCAGGCAAATAACTGCTTGTAAGGCATGTAGTCTCACTTAGGGTACTATGGAGAGAGAGGCAGTGAAGTGCTGAATCTGTGACTAGTCCGTGTTTCTGCACTGGGGTGGGGACACGCAGCAAAGACAGACAAATCCAGGGAAAGGAAGGAAGAGTGGGATAGAGGATATAATTATATAATTTGAAGAGTTTTGTGGATAAAGGCTTTTACCAAAGCCCCCATGGTAATTATTTTAAACTACCACTGAAAGCCTCCTAAACACTTATTTTGAGCTTGGTATTACATATTCTCTAGTGGCGGCAGTGAATGCAGAAGGAAGCATGCTGGGAGGAACTGGGTCGGCAGACATCCAGTCTCTCTCACTGCCTTCAATTCAGTCAGGAAGAGGCTGCTCAGAATATACAACCAGCTTTCTCAAAATAAGCAGATTACAAATCAATGGTTTGAAGAAGGTAACAACTAGGGCCTGTGAGAAACTGTTACCCAGAACCACAGAGAAAGCTTATGTTGGACCCATTTTCTAAATGATTTAAATTAATTAATGTAAGAAAACAGAAGAATCATCATCTGCCATGTCTTCTCAGGCACAAAATTCCAAAGGCACAAAATTTCCTTTATTTTACACACACACATGCACGCGGTATATACACACACACAGAGTCAATAATATCTTCTGTACAGTTGTATTAGTAAAATTAAATATGAGGTCTTTTCAGAATTCCATAATCACAGGATTTGGGCATTTCCATATTCCAGAAGGGCCTCCCTCTTTCAGGGGTTCTGTGGTCCTGGTGGTGAGTGGTAAAGGAGGTGGGAAAATGGGAAAGGAGGATAAGGGTTGGGTGGAGAATGGAAATGAAAAGAGTTAATACATTTGGGAGATACCTGCTGGAATACTTTCTGCAAATGAGTCACTGCTGCCACTGGAGAAGGTATTGTTCTTCAAAACCAAAAGCGAACAAAACACAGTTTGGGACTTCAAGCAGTCAAGGTTTACATTTACGATTCTAGCACTCGCTAGCCATGGGAACTGAAAGTCTCTGGAATTGAGGCAAACACCCCCAGCCCTACAGGAGCAGAGATTATGTATGCAGACACATCTGGCATACTGGCACATAGTAGGTTTCCTAAAAATGGTCATTTTATGGTTGTGCTGACTCATTGGAAGGTATGGGGGGCAGACATGCAAAGAGGGCACAAGGCACAGGGCCTCAGAAATGTCAATAAGCTTGTTGAGAGAATGGCAAGGGGGGCAGACTAGTTAGAATGCATTTATCTGTAATTCTAGGTCTTAGGGAACTCTTGGAAGAGTTCAGACATTTAGCCAAAAATGAGGTCAAGAATATTCAGGGTTGAGGGGAGAAGAATTTCTCAAAACAGACACACTATAAATCTGTGAACAACCTCACTTACAGTTCTCAGCACAAGCCAGTCTCACTGAATTTTGTTTAAAAAAAGGGACACATTTAATTCTATGAGCCCAAACAATGGGTTTGATGGAACTTTTTCAACCACATACTTTGGCTTGCAGCAGACACCGTCTTAAATCCAGGAAAAGCAGGACAGATTATTTGTTCATATGTTATTTTCATTTTTTGGTAATGTTTACATTTTTTCCTAACCCATTTATTTCAAATGTAATAAAGTTGGCTTTCTTTACTGAGAGCTACTTGGAGTAAGCAGCCTGTCAGACAATATTTGAAAATTTTTTTTGCATTAGGATGTTATAAAAAAGTATCTTTGCTTTTGATAGGGATACATTAACACCTTCAAAGTTAAACTATAACCTTAAAATTTCAAGCCAAAAAGCTGAAACAGCTTTGCTAATGGTAAACAAAAATTCATAGTACCGAACACCAATGCTGGCAGCAGAGGAAAACTCAGTGTGGTTTAAAACTTGCCTAAACTATTTTCAAAGCAATACAAAATATATTGTATGAGACTCACGGGACATATGAAAACAGAACCTGAAGTAGCCCAAAGTCTCTTTTTTTCCCCTTCGTTTCTGGAGTTGAGTCAATAAGTTGCTTATTCTGGATTTCTTTCAGAAGCCATTCAACAGTGGCCCGTTCCCAAAACAGTGAGGTTTGTCTGCATAATACATGTAAGTTGAGCTTAAAAGGGTGCAGATGACAACTCCAGCCTTTATGTCCTGAATGTCCTATAAGTTATAGTCAAAACTTACATGGTGTTAGAATGTCAAATTCAGGTAGAAAAAAATTAGCAATTCCATAAAGGGTTTTCTTTTACCACGGTGTTGAAAAAGGTATATTCTAATGCTTGTTAACTTAATATCCAGTGTGGCTAACAATTCATTTTCTTTAATATATGTAAGTGAAATAAAACACTGGTATCCATAATCAAACCTATAACTGGTTTGGTGTCATATTCTCAAATTAAGCAGAGAACTTTAGGTAATTTAAGAGCAGGGCGGCTGTTCAAAGGCATCTGTTACAGCAGCCAGCAGTGAAGAACTGTCCTTTAGAAGTAATACTGAAAGAGATAATGATGATGATGTCTAGCACTGTTTCTAACTAGTTGACAGGTATTGTCATCTTTAATTCTCACAACCCCACCCCTAAATGAGATGGCTTTCATTACTCTTGTTTTACAAATGTAGTAGACGAAGGCTAGAAAAACCTATTTGCTTCCCTCACTCTGGAATCAAATGTCTTAGATATACGCCCCAGTGCCGCTGAGCTATGTGTGTTTGGTCCAGTTATCCTTTCCAGATCTGTAAAATGGGCATAATAGTATCTGCCTATAACATATAAATTGTTCCAGGTATAAATGTGATTGTCCCTGTAAAGTCCATAGTCCAGTACCTGGTACAAAATAATAAGCACATAATAAATGTAAGCTGTTGCGTTTGTTATGACTCTAACAGTAACGCGTAGAACCCTGTAGAAGGAGCCGAGGTCTCTTCCTGCAGAAAGTCAGAAAGTTGCATTTTCCTGCGGGATCCAGACACTACTTCCCACACATTAGGTGGCAGCTCTTGATCAGGCTGAAGGTGAATATCAACAAGTGGAGAGGCAATCTAGAAAGGGGGATCCGATAATCCGAGGCAGAAGTGGGCAGGGCTTCTCAGGAGTGAAGAGGCTTGGGAATACCAACCAGCGGCTTATGAGGGTAGGAAATTTATGTCTCCAAACGTCATGCCTGTTGATTTAATAAAGGCATAGTGTCTATCTTCCCTTTCTACCTCTTTTTTGTTTTCTAGGAAAGCCTGGCACTATACAAAGGAGGCTGAAAAACAGAAAAAATGGATTTGAGATGGAGCTCTACCTCTGGGGACAGATCCCACAATTCCTCATATAAAAGAGATGCCAGAAGGAGGAGAGACCAAGGTTAGGGGTATATCACGAGAGGCTCAAGACAGACAATTTTGATACCTCAAAAAAATCTCTTTAAGTCACACAGTTAATGGCTTAAGAAACGATGGTTCCTCCCAGTCACTCTGGATTTAGATGAAATGGTGGTGAAATCCCAAGTATCTCAATGAAACATGTCTTCAAAATTTTTCTCCCATAAGAGGAAACTTAATCCAAACCTATTCAAAAATATAATGTTAGGTTGCCTGAAAGTATTTCCAGAGATTCAGAGTTGTTGGTGTGCCATGGAGGATATAAATAATATCACATAAACCCAATCCTTTGAGAACTGCTTCAGTGCATTTTGAAAGTTTAGTTAGAAATTGGGAGCCAAAGATGGGCCACAGCATGAGATTCTCTAGTGCTTAGCTTACATTCTAGATGTTTCTGGATTTAACAGAGTTTAAAAAATGACAACAAAGTAAAAGCTATAAAAGAGATGCAAAAGTATCATCAAGTATAAGGGTTTATTATTAATTAGAAGTTTGTGGAATATTTCCCGGGCAGTGCTGTGGAGTTAGAGAAGTAAAATGTTCCCCCTTCAAGTTAGTATTTTGAAATTTCTGCCTTTTCAGATGCTTAAAGATATGTCTCAGCTGGGCACAAAGGCTCACGCCTGTAATCCCAGCACTTTGGGAGGCCAAGGTGGGCGGATCAGTTGAGGTCAGGAGTTTGAGACCAGCCTGGCCAACATGGCGAAACTGTCACTACTAAAAATATAAAAAGTAGCTGGGTGTGGTGGTGCACACATGTGATCTCAGCTACTCAAGAGGCCGAGTCAGAAGAATTGCTTGAACCTGGGAAGCAGAGGTTGCAGTGAGCTGATATTGTGCCATTACACTTCAGCCTCGACAAGAATGAGATTCCCTCTCAAAAAGAAAAAAAAAAAAGATTTATATTGAGAACACAATCAGAACTCCTAATAAAGTAGTTCAAAGTAGTACTATAGAAAGTTCTTTAAAAATTATTTATCACAAATACCTAACAGGTTTTGATCAACTTTAGATGATTCTTATTTACCCATGATTTTTTTTTCCTAAAAAAATAAATAAATAAATAAATAAAAATCAAACTTTCTGCCCAACTCTTTTGCTGATACTGACAATTTACAAGAAACTGGTGGGTAACTGGGTGAGAACACCTGGCTTTGCTTGTGGACAACATTCTAGCAGGGGCTGCTGCTTTTGCTATGAAAGGAGTCAAGAATGAACCAAGGCAGAAAGACCTGTCAGGTTTCCACATCAGGTCTGCAGAGCGAGACTTCCACATGACTGCATTTTCAACTGTAGTTTGGCCTTATGTATTTATTTAAATGTTTTTAAAAATGCTGAAGAGCTATTTTTTTTAAAGAAGGATACTCATATTGAAACTCAAAAAAAAAAAATGGTATTTCTTTGGTTATCTAGATTACAGAGGACAAAGATTTCCATTACCATGGTCACTAGGAGGAAGGGTTTTCTATCTAAAATTTTAAAAGCTTCAAATATGATACATTATAAAAGTTCAACACTAGAAAAATAGATTTAGCTTTTGAATTTTATCAGCTTTAGAAATATATTTTAGTAGAAAATTTGAATAGAAAAATGCTCATTATGTATCATTTATGTAAAAGAGAACCTACAGTTGCAACCTTAGGGAAAAAAGTAAAAGAGAACCTACAGTTGCAACCTTAGGGAAAAAAGTAAAAGATGTGGAAACAGTATATTTTTATAACAAAAATGATCACTATGCAAAACAACTTATAAGCTATTGAAGTAATATTCTTTCTACAAAATTTTATAACATCTCCTTTTTTTACATGTGCTATGTACTGTGTTAACCATGCCAATCCTATGCCAAAGGTTACATTCTCCTTACTTTCTAGGCAGCCAAACTGGCTCAGAGAAGCTGATTTTAATTTGCTCAGGGTCCCACAGTTAGATTGGGACAGAACTGTGCTCTTCACCCTGTGCCGTTTCACAGAGTGATTTGAGTACACTCATTAAAATTGTCACTTGACAAAACACATATTCACAATTTATTCCCTAAGACATTATATTCCTAAGTTTATTACTTAAATGCTAATTATTCTTTGTGCAGATAAAATGATAATTCTATTCATTACTGATCAGTACAATTTGAACCCAGATTGGATGCTTTTCTTTTCCATATCAATGAAAAAAATAATGATTTACCTACAGGCATTCTAGCACATCTAATGATTTGCCTGAAATATCAGCCATGGGTTTTATGACAGAAGATCGGAAGGAGCTATGCAAAGTGATGTTTCCTTTCCTGCTGAGAAACAAATGAGTGCACCGCAGCAGGCCTGACCCTAAACAGTCAGATTTGTAAAGTCACCACTTAACTCCCCGGGAGAAAAGCCTTCCCCAGACAGCAGTGTTAGAATGCCTGGCAGTCTGGAGCTGGGCAAATTAGTGTTAATCCATTCAGCCACAGGGTTTGCCTGTGATCTTTAAACTGCTACTTGAACTGCTAAGGAGATTTTTAGGCACTTTACTTAAAAAATGTCAGATATGATCAATGACAACCAAATTTAAAACTGATATACAACTTTTTTAAAAAAGAAGCCCTTAATTAAAAATTACTTAGTGGCTCACTTCTCATATATTTACAGTGTACTTACTATGTGTTAGGCCATTTGCAGGGCACTGAAAAAGAATGATAAACCAGAACAGACAGACACAGTTCCTGCTTTTATTGAAATTTAGTATTCAACTTGAGACTCCTATCAATGTTTGCTCTGGTAGAAACAGGTAGTCAAGGTACCTTTGAAGTGCTTATTAATTTCTACCTTAGAAACCTCAAAATGAAAACAAATGCCACTGTCTTAACAATACACTGATACAGTACAATGAGTAATTTTGGTATTTCACTTCTCTATTTTTTTTTTGAGATTACTATTCATACTACCTGATACCTAAAACACTTAAAGAACATGCTTATCGAAGAACTGGGGAAATACGACAGCAACGAATAAGACAAAAGAAACAAGTCTACCATATGCTATGGAAGGAAAATGCCCAAAGCCAGACAGAAAGGATACCGTGTAAAATGAGGCGTGGCTTGCCCTGCTTTTGCTTCTGCATCAAAGGTCCTATCTCTGATTTCCCTGAGGTTTAAGAAAAACTGTGCACCACATGTAACCCACGTTACCGATGAAACATAAACACCATCCATCCCTTGCAGTCATGGCTTCACCACCCCTTCCAAGCATGTGGCCGCTTAGCTTCACCAACATCCCTAATTACCAAGGTTTTCTCTGTTCTTTGCGTCATAATGACTATTTTAAGAAGTGCAGAATCACCTCTACTGCTCTGTCTTCCACCTAAAATTACAAATAGTCTCCTTTACTTTAAAATGTTAACTGGTAACTTGACCTACATATTATTTTGCTAACTTCTATTTTACACTGTATTCCTAACAAATCTTTCCTCATTTCCCAAATATAACATCCAGTGATCACAACCACAAAAAAAGACATCCTAGGAATTTATGTTTCATTCCAGAAGTTAGGACATTAAAAGAAAGTCTGTCCTACTAGGAATGGTTGTTTTGTGTTGTTCAATAGCTTTCACATGTTTTTTTAAAGAGGTAAAATATATATTAATGCTGGAAGTTAAAGCAGATATAAAATGTTTAATATACAGAATACTCAGATATGAACATGTTGCAGTCACTCAGCAATGTCTTGACATAATGCTTTTGTAAAACAACTTTTCTGTCTCACAATATTACGCAAATCATTTCACAATTTCTTTTAGCCGTCACAGATGTAAATCTTGAATCAATTTACATCCATGTGATTCAAAACAGAGTACATTATGTTAAAGCAGAACAACAGCGATAAGGTACCTTTGAACCTCAGGAAGATAAAATAATTCCACAGCTATCTGAATATAAAGTAAAATACTATAACATGAATATATTATTAAAGGAGTTTTTAAAATACATAATTTTACTTACATCAAGAGAGCCTTCATTTATAACAATCATTCCCATGTTCTTCTTCAACAATTTGCAGGAGTGTCCTATATCCAAACATAGAATATATTAATTGATATAATTTCTCCAGAGAATATGCAAAGATGTTAAAGCAATGATATGTATATATCTAAAGATGATTTTATAAGGACTGAGGGCAATCAGTTGTTTTCCAGGTTTGTAGGAAGCTTGAAATGCTCTTGCTTGCCATAGGAGGGATATGCAACAAGTATGTCTGTCTGGCCTCTTAAGGCTACAAAGACATCTGGGAAGATATGGTGGTAAGGATTCTTGATGTCCTGAAAGCTGATAAATGGATGTGTAATAAATACCCTTCATGAGGACCAACATGAAGAGCAAACGATAGGCCAATGATTGTTTCTAGAAAACAGAACAATAGAACCCCTCTCTCGACACCCAGGGAAGGGTGCAGGTGGCTGTTGCTTGGATCCGCGGATCCCATCACTGTTCCCTTCCTGGGAGAATCATTACATCCTCTACTTTCCTCTCCCATCTCTTGCTTTGTTGTACTTACTGCAGGGCAAAATCCCCCCTTTGTTAAACCTAACTTGGCCTACTCTGTACCTGTTTGCTACAGCTGACTTTGTCTAGAGAAGAGGAGGCAACTCTGCTGATAACACATTTAAAAAATACCATCCTATTTAAAATAATTCCATCTATACTCACACTTCCTTTGTGATCTCATTCCATCTCATGATTTCATACATCATCTAAATGCTGTCCATTTTGAAACTCCCATGTTCCACTCAGCCCTCTTTCCTGAACTCCAGACTCACATATCCAAATGCTTACTTAAACCGCTTATCAAAACGCTTACGTAGGAAGTAGGCGTTTTCATCATCTCAAACTCAGAAAAACCAGGCTCCTGAACCCCCAGCCCCCACGAAGAAAACCTACTTTCCCTTTGGTTTCATCATTTGGGTTAATGGTAACTCCATTCTTCAGATGCTAAGGCCAAAAATCTTCGAGTTACCTGGTCTATTTCTTTCTCTCATACTCCACATCTATCAGTCAATCTTTTCTCTACCTTTAAAACACATCAAGAACCCAACCACTTCTTACCATTAAAACACATCAAGAATCCAACCACTTCTTATCATTTCCCCTGTTACCACTTTGGTCCAAGCCACCATCATATTTCCCCTGGATTAATGCCATAGCCTCCTCACTGTTCTCCCTGCTTCCACACTTGCTTCCCTTTGAGTCCATTTTCAGTCTAGCAGCCAGAATGACTGTTTTTACAGGTAAGTCAGAGCATGTCTTTCCTTTGCTGAGAACCATCAAGTAATTTCTCTGTTTACTTGGAGTAAATGCTGAGTCCTGACAGTGGCCTGAGAGGCCCCATTCACCCTGGACACTGCTACACTGAAGACCTCTTCTGCTATTAGTCTTCCTTTTGCTTTTGTGCTGTTTCTCTCTGTAACAGAAGACAGCTTTTCTTTAATCATCATGTGACAAGGCTCCTTCTCCTATTTTCGGTGGTTCCTCAGATGTCACTCTCTCAATAAGTTCTTCCTGACTCTGTTATTTAAAACAGAATCCCCACTTTGGGAGGCCGAGATGGGTGGATCATGAGGTCAGGAGATTGAGACCATCCTGGCTAACACGATGAAACCCCGTCTCTACTAAAAATACAAAAAATTAGCTGGGCATGGTGGCGGGTGCCTGTAGTCCCAACTACTCGGGAGGCTGAGGCAGGAGAATCACTTGAACCCGGAAGGCAGAGGTTGCAGTGAGCCAAGATCACGCCACTGCACTCCAGCCTGGGTAACAGAGAGAGACTGTCTAAAAAAAAAAAAAAAAACCAAAAAACCAACCAACAAACCAACTAAATCCCTCTGTGCAATGCCTCATGTTTCACTCCATTTTAGTTTACTTTATAGCAATTATTGATATTATACTATGCGTGTTTCTAATTTATTTTATTGTGTGTTTCTCTGACTAGTATCTGAGCTCCATTAGGGCAGAGATTTTGGTTTCTTTTGTTCCCTGCTCTGTTCCTCGCACTTAACCAGTACATGGCACTATAGGTACCGTAATTATGCTGAATGGGTGAATCTTACCTACCTTTTTCTAGGAACCAATCATGGCCCAAGATTCTAAATGTTAAATGTTACCAGAAATCACTACCATACTCTTTTTTCATAGGAACATTCATAATAGTGAACATATCCTGAACTACTAGTACCAGTAACTGCCTATTTTCCATACTTATCATCCTCTATTGCCATATATTGTATTTGTCTTCTTACTGTTTTATCATATTTGTGTTTTTAGGTCTCCCAATTGCAACACAGTCTGCATTCCACCATTATTTTCCTTCTCATACATCTTTCAATTGTCTCCAATAAAAGCAGTAATTTTTGTAATCAGAATTAACAACTTGTGTGGTTTGTAAAGTTCTGCTAGTTTAAAAAAATAAAACAGATTTTCTATTAATAACATCAATTTTCTATAAATTTGAAGTAGAGTTTTATATTTACAGGATACATTAGGCTGGCAGCTAAAACTTCTAAAATGTTAGCTAAATTTTTTAATTTTTAGATCGAGGTGCCTTCAGGGTTGTATTCTGGGAAATCCTCTCTGCCTGGCTGTCCTGGTGTGTTCCTCTTCTGTATACTACTCCTTATGCCTCTTCCTAAAAATTTGAATTTTTAAAAATACAGAGTATTTTTAAATGACTTTCTAAAAATGTGGTCCCATGCTGTGAACTCCCCTAAAATAGTTCCTTCAACTTGGGTGAAGTTTTGAATGTAACATATATGATTAATATCAAGAGGATAAATCTATGTCAGGGTTTATAGTGCTCAAGCTACCAATTTTTACTAAACTTGGGGAAAAAACTTTTGTTTTTTTTGGCATATTGCTGGTACTACAGGCTTCCAATGCCAAATAACTTTCTTCACTGTAGGACCTCTGTTTGGGACTCAATTGTTCTCCCCACCAACACTCATTCCAATTCCTATGCCAGTGTGACTACATTTGGACACTGAGTCTTAATTGAGGTAATCAGGGTTAAATGAGACCATAGGGTGAGGCCCGCTATGGTGTGAATGTTTGTGGTCTCCCAAAACTGCTGAAACCCAACCACTAGTATGGTGATAGTAGGAGGTGGGGGTCTTTGGGAGGTGATTAGATCATGAGAGCAGGAAGATCATGAATAGGATTAGTGCCCCTTATAAAGGAGGCCTCAGAGGGCTGCTTTGCCCCTTCTACCATATGAGAACACAGTTAGAAGGTGCTGTCTATGAAGCAGAAGGCCAGCGCCCATCAGATACCAAATCTGCTGGTGCCTTAACCTTGGGCTTCTCAGCCTCCAGAACAAAGAGATATAAATTTCTGTTGTTTATAAGCCACCCAGCTTATGATATTTTGTTACGGCAGCCAGAACGGACTAAGACAGCTCTCTAGTGCAATAGGACTGGTATCTTAGGTGTCTTATACTACTCCTTATGTCTCTTAGGAGGAAGAGAGAAGCCTTATCAGAAAACAACGCTGCAGGCACCTGGATCTTGAACTTCTAGCTTCCAGAACTCTGTAAAAATAAATTTCTGTTGTCTAAACCACCCAGTGTGTGGTATTCTCTTATGGCGACCCGAACTATTATAAACTCTTTCCAAAAAATGGGAATTAACATAATATGAATGCAAACTGGCAAACTTCTTCTTTCTTATTATCTTAAAATAATCTTTGGTCACATAATCAAGTATCAATACATAAATCTCCCATAAGCCCAATCTCCAGACAACTGCAGAAATGTTATCTGTATGTGCCACTTATGGATGGAACATGTGGGAGGCAGAGATGCAAAGGTGAAAAAAGATTGGAATATTCTAATCTCGACACATCAAATCTTTTGAATCTTGAAATGTCTCAAATCCATCTTCTAAAACATATCAACTTATTAAAAAGCACCACATGTAAAACTTAAATTAGGTGAATTACCAATGTTAATGGCAGTTTCTTGCTTGTCCCCTGTAAGGATCCAGATTTTGATGTCTGCTTTCATTAGCGTTTCTATGGTCTCAGGAACTTGATCTTGTAATTTATCCTCAATGGCTGTTGCTCCAAGTAGCTGAAGATTCTGGAAAAAATTAGTGGTAGAAAATTTAAGAAAAAAAAATCAGTTCATATTCTTTAAAAACAAAAAATTGAAGTGTGTATATGTTTTAAAATCAGAGAGTAAATGATAATTGACTTTGGCGCAAAGTCCAACTATCCCATTGACTTTTCTCTCTGAAATATCCTTGACTTTCACCCAGTCTTTAGGCATGAGACTGAGGCTCCCTGAAAATGTGTAATCTAACTCCTAAGGTAAGAAACACATTCTAAAATAACCTTGCAAAGAAGGGGAATAAAATCAAAAGTCAGTTAAAAACAGCTTGGGTGCAGTGGCTTATGCCTGTAATCCCAGCATTTTGGGAGGGCAAGGCGGGCAGATCACTTGAAGTCAGGAGCTCGAAACCAGCCTGACCAGCATGGCAAAACCCCATCTCTACTAAAAACACAAAAAAGTAGCTGGGCATGGTGGTGTGTGCCTGTAATCTCAGGTACTTGGGAAGCTGAGGCAGGAGCACCTCTTGAATCTGGGAGGTAGAGGTTGCAGTGAACCAAGATTGCGCCACTGCACTCCAGCCTGGGCATTCAAAGAAAAAAACACACAAACAGCTATGGGAGACTACCAGAACAAAGTGATATTAGTCTGCAAGAAAGAACAAGTTGAATGTGTTTCACATAGTTCCACAGTTGTGTACCGGAAGATGAGACTCCAAGATCTCTTGCTCATTAGATGTTGTCTTTGCTATAAGACCAATGGGCTCTGGGGAAAGCTTTTATTATTTTTATTATTTATTTTGAGATGGAGTCTTAATCTGTTGCCCAGGCTAAAGTACAGTGGTGCCATCTTGGCTCACTGCAACCTCTGCCTCCCAGGTTCAAGTGATTCTACTGCCTCAGCCCCCAGAGTAGCTGGGATTATAGGTGCGCACCACTATGCTGGGCTAATTTTTGTATTTTTGTGGAGACAGGGTTTCATCATGTTAGCCAGGCTGGTCTTGAACTCTGGCCTCAAGTGATCTGCCTGCCTTGGCCTCCCAAAGTACTGGGATTACAGGAGTGAGCCACTGCACCCAGCCCAAAGCTGTTTTAATCTCTCACGAGAAAGAATAATTTCTACTCTCATCTTCCTAAATGGATGTGGTAAGGGGGAGAGAACGATCTCTTGGCTGTTAGAGAAAAGGAACATAGGTAATATTATTCTTGGTCCTCAATACATAAGAATGCAATGATGGATTAAGATATAAACTTTTCTTTCCATCATATTACCAGGCACTGTTGCTAGTGGGGTACCCTTCGCAATAGTGCTCTGGGGGCCACAACCAACTGATTCTCAGTCTTGCCCTGTTTCAACCTCCGGCATGATCCTCTTCAGCATTTATCTTTCTTCTTAATCATTTTCTCTTGCCTTCAGTTTTTCTTTTAAAATATAGGTAAGGGCTGGGCGCGGTGGCTCAAGCCTGTAATCCCAGCACTTTGGGAGGCCGAGGCGGGTGGATCACGAGGTCAACAGATCGAGACCATCCTGGTCAACATGGTGAAACCCCGTCTCTACTAAAAATTACAAAAAATTAGCTGGGCATGGTGGCGCGTGCCTGTAATCCCAGCTACTCAGGAGGCTGAGGCAGGAGAATTGCCTGAACCCAGGGGGCGGAGGTTGCAGTGAGCCGAGATTGCGCCATTGCACTCCAGCCTGGGTAACAAGAGCGAAACTCTGTCTAAAAAAAAAAAATATATATATATATATATATATATATAATATATATATATATGTAAGGGCAGATGGCTGCAAAGGAAAGTAAGTGCTGAGGATACTGCCAGAATTAGTGATAACAAAGAAGGCCATTTTCTACTTTTCCTTATTTTTCACCAAAATTAAAGTCTAAAATTAGTCTCAAGCTTTGGTTAGTCATGAAAAATAATGTTAACTATATATACAAACATGCAAGTGAGAGAGAGAGAGAGAAAGTGTGTGTATATGCAGGCATGTGATTTATACCCGCGTTAGTTTGGAATGCTTTTGGCTGCAAGTAATAGGAAAATCTAACAATGGCTTAAATAAATTAATTTTCCTCACCTAAGTAGTACTGAAGTAGGCAGTTGTGAACATTAAATTTGTAGCTCAACCACACCTCAACTCATTCTCCTGACCTCTCTCAATATCCCAAGGTGGCTGTTACTGGGATAAAGACTATATAGAAGACTAAATACCAACTGTATCTATCTCTTATATGAACAGCAAAGTGCTTTAAAAAGTCCTTAGTATATTTCCAAATACTAGTTGGCCAGATAGTTTTACATGGCTAACCCTAACTATTTGTATTTAGCTTTTCCAGTCTCAATAGTAGAGCTGTTGAGGAAGGAGGGGGATGGGAATGAGTGTTAAATTTGCCAGGCAACAGTCCCTGCTATAGTGACCATATGGATGGGCATGCATATGTGTAGTGTTTGTCTGTGTATACATAAGTATGTACGTCTGCCGGGTGCGGTGGCTCATGCCTGTAATCCCAGCACTTTGGGAGGCTGAGGCAGGTGGATTATGAGGTCAAGAGATCGAGACCATCCTGGTCAACATGGTGAAACCCCGTCTCTACTAAAAATACAAAAAATTAGCTGGGCATGGTGGTGCATGCCTGTAATCCTAGCTACTAGGGAGGCTGAGGCAGGAGAATTGCCTGAACCCAGGAGGCAGAGGTTGTGGTGAGCCGAGATCGTGCCATTGCACTCCAGCCTGGGTAACAAGAGCGAAACTCCGTCTCAAAAAAAAAAAAAATAAGTATGTATGTCTAAGTAGATACGCACACGTTCCCTACTGCCTAGTCTAGTGAAACTTGGTTCATCCTATAAAACCAAACTTACTAGTTATTGCTTCTTTTAAGTTTTCCTACATTTCTTAAAACAAAATTTCCCCTCTGCTGTTCTCATACAGAACTCTGCTCATCCTTAAACAGATTTGCTCAATAGTAGGGACCATGTCTTGTTCATCTTAAATGACTCCACAGTACTGAATGTCAGCATTTAGTATGTTTGCTAAGTGAGGTAATGGCAAAACAAAACCAAAATCCAGGAATTGTGAAAATACTGCTGCAATCTAGACCATTTTCAATATATTCCAAATAATATGGACAGTTATTAGACTCACTTGATGCATGACTTCTTAGTATATAATATATCATACAGGAAGGCAAATTCCCTTCCAGAAGATAGCATTATCTTATTTACTTTAATGGGAAGCAGATTTGAAATCTACCATAACCTGATGAATAATTATCATCAAGAAGTTCAAAACAAAAAAAAAAAAAAAAAAGGAAGAACAATTCAGCAACAATGATGCCAGCATCAGAATTGCTGAATTTAAATGTTTATAAAATGATTCTACCAATTCTTCAGTTACTTTCAGGGCATCTGCAGTTAAATCATTCTGGCTCACATCCCAGTCAAGATCAGGATATTTCTGTGTTCAAATTTTAAGTATTTTACCCAATGCAAGACAATATTTTCTTTAGTGATCCTGGGGACAGTTTACTAATATAAGCCCTCAAAATTTCCTGCAAAAATATTTTTTTGGAACACTGGGGTAACTAGATAATCTGGGAGCCAAGATATGAACACATTCATTAGAAATATATAAATGAATATATTTGTATATTTTCTATCCCCTAAGGGGAAAAATGAGCTCAGAAAGTACACCAATATATTATATATTACCACTCATGTGTCTATAAAAATAGAATGACTTCACTGGAGAGATTGCATTGAAATCATATTTGAAAGAAAAAAAGGTTTGCACAGGTAAAAGAGTAACATTGTCAAAGCAGGCACAAATAACATAAAGGATCAAAGATGTAGGGCCAGCAAGGTATGCTGAGAAAAGTTACAAATAGGTTAACGTGGAGTGTGTTGGTGGTGACGATAACATGAATCTTTAAGAAGAGTAATAAAACATTTCTGAATATTCAGCAAAATTGTAATGGGTCTACGTTGATGCCTATGAGGGAAACACTTTACTCCAAAAGTGTGTCAATTTTCCCTTTATCCTAAGAGCTCCTTGAGAACAGCACTTGTTAATTTTAGCACGAGGCTCTGCGGACTCCTTTCCTTTTTGCCCTGGTATCATTTATGGTGAGATTAGAATCTTGAGTGATAGGCTGTTCTGCTTTTGGAAATTAATATTGTCAGTATATAATGATCATCAGAAAAAAAGATTTGAACTTTGCATGCTTTTCCCGATCGTAACACAAGAGGGTTTAGGCTGTAATCAATTTCATCCCAAAATGTATTACCTTACACAGATGGCCACTAATGGGCACTAGGGGAATTACATATTTAGCAAGTGTTGAAATGTGATAGAATTCCCATGGCGTTTATGGAATTAAAAAACCTCCAAACGCTAATTTTACTTTCTGAATGTCACCATGCCAAATGTTATAAAGGTTTGAGGTTGATGACTCTGACATTATATAGATTCAGTTATCACTGAAAAAATCTTAAGGTAATATTTATTCACCTAGTAAATTCTCCAGTAATCTTATTTTCTCTTTCAGATGTTCCTAATGTATGCATAATTTTTAAAAAGACACTAAATGTAACATTTCTACTCTGAGGACAGAAAGCTTCATGTAGAGTCTGGTAAAATGTATTATGATAGATTTAGAAATTGTTGTTTTTCCCCAATACATGTATATTTTGCTAAATAATAGAATCTCAAAGTGACCTATTTCCAAATTAGCAAATATTCTGTCAGTGCTTAGATGAAATAATATTTTTTATAAGTTTGTAATATGCCCCTAAAGGAGAAAAGTACAATAATCAAACTCGTATCAACCTAGGCTTCAGATTACAACATGGGCTATTTGGCAGAAATTTCCTTGAAGACAGTAATATTGTTAAGCAAAATTGTACCACTGGAGTAAATGTGGATAAATACTAGTAACATTTAGTACCATTTATTTCCATATGAAATAAGATTACGACTAGAAATGTTGAAGCGGAAACTGGCATTTCATGAATAGAAAAAATGTACCAGGCACTGCTAAGGGCTTTACATTTATGAATTCAGTTACTAGCTTTGGGGAGGTTGAATAAATTGTCTAAGGTCAACTAGAGGTGCAGCTGAGCTATGACTGGAAGAACAAAACATCAAGGAAGCAAATGGGAGGTAAAACTGAGATTAGATGAACATTAGAATTTTGTTCAAATCATCAGGTTTTTAAACTTCTGTGTCTGTTCTTGGTCTTCAATAATACCTCATTTCTATGAGTGGGTTTCAGCCTCAGTTCTGATTCACCTTGGTCAGGTGTACCTATTTCTCTATTTTTACCTGCAGGCCCCAGAATCACATTTCCGGATTAGATCCTTTACAAGCACACGTGCATGCCTGCATTCATTCACAAATATATACTAAGCAGGTACTTCTGGGCAAGATGCTGCGGATACAATAGTGAGTTCCTACCTGTATGAAATTTATATTTCAGAAAGCTTCATTAGAAACTCTCCTTGGATTCCTGGCTGCCTTGTTTGCTAACTGTACCTCCTTGCCTTATGTTTCTCCTAAATCCTGACTGCCTGGTTGTCATCAAGTCCCAGGTAATCAGCCACCAGGCCAGAAATCTACATGGTGCTTTTCAAACTTTGATTTTTCAGAATCACCTGAGGAGCTTATTAACACAGATTGCTGGGCCCCACGTCCAGAATTCCTCACTGAATAGCTCTATGGTGAACCTGGAAATGTGCAGTGGTTGCAAAGCTGCTGATCTGAGAACCTAACTATGAGAACTGCTCATCTAGAGCATGGTTGAGAAGCTTTCACTGTAAAAGGACAGATGGTGAATATATTAGAGTTTGAGGGCCATATATTCTGTGTTGCAACTAGTTAATTCTGCTGTGGTAGCATGAAAACAGCTAAAGACAACAGGTAAACAAATGGATGTAGCTGTGTTCCAATAAAGCTTTATTTACAAAAATAGGCAGTGGGTGGATCTAGCCCTTGGGCTGGAGTTTGCAACCCCTGATGTAGAATGCTTCTAAGCATACCATCTTTGTACCTGGCTTCATCTCGTTTGATCACTGTAGACATTTCTATGTCCAACTCCTACCATTCTCCCTTAGCCTGGCATTAGAGCCTCAGGGACCAATTCTCTTGCTTTTCCTTGCAGTTTCAAACTACAAAGCCTTTAAACTATAATACAGGATTACCATCAGAGAGAAACAGTACTCCCCTAGGAGAATCACAGTATATATTACATGCTATATATGTATTCTTATGTGAGTACAAAGGATAAACACAGGGATGAGGCATCTTTCTAGTCTTGATGGCTCAAAAAAAAAAAATCTGTCCAACAGAGGCAACACTTGATTTTAAACCCTAAACAATGCATGAGGTGACACTTGATTTTAAACCCTAAACAATGCATTAAGATTTAGCCAAGCAATGGAGAGAGGTGGGGAAGGATGAGGGAGGTAATTCCAAACCAAAGAAATTACATGTACGAAGACAGAGGTATGAAAAGACACATAATGTTTGAGAAGTTGCCGTTTAGTCAATATGGAAATGGCAGATGAAGTGAGGTGTGGCACTGAGGAAGAAGAGGCTGGAAAGCCAGCAGGAAATGAAAATGGAAAGGTCTGTGTATTATGCTGACAATTCCAAAGCCAAGGGACACCTGGTGAATTCTAGAAGAGGAGAGACAGGGTCAAATTTACATTTCAGAAAGGTCACTAGTAGCTGTTTGGGGATGGACTGGGGGGAAAAATGGCTGTACGACCAGTTAAGAGGCCACTGCAGTCATCATTCTCTTGAGGTTTAAAATATGGTAACTCTGGAAGTGGGATGGGCTGCGGGATTCTCAGAGCCATTCTATAACCCTGGTTCTCAGAGACCGCTGGGCTCCTCTCTCTTCTGTATTCCACTGTGTATTCCCTTGTTTTCAAAAGAGACTTTCCGCCTTCTTGCCTTTCTCTTTAATCTGGCCTACAGTACTAAGACTAAGAGCATAAAGTCACTAAACCACTGGAATGGCTCCTTTGCCTGCTTCTGGAGAAATCACTCAACTGGTTAATTTTTCTAAGGCCAAGACATAGATTTTTAAGTTGGTGCTTTTCCAACCACAGAAATCACATTTGAACTCACAAAGCCAAGAGCTTAGTTATAAGACCAGAATTCACACACCCAGCTGAAAGGAATCAGGATTAGAGAGATGATTGGGTGTAGCTTGCAAAACAACACATCCATCTTATCTGAGTGAGAAGACAGCAATAGCCAGGGTGGAAAAACCTACCACAAAGCATTCGTAAGAAGGAATCTATCATTCCAGAAAGGAGGAGCATGGAATTAGAGATCTAAGGAAAGCTTAAGTACTTAAAATAGATTCTATTAAGAAGACCTTTAAGAAGATTCTAATGGCCAGTTAAGGGAAAATCACGAAAAACACATTTCCATCTTATTTTCAAGGAAAGTGGAATACAGTACATAGAGTACGTAGAGGCTGCCTCACTAAGTAGTTGAGTCCCAAACAGGCCGATGACTCCCACTTCCCATCCTGAGTCCTGATCCAGTGATTATGCAACTGCACAACTGATTAACTGAACTCATTTTATTTTTCAAGTCTCCACTATTTTCTACACATTTTTGCTTTCTTCTAAAGCAAGTTGACGACATAACATAACTTACAGATTATTAACATGGGATTTCGAATTAAGACAGAACAGGGATTTGCATCTCTGCTCTGCCAACCACCAGATACGGTCCCTCAGCAAGTAACTTAACTTACCTAAGAATCAACTTTCCCAACAGCAAGATTAAGTGTAATAACTTAGATTTAATAAGGATGTTCTGCAGATGAAATTACATCAGTCATCGCAAACATTTCTGAGTATATTAGGAAAAAATGCTGAATATGTACTTATGACAGCTACATTTTTGTAAAACATTGTTAAAATTAGTAAATTATACCCGCTATAAAATGCAAACGCAAATTATAAAAAAGATGAGATAAAACAAATAGAAGTTCTAACATTTTCTTGCTCACCCCAATGGATCATGTTGTGTCTCACTTTAGAGGCCCTCCGACTAAATAATCAGGGTAAAGGGTGGAAGACGTGGAGCTTAGTAAATGCTCAGAAAGTGGCAGGTCTTATTAGATGAGCTAACTAAAAATGTTCTTAAGCAAATAGTAGAACAGGAAACTACTGGAATTTTAAACCACGAAATCATGCATACATCATGTAAATTTTCATTTAGTTTTTAGCACAAATGAAAGTGATATGTGCAGCTACTATGAATAGATGTGGTAGTTTAATCTGAAAAAGCATTCCATTTTAATACAGAAGTTACTGTGAACTTGGCAGTCATGAATGTTCAAGAAAAGTCCTGTTTTCCATTTAGTTTTATATTTCTCTAGGAATCCTCTAAACCATTTGTTGCCATTTGTTGCAAAGGGTGCTAAATTGTTGTTTACTCATACTGAGAGTAATGGTTGATCTATATTATGCCACATCAAGGGACTCTTTAACCATCCCCAAAATACCAACCATGTTTTGGGGAGGGGTAAAGGAAATAATGTAAAAAAGGATCACTACCTCACTGTCCTATCTTGGTTCCTTTTCTCAGTGCCCACGACACTAAAGCCTGTCTGGAATTATATTGTTTTAGTTTACAGGTTCACTACTTACCTCCCACCACTGAAACAAAAGGCAGAAATCTGTCCTCTCCTTGCTGAGCCCCAGAGCCTAGAACAGAGCCTGTCATGCAGTGGTGCTCAGATATTTGTTGCTGAATTTTTCCAACCATGATTTTCTCACATTTATGTATTAAGTAACTTTGAAGACAGGTTTTATAAAGGAATAAGTATATTCTTCTAAAGAATGCCTTCTGTAAAATTACTGACTTCTTTTCTAACATATCCCTAAATTAATCCTTAGTGATAGCACATTTGCTATCAGTGCCTTCAGTGCGTGGAAAGCATGAACTAGATTTGTTAATAGGGGGTATACTTTCATTAAGCAAGCCCTTATTAAGCTCAAACTTCTGAATAAGTTTAAAAGGATAATTAATTTATTTATCAAATGACTGAGTGGTTAACATAGGCTAGTCAGTTAAGCACTGGAGACACAGTGATAAATATGATAAACACAGTGCCTGCTTTCATGAAGCTTCCATCTAGAGGATGACACTCATCAATCACAAACTACAAAATGCACATAAAACACAACATTGCTATCTGATCAAATAAAGGCTTGATAGCAGAATTACAGCGTTCTGAGTTTACTCTAAAGCACAAAAATGATCCTCTAACCCGTAAACTATTTTAGAAAAACTTGCACAGATAAAAGCATTGGATAAGTTTTCCTTTAAAAAAAGAGTTTCCCAATCCATGTATCATAATAAGAGAAAAAGAAAAATCTTATCACCAGGGAAATACTGCTTGAATCAGTGATGAATCTAGACAGGTATTATAGCTTACACTGTTTTCTGTAATGTTCAAGATAAATAATTTGCTTTCAGAAACACAGAAATTATTAGTAGGTAATCTATGCAGTATTAAAGACATAGCTGCATTTTTCTATTGAAGCAAATAAATAATGAAAATTTTCAAAAAATTATGTATTCCAGAAAGGCATGCCTTTTTATCTCAAACAGTGGTTTAATTATAAAATAAGAAAGACCAGAGACTTCTGTACTATTAATTTTCAAAGGAATCCGGTAGCATAGTATGAATATGAGGCAAAACATAATTTATGTGTCTTAGAAATTAGAATAAAAGTAAACAAATTTTAACAAAGAATAGAAGCTCAGACCAAAAAGAAGTGGTACCACCCTGGCTATTGATATATTAAAGTGACAGATCAAAGGTGAGAATTTCAGAGAAATCCCTGCCAATGAAACATAAAACTTTATAATAATTCTGTTATTTACAATTCTTCTTGAATAAAACACAAAATTTTAACTTAATTAAAAAAATCTCATTTAGATCAGGCATGGTGGCTTCTGCCTTATGCCTCTAATCCCAGTGCTTTGGGAGCCTGAGGTATGTGGATCACGAGGTCAGAAGATTGAGACCATTCTGGCTAACATGATGAAACTGCATCTCTACTAAAAACACAAAATTGGCCAGGTGTGGTGGCACGTGCCTGTAATCCCAGCTACTTGGGAGGCTGAGGCAGGAGAATTGCTTGAACCTGGGAGGCTGAGGTTGCAGCGAGCCGAGACTGTACCACTGCCCTCCAGCCTGGGCAACAGAGTAAGATTCTGTCTCAAAAAAAAAAAAAAAAAAAAAACTGATTTAAAAAATATAGGCTGATACTATAAATCGTTTCCCAATCTAAAATTAGGAGTCCAAATATGTTGGCTACCTTTCAAAAGAAGAGGTTAAGATAAAACAGGTCAAATTTGGTGTCTGAAAGAATGAGACAACCGCAAATTTTCTTGAGTGGTGACAAAAAAGAGGTGTTACTGAACACAATACCCAAGGAGAACCTGCAATTCTCCTTCTCAAAGTGGGTCAAGACAACTGAAGTATCTGATATGATTCTAATAAACTCATTTGTATTTTAATTATATATATATATTTTTTGAGATGGAGTTTCGCTCTTGTTACCCAGGCTGGAGTGCAATGGCGCGATCTCGGCTCACAGCAACCTCTGCCTCCTGGGTTCAGGCAATTCTACTGCCTCAGCCTCCTGAGTAGCTGGGATTTCAGGCACGCGCCACCATGCCCAGCTAATTTTTTGTATATTTTTTAGTAGAGACAGGGTTTCACCATGTTGACCAGGATGGTCTCGATCTCCTGACCTTGTGATCCACCCGCCTCGGCCACCAAAAGTGCTGGGATTACAGGCTTGAGCCACCGCGCCCGGCCTGTATTTTAATTATATCAACTTCCTTATTCCTGAACAAGTTAGGCCTTCCTAGTAATAGTGTCACCTATTTAGTAGCAGCAAAAGAAAAACAGACAAAAAAGATGTGTTGGCAACTGATTTGTGAAACAACTCTCAGCATTAAAATTTTAAAAAATATCCTGAAAAGTTTACCATATGAATGGAAATACTGGAGCTCAAACAGAACAATGCTGGAGCAGAGCGGATAATGATATTTTATAGATAGATTTAAAAGTTCCAAATCCTCTCATCTCACAATGACTGTCAATAGGGATAACAATACCTGTTGGACTTTTTCAAACTTCCCCTGTCCTCCGCTTCCCACAGTGTGCCCCAAGAGTGACGGCAGTGCATTGCACTCAGTGTGCTGCGTAGTAACATACCTGAGTAGCTAAGCATCATGACCAAAGGACAAATGCCTTCTTGTTTACTTTTGGTCTATGTGGATTTCTTTTTCAGCTTATGCTAGGTGTTATAGTACCCAAAGGAGTAAGGATTTAACTTAATTTAAAAAACTGAATTACTAGTTTGAACAAACAGTGGAGGGAAAAGAGGGACAGAGCAGGGTTTAAAATTACAACCTTAGTTCTATTGTAACATTTTCACTTATTTTGTAATATAATATTTTAGGAAGAACTTTATAAATTTTTTATATTTTGAATGTCATTAATGTAATACTACCATTAATGTGTCAGTGACATTTCATTTCAATTCAAATATGTTCAGAAACATCTCGCATATGAGCACAATGACGTTCTGATCTTTTGAATAATCATTTTCTAAAAAGCCCACACATAAATATAATATATGGCTTTCAAACTGTGCTTAGTGGATCCTCAGTCACAATAAGCCCCTCATGGAGCACCCACGAGGGCAAGGTGGAGGCGGAGGGGAAAGCCAGTGTGGATCTCCTCTCTATGCTTCCACTCTAGCCAAAGCAGCCCTGCTTTCATCAGTTATATATATTATGATTCTGGCAATGTTTTGTTTGGAAAATTCTGTTCTTAAAAAAAAGGATGTGAAAACGACCCTCATAGCTTAAAAATTCACTGTCTGACATATTAAGTCCAGTATTATCGTCTATACAAAAGTGGATTCCAATCACATAAAAAACAGATCACGTAAATAAACATGTCTCAGTTAAAGTAGGTAAAGAAGAAGACAATGGGTGAACCCTAGGACTATATTTGCTCAATTTAAAGCCAGGGTAACATGCTGGAGCAATCTGTGGTCTGATGTGCTGAAACTTGCCTTACTAGAGTGGTTTTAAGGGCAGCAAATCACAACTTCTGGACACTCATCCTAGCTGATTTTAACAAAGAATAGAAGCTCAGACCAAGAACTCTGGCTCTCTATATTAAAAGTTCTACAGTCCTTCTATGATCAGGATTAACAGAAACACTTAAAAAAAAAAAACCAGCTTGGTTACAGAGATTCCTGTGTTGTTTATTTTATCTTATTTTTTTTTCCTCTTGAGACAGGGTCTTGCTCTGGCACACAGGCAGGAGTGCAGCAGCGTTTTCACAGCTCACTGCAGCCTTGGCCTCCCAGACTTAGGCAATCATCTCCGCCCTAGCCTCCTGAGAAGCTGGGAACACAGGAGCACACCACCACATCCAGCTAATTTTTAAAAGTGATTTGTAGAGACAGCCTCTCCCCTTATGTTTGCCCAGGCTGGTCTCAAATTCCTGGCCTCAATGATCCTCCCACCTTGGCCTCCCAAAGTACTGGGATTACAGGTATGAGTCATCGCATCAGGTCTATTTTGTCTATTCTTTCTCCCTAAAAAGATTTTTGCTCTCTTCTAATTGGCAAAATAATCCTTGGAGGCCCATTTCAAAAATTACTACCTCTCCAAAAGCTTCCTTTGGATCGTTTGTGGGTCACCTTTTGGGGTTCCTTCAGATTTCTTCATTTAGGGAATTTGCTCGGACTGTGGTATCTAGAAGGCCACAGCGAGTCTTCCTCATTTGCCTGTGGATCCCAACACCTAGTAAACATGAACTGCTTGATGGAAGTTATTTAGATGGATCAGCGAATGAAATTCCAGTTTCAGGAGTAGAGAATCCATCCTCATTTGGGGCAGGTTGGCTGAGTAAATGACCCCATCTCTTAATCTTTCTGGATCTTAGATTTTCAACAACAGAGAGCACAGCTTATTATGATGTCAAGACAAATTACTTGTAAATTCCCATTTTTATTTATTTTAGGTGAAAAGCAGTCATAAGAGAGGTTTCTGTTATCTGTAAACTATAAGTAGTTTATATAGATGCATATATAGATACATATATAGATGTGTGTATATTTGTCTACACACACACACACTCTCAATGGATTACCTAAGGCAACGTAAATTTTAATGTAGCTCATGATCGCCATCTTCTGGGAAAATGTTGAACATCTGGAAGTCACAAGGCTTTTACTCAAATATTAAAAGAACAAGAAACAAAGCTGTTAAACCTAGAAAATCTAATCTATAAAAAACTCTAGGGCATCCAGAGAGTAAGGATATCAGGTACATTAAACATTCAACTCTAGAACTGAAATTGTGCTTCAACTGGAAACAATTTAATATGTTTAGAATCAATTTTCAAATATATTTTGTATTCTGACTTATTACCTATTAATTCTGTCTCATGAGGATGGGAGGCAACCTTCCTTATATTCAGAGACAGGAACAAAATCATTTCCAAACAGGATTTTTTTTATTATTTCTTAAAACAGTAAGAGAAGCAAAGATTAAAAATCAATACCACTAATGCTTTAAGATATGTTACTTCAGTTGGGCAGATTGAAAGACATTATGATTATGGCCTCAGATAATTTTATTTCACTACATAAATATTCCAAAGACATAATCACATATAAATACGTTAGGAAGTGGAGAGAGAGAGAGGGTGGAGGGAGGGAGTATTGAGGGAAGGAGTGGGGGAGACAGAAGAGAGTGAGATACACTGAAATAAGTCAATTGATAACAAGCCCCCTGCTGTGTGTGTACCTGTAGAATTTAGGGTGGGAGTATCACACTGGAAGACACCACACATGCTATCACGTCTTTTTACGAATAAGCAGAATAAAAAGTTCAAATATAAGGAGTAGATATCTAGATATACCTACATATCTATCTGTATCTATCTATACAGGTATGATATATGTGATCTTATATTTGTATTTAGATATCATCCCCTTACAAAATATAAAGGCTATATGAGAACCAGTCATCTTCTGTAAAAAGTGATAATGTGTTGAGGAGATAGGAGACCAACATCTCGAGTTCCATATGGCAAACTTGTGCAATAAAGAAAACCATCTGCAGCTAGAACGTGGCATCCCCATAATTACTAAAGAGAAGGGCAAGTGAGGGGCAGAGGTGGGAAACAGTACGGGGTGGGGCGGTACTGGTGGCACCTGCTACCTTTCAAGACAGGAAGCACAAGGAAGTACACACTTTGATAGAGAGGAAAGAAGAACAAAATATCAGCCTTTACTTACCTGGAGAAAAAATCAAGTAAACTGCTGTGGATAGGCTAGTTTGATTCTATGCAATACAAACATGAGTGCAATTGAAGAGTTATTTAATGTCAAGCTAGAGGTTATAGAGTGAAGATGCTTGAGTGATTCAGAGCATGAACACTGGAGGAAGAGTGACGATTCTGGCTCCCACTACTGGGAGCTGTATAATCTCAGCTAACTTACTTAACCCCTCTTTTACCTTGGATTCTTCGTCGATAAGATAGGAATAATTAGAACCTCAAAGGGATGTTGTGAGGACTGAATAGATGAATAGACGAAAGTTCTAGAAAAAGCACCTGGCACACACCAAGTGCTACATAAAAATGTTTCCCATTCTTAATTAAGAAAGCAAGATTCTTGCTGTTTATACAGCATCAATCATAATGCATCTATCACTTTCTGGCTTAATAGCCTTGGTTTCTTTATCTGCAAAATGAGGATATTTACTGCTGTGACAGAAAGAATACAGGTATATGTTTGTCATAATGACTGGCCAAGTGTCAGCACTGCATTACTCTCATATATTATGATCGGCTATGCAAGCTGTGTGATTGCTATTTTACATTACATATTAAATGTATTTATTAACTCAGAGTACAGATGTACATGTATGTAATTTGCACGTGTGTGTGGGGGCATGTTCCATATCCTCAGTGATCCAGAAATAGGAATACGTTGGTGAGGAGATTACTAGACTGGCCAAAACTTGATCCAAAATTGTGAAAAGAGTGAAGATCTATACAAATTAATATCTAACCCCAAAGACTTCTCAGCAACATTTTAATGCATATTAAGATTCATTAATGCTTAGATGACAAGAAGATATTCAATAGTAAATGCTATGTCAAGATATTTTGATTTTTATTCCATTGGTTCCTTGAATAAAGATTGAAACTCTCTGGAAACAAACCCTCTGTATGATCAATAGAATCATCTACATACCTTTTCAATCAACTCATAACTCTCTTCGAGTTTGAGCAGCCTGTTCTGCACAGATGTAGATGCTCGCTGATAGACTGCTCGCCACTCCTGAAAGTCACTCTCTGAAATCTCAGCCACAGCAAAACATAAAGTTCTTAACCCTGAAAAAGGTAGCATACATCACCCCAACACACCAAAGAAAATTTTATTTGGAAGTCTATTTCTGTTTTTATTTAACTCTCATTTTTAAAAAAGTGATTCCATGCAAACAGTATACTGAAGTCCAATTAAATTATAACAAAACTTTAGTATAAAACATAGATTAATGTTCCCCTGGTCTTTAAAATTGGTACCTTGATTATAATTCCCAACCCTTTTAATCCATCTTCCATGCCTAAAATCCTAATCTTATCAAGTAATTCTTTTTCTTGGAATCTTCCAATTTTTCCCCAGGACAAAATTTAAGCCCCAAATTATTTTTTATTCATGTTTCAGCAGGTGGCTTCACTCTCATTCCCTGCCATTCACTTCCCACAGACAGGGTTCTTTGCTCTTGCTGGTCACTTTTTCTCCATTCTGCTTTCCCCACTGTCTGCCTTGCAAATACTTTAAGACTCAGTTCCAAAAATCATCTATTTGATGCACCCTCCTCTCATCCAGATGCCAAAGGCAGAAATACTCCTATGGCATGAGTGACAATGTTTTACAGTTCTTCTTGTATGTCTCCTCTATTATAGCACTTGGAAAGCAGTGACCAGAGTTCTTCAGAGTAACTCAGTACCAAGCATAGTGGCTGACTTATTATAGTGGCCTCACAGATGTGTGCAAAGGAAGGAGACCCTGGTGGGGTCTACTGGGAGAGCCACCTTCCCCTTACTAGGATATATGACTACATTTATTACTGCTCTTTGTCATCATAAATCTGTAGTTTAAAAGTCTAAGTATAATTGCGGGATAGTGGCAAAAAAGAACTGCCAGCAGACACATCACGGGAAAACAGTCAAAGCTGATATTTAGTCACCCACCCCCTGTGCTTGCTGCCTGCCAATTTCATAACTCACTTCTCTCTCAGCCAGAAATAAAGTAGATGGATTGAAAGAAGGGAGAGGCCACAGCACTTGTCAGCTACGCAAGGAGCAAGGAAGCAGTTATCTAGGTTCGCAAGAAGACAATGCACCCACTCTAGGTCATTTAACTCTTAAAATGACTAGGACCAAATGCTAGTCTTAGTGATCTCAAGACAAAACATGTCTAAGGGAACAGGTCAGAAGTAAGAAGCAAGGAACATACAAAGTACCCAGAGAACTCTACCTTCCAAGAAAGGATTGCCTATTGCCAGATCACAGAGAGCGGAACTTAAGTCTTTGGGGCCATTTTAGGACATGTTTTTCTCACTTGAACACTTGGCTGGAAAACTCACTGGAGGGCAGTCATGGGGAGAAGTGTCATCCAGCCCAGGGCCAGAAAGAATGGGGTGGAGATGGGGGCCAAGCCATTAAAACCTAAGAGTTGAGTATCTTCAACATCACAACCAGAGAGGAGAAAGATGCCCCCACTTCTCCTCCAAAACAAAAAGAACCCGTGTCATATGCTGCATAGGTTGTACCTGCCAAGGTCTGAGGCTGGGCCTTAAGGAATCCGAATTCTATGAATATACATATTTCCATGCTTTTACATTTTGAAGAACTATACACAGGTTTTTTTTTTTAAAGCCATCTTTTTCATTTGTTTTGGCTTTTGTTTTGGCCTAGTGTTTTAAAAAACATTCCTATCTTTTCTCCGTCAGAGTTAACAGGAAAAAGTATTTGACCAGGTCAGGTTGGTGCCACTGGCAACAGTTCCAGCTGAAACAGACAGGAGTGAAAATTGAGACTGGAGATTTAGATACAGTGAATACCACCACTGTCCAGTATGAGATAAGACTCTACAGATTCTTGTAGTGATTGACTGTCATGTTTAACAACCCTCACTTCCTTTCATCTAACCTGGATCATCTCTCTAGACTATATACTGATTTGCCTTGCACATAATATATTTCAGGAAGACAGACAGACAGGGATAAGTTTGTTTATCCTATTTTGGGTTCTCAGGCCTCATACAGAGCCTGGAGTGGTAGGGTCTCTCTAAAAAAGTCTTGAGTTGTAATAAACTGAATGACAATTTTAATAGTGACATAAGTTTTTAATAAAAAGTTTTGAATTGAAACTAAATTGAATAACTATTTTAATAGTTTAGAGGTTTATTTCTTTCTTATTCAGATTAGAATTTTTATTTTTAGTCTTGCTTATTTCTCTAATGAATTGCTTCAGATACAAAGTGAAATATTTAAAAAGTACATATGATCCACGCTAAAAGTAAAACATTTATAGGCCCTACCATCTAAATCGTGGGAATAAAGTTGTTCAAAATTTTAATAAATGCAGTTTTAGGAAAGTAAAATAAAAATACAGGCTGGGAAAAGCATAGAGTAAAATATAAGTTGCCAACAACTGATATCTTACTTTAGAAATCTCTAAGTCTAATAATAGTGATCCCGAAAGCTATCAGAAGTATATGATTTCTTTTTATTTTAATCATGCTTTATTGCCAAGTTATACTTACCTTCTGTAGCAAACTGCTCTAAATGTTTTAGGGTAATTTCTTTGTATTTTGAAGTCTCTGCCAGTCGATCATAAATTACAGTATCCTGGAAAACAAACAGAAGGTAAAATGACTTAATTAAGCATTCTGAGTTTAATAACGTTGATGTTAATAACATTAGTAGTAGAAAATCAGTCTAACAATCACCAATCCCTTTTAGCATTAGTTTTAAACCACAAGATATTTTTGCCTAATAATACTATTTTCCTAGTGACATTAAGAAATAAGTCTCTAGTCCTGCATCTTCCTTTCTTCTTTCTGAATAAAAATTGCAGTTATTCCCATGTTAGATATCTCATATTCTACCAATGCCTCACTTACCTTCCACATGCTGCAAGATCTACCTTAACCTAGAAGGTTTTCGAGAACACCTCTACAGGTGTTCACAGGTGCTGCGAGGAAGAACGGTCCAGAACTCAAGTAAGTTTGGGAAACACTGGATTGAGCAAAACAACAGAGCTTGTCTTGCTGCAATATTCCTTGGGGCCTTTAAAATGCTAGTGGACTTTTTAGGGTTTTGAGCCTGTTTATGGGACCAGTGCTCACAGAAGAACAAACTTTCAAAAATACAGCACTAAATCCACTGAGAGCACCAGTGGGTACAGTGGGGAGAACCTCGGACAAATCTCGAAATGCCTTAAATAGCCGAATATTTCCGACTGTGTCACTCTAGCATTAAGACTCAGTTTACTTAATCTGTGAAATTTGATTACCTGATTATGTTTAAAGTCCTTTTCAGCTTTAACTTCATGCACTACTTATGCTTCTCTAGTTTTGCTCTTTTATACATTGCCCATTATTCCTTTAGTTATTATCCAGCTTTGGTCTAGTGCTTTAAGAATTTTAGTATTCAACCTTCATGGTTTTATTAGACCAGGAAAAAATAAATCATTTATCTGCAATTACTTTCTCAGTGATATTACCATTTTGGGGTCTCCAGTCTCAGGGCTGAGATTTGGAAGCGGACTAATGGAGTATGATTTAGAACCCTTGAGAGAAACAGAACTTAGTGACCTCAGAACAGATGGAGTATTCCAAGCCCCGATTATGAATTTCTTTTTATTTTTCAGTGATGGAGTGGGAAGGGGGGCAAAGCAAAAGGAAATGATAGTTTCCCCTCATGGCTCCTTACTGAGAATGAAAAGAGTAACTTATAAATTCTATTGTTTTCAGAGGCTAATATTTTCAATAAGATGAATACAGGCCATTCTAAAATGAAGAAAATCTTTGAAAACATTAAAACTACGAAAATAAAAGTGATAAGTAATATAGTTAAAAGGATTACATTCTGTAGTGTATCTAAACATTCTAGCAGAAGAAGCTGATGTTTAGAATGGGAAAAATTAATTTTCTACCTTCTTTGTAGTGTTGAGAAAAAGCAGAAGAAAGATGTGGCCTTCTGCATTAAATGTAGAGTATGTTTTTTAAAACAACAAACACAATCAGCTGGCAATGCCTACACATGAAAAATGAATAAGCATTGTGATGGTTAAAACTGAGTGTCAACTTTATTGGATTGAAAGATACAAAGTACTGATCCTGGGTGTGTTTGTGATGGTGTTGCCAAAGGAGGTTAACATTTGAGTCAGTGGGCTGGGAAAGGCAGACCCACCCTCAGTCTGGATGGGCACCAGCTAATCAGCTGCCAGCGAATAAAAAGCAGGCAGAAAAACGTGAAATGGCAAGACTGGCCTAGCCTCCCAGCCTACGTTTTTCTCCTGGGCTTGATGTTTCCTGCCCTCAAACATCGGACTCCAAGTTCTTCAGTTTTGGAACTCAGACTGGCTCTCCTTGTTCCTCAGCCTGCAGGTCCCATGGCCTATTATGGGACCTTGTGAGAGTATGAGTTAATGTTTAATAACTCCCCCTTATATATGTATTTATTCTGTTATTCTGTCCCTGTAGTGAAACCTAGAGGAACAGAATATTAAAGATGGAGTTCTTTCATTGGTTTTGGGGTTTCTGGAGTTGGCTGCTTAATATGATTAGACCCCAAAATGCTAAGGACTCTACTTCTAACAGTGTGGAGAACACGCATAGTCCTTGGTGTAAACTGTTTAGAGAGTTACATAAAATGAATCATTTGACATTCCTGAATCTTCACCTATGAGAGGCAATGAGTTTAGTGACTCTGTACATAATACCCCTGACCATATGTGGAGAACCAAGGGACATAATGAAGCTGGTTGGTTGTTCGTAAGTTCAGTGGACAATGTGATAAAAGAAAATGAACTCAGGGATTCTGTCTCCTGGCTTCAGAAGCAGATACTGGACCACAAACCTGCTAAGATTGCCCTGAGAGTCTTATCTCCTGTTGAGAAAGAGCTGAAATTGTGTATAAACAGACACAAGCTCTTATCATGTGAGTGTCTGACCTGCAATGAAAGGTGCATGCACAGCCTCGCCAGTTGTCTACTGTTAAAGTGAGGGCATCGATTGGAAAAGAATGGGACCCTGCAACTTGGAATGGGGCTGTGTGGGAGGACCCTGATGAAGCTGGGAACACTGGGTTTGTAAAGTCTCATAAACCTTTTTTACCAGAAGAAACAGCTTCCCTATCCCTAGCAGTGGCAACATGCCCCCCTGAACCATGCTGCCATCAGCCTTTCCACCTTCCTCTGAGGAGATTAACCTTGCACTGCCTGATGCAACAGTGATGGCCTCCCCTGAGGCAGCTGCCAGGCAAGATAACGCTGATTCTCCTCAGGAGCCACCCCCACCACCCTTGTTTGCTTCTAGACCCATAATTAAACTAAAGTCCCAGCGGGCCCCTAGAGGTGAGGTTGAGAGTGGGACCCATGAGGAGGTGTGTGATACTTGAAAAGAACTACTTGAGTTTTCTAATTTATGTAAGCGGAAAACGTCTAGGATGAATGGACAAAAGACTAATTTGAATTATAAAAACAGAGAATCAAGCTCCTCAATCAATTTCCAGACTTGAGCCAGTTTATAGACCCAGAACCCCTTGCATGAAGGAGAGGCGGGGTCCCCTAGAGGAAAGACCCCACTACATTACTGACAATGTATCCAGTTAGTCTTTCTTCCATTCTTCCCCAAGGAGACCTCTGGCCTTTCACTAGGGCAACTGTGTACTGCAGAAAGTGAAATGATCAGACGTTTTGGGGACTGCTGGATAATGTCTCTGAGCTGATGTTGACTCTAGGGGACTCAAAAATGTCACTGTAGTCCTCCAGTTAAAGTAGGGGCTTATGGAGGTGATATAATTAGTGGAGTTTTAACTCAGGTCTGACTTACAGTGGGTTCGATGGGCCCCAGACTCATCCTGTGGTCATTTCCCCAATGCCAAAATAGATAACTGGCATAGACATACTTAGCAGCTGTCAGAATCCCCACATTGGTTCCCTGTCAGCGTGAGTGCCATTATGGTGGGAAAGGCCAAAAGGAAGCCATTAGAGCTGCCTCTACTTAGAAAAATAGTAAATCAAAAACAATATCGCATCTCTGGAGGGACTGCAGAGATTAGTGCCACCATCAAGAACTTGAAAGACTTAGGGGTGGTGATTCCCACCACATCCCCGTTCAACTCTCCCATTTGGCCTATGCAGAAGACAGAGGGATCTTCGAGAATGACAGTGGATTATCACAAGCTTAACCAAGAGGTAACTCCAGCTGCAGCTGCTGTACCAGATGTGGTTTCACTGCTTGAGCATATTAACACATCTCCTGGTACCTGGCATTCAGCCACTGACTTGGCAAATGACTTTTTCTTCACTCCTGACTATAAGGCCCACCAGAAGCAATTTGCTTTCAATATACCTTTACTGTCCTACCTTAGGGGTATATCAACTCTCTGGCTTTGTGTCATGATCTTATTTGGAGAGACTCTGATTGCTTTTCACTCCTACAAGATACCACACTGGTCTCCCACATTGATGACATTACGCTGACTGGATCCAGTGAGGAAGAAATAGCAAACACACTGGACTTATTGGTAAGACATTTGCATGGAAGAGGATGAGAAATAAATCTGACTGATATTCAGAGACCTTCTACCTCAGTAAAATTTCTAGGGGTCCAGTGGTGTGCAGCCTGTTGATATATTTCTTCTAAGGAGAAAGGTAAGTTGCTGCATTTGGTCCCCTCGTACAAGCAAGCAAGAGGCACAACACTTATTGGGCTTATTTGGATTTTGGAGGTATCACATCCCTCATTTGGGTGTGTTACTCTGGCCCATTTATCGAGTGACTGAAAAGACTGCCAGTTTTGAGTGGGGTCCAGAAGAGGAGAAGGCTCTGCAACAGGTCCATGCTGCTGTGGAAGCTGCTCTGCCATTTTGACCGTATGACCCAACAGATCCGATGGTGCTTTGAGTGTCAGTGGCAGATAGGAATGCTGTTTGGAGTCTTTGGCAGGCCCCATAGGTGAATCACAGCAGAGGCCTGTAGGATTGTGGAACAAGGCCCTGCCATCTTCTGCAGATAACTACTTTCCTTTTGAGAGCCAGCTCTTGGCTTGTTACTGGGCTTTAGTGGAAACTGAATGTTTGACCATGGATCAAGTCACCATGCGACCTGAACTGCCTATCATGAACTGGGTGCTTTCTGACCTGTCTAGCCATGAAATGGGTTGTGCATAGCAGCATTCCCTCATCAAATGGAAGTGGTTATATGTGCTCGAGCTCAAGCAGGTCCTGAAAGCACAAGTAAGTTATATGAGGAAGTGGCTCAAATGCCCATGATGTCCACTCCTGCCACCCTGCCTTCTCTCCTCCAGCCTGCACCAATGGCCTCATGGGGAGTTCCTTGGGATCACTTGACAGAAGAAGAGAATACTAGGGCCTGGTTCACAGATAGTTCTGCATGATATGCAGGCATCACCTGAAAGTGGACAGCTATAGCACTACAGCCCTTTTCTAAGACATCCCTGAAGGACAATGGTGAAGGGAGATCTTCCCAGTGGGCAGAACTTCAAGGAGTATACCTGGTTGTGTACTTTGCATGGAAGAAGAAATGGCCAGATGTGCAATTATATACTGATTCATGGGCCATAGCCAATGATTTGGCTGAATGGTCAGGGAATTGGAAGAAGCATGATTGGAAAATTGGTGACAAAGAAATCTAGGGAAGAAGTATGTGGATGGACCTCTCTGAGTGGTCAAAACTGTTAAGATATTTGTATCCCATGAGAGCGCTCACCAATGGGTGACCTCAGCAGAGCAGGATTCTAATAATCAAGTGGATAGAATCACCTGTTCTGTGGATACCACAAAGCCTCTTTCCCTAATCACTCCTGTCATTTGCCAATGGGCCCATGAACAGAGTGGCCATGGTGACAGGGATGGGGCTTATGCATGGGCATAAGTTTATTTTGGTCAGGAGTGGAGAAAAAGTCATTTGCCAAGTTAGTGGCTGGATAACATAAGCAACATGGACTTCAACTCGCCAAGGCTGACCTGGCTACAGACACTTCTGAGTGCCCAATTTGCCAGCAGCAGAGACCAACACTGAGCCCTCGATATGGCACCATCCCTCAGGGTGATCAGCCAGATACCTGATGGCAGGTTGATTATATTAGACCTCTTCCATCATGGAAAGGGCAGAGGTTTGTTCTCACTGGAATAGACACTTCCTCCGGATATGGGTTTGCCTATCCTGCATGCAGCGCTTCTGCCAAGACTACCATCTGTGGACTCATGAATGCCTTATCTACCATCATGGTATTTCACACCACATTGCCTCTGACCAATGCGTTCACTTTACGGCTAAAGAAGTGTGGCAGTGGCTCATGCTCACGGAATTCACTGGTCTTACCATGTTCCCCATCATCCTGAAGCAGCTGGATTGATAGAACAGTGAAATGGCCTTTTGAAGTCACAATTACAAGGCCAACTAGGTGACCATACTTTGCAGGGCTGGGGCAAAGTTCTCCAGAAGGCCATGTATGCTCTGAATCAGCATCCAACATATGATACTGTTTTTCCTATAGCCAGGATTCAAGGGGTGGAAGTAGAAGTGGCACCACTCCCCATCACCCCTAGTGACCCCACTAGCAACGTTTTTGCTTCCTGTTCCGGTGACATCACATTCTGCTTGCTTAGAGGTCTTAGTTTCAGAGGGAGGCACACTGTGATCAGGAGACACAACAATGATTCACTTAAACTGGAAGTTAAGATTGCTACCTGGACACTTTGAGCTCCTTCTACCTTTAAGTCAACAGGTTCAGTAGGGGGTTACAGTGTTGGCTGGGGTGATTGACCTAGACTACCAGGATGAAATCAGTCTACTATTTCATAACAGAGGTAAGGAAGAGTATGCATGGAATACAGGAGGTCCATTAGGGCATCTCTTAGCATTACCATTCCCTGTGATTAAGGTCAATGGGAAACTACAACAGCCCAATTCAGGCAGGACTACAAGTGGTCCAGACCCTTCAGGAAAGAAGGTTTCGGTCACATCATCAGGAAAAAACCACAACCTGCGGAGGTGCTTGCTGTAGACAAAGGGAATAGAGAACAGGTAGTAAAAGTGGGTAATTATCAATACCAGCTATGACTACATGACCAGCTGCAGAAACAAGGACCGTAACCATCATGAGTACTTCCTCACCAACCCCCCAGCTAACATCATATTGAATGGGGAAAAGCTGAAAGCTTTCCCCCAAGAACTGGAACAAGATAAGGATACCCACTTTCATCACAGCTATTCAAAACAGTACTGGAAGTCGAGGCCAGAGCAATCAGCAAGAGAAGAAATAAAAGGAATACAAATTGGAAAAGAGCAAGTAAAATTGTTCCTCTTTGCGGATACATGATCTTATATCTACAAAAACCTGGAGACTCTACCAAAAAAACTTAAGATTTTGATAAATGAATTCAGTAAAATTTCAGGATACAAAATCAATATACAAAAATCAGTAGCACTTCTCTACACCAATAATATCTAGATGAGAAAAAAATTAAAAAGCCAATCCCATTTACAACAGTCATAAAAAATATAAAATACCAGGGCTGGGTGCAGTGGCTCATGCCAGTAATCCCAGCACTTTGGGAGGCTGAGGTGGGCGTTTGAGACCTACCGGAGCAACAAGGCGAAATCCCTCCTCTACAAAAAATACAAAAGAGTTAGCCAGATGTGGTGGTGCATGCCTGTAGTCCCAGTTACTCAAGAGGCTGAGGTGGGAGGATCATGAGAGCCCAGGAAGTCAAGGGTGCAGTGAGTCATGATCACATCATTATACTCCAGCAGCCTGAGCAACAGAGCAAGACCCTATCTCTAAATAAATAAGTAAATAAAATACATACACACACACACACACACACACACACACACACACACAATACCTAGGAATAAATTTAACCAAGGAGGTGAAAGAAAAGAAGAAAAACAAAACACTAGTATAAGAAATTGAAGGCTGGGCATAGCAGCTCACAACTGTAATCCCAGCACTTTGGGAGCTGAGGTGGGTGGATCACCTGAGGTCAACAGTTCAAGACCAGCCTGGCCAACACAGTGAAACCCATCTTCACAAAAATTAACTGGGCATGATAGCAGGTGCCTGTAATCCCAGCTAGTCAGGAGGCTGAGGCAGGAGAATCGCTTGAATCCGGGAGGTGGAAGCTGTAGTGAGCTGAGATTGCACCACTGTACTCCAGCCTGGGTGACAGAGCAAGACTCCATCTCAAAAACAACAACAACAACAACAACAACAAATAAATAAAAAAAGAAATGGAAGGTGACACACAAAATATGGAAAACATCCCATGCCCCATTGGATTGGAATTGTATCATTAAAATGACCACGTTGCCCAAAACAATCTAGAGATTCAATGCAATCCCTATCAAAATACCAATGCTGAAAATGGTGAATAGGAGGCAGGACTAACTTGCAGCTCCCACTCGGGTGGATGAAGCAGCGTGGAGACTCACATTATGAACTTTTGCCCCAAGAACTACCGAAGAAACATACCAGCAAATCTGAGAGAATCCACAGATCCTTTGAAGGAGGTGGTTTGCCACTGCAGGCTTCATTGGGAGAGCTGAAGAACTGTAGTTTGGCTTGCTTTCTCAGCTGGGAGGCTTGTGGCCTGGGGCAAGTTCTCAGGCCAGCTCACTAGCTGCCTGGAAATAAACTTGGTACTGTTGCGGGTGCACGGTGGGAGTGAGACCAGTCTTTTGGGCTGCAGGCTGTGTGGGTGCTGGGTAAGGCCTGTGGGTGCCAGCTTTCCACCACTTCCCTGGTGATGTGTGTGATGCAGCAGAGGCAGCCATAATCCCCCTGGGAACACAGTTCCATTGACATGGGAACCACACCCTCAACCCTCACAACAGCTTCATCAAGTCCCACCCAAGGAGAGTCTGAGCTCAGATATGCCTAACTCTGCACCTACCTGATAGTCCTTGTCTACCTTCCCAGGTAGCCGAAGACAAAGGACATCACTTGGGAGCTCTATGGCCCCACCTGCTCCCTGACCCTAGGGCAAGTTTGCATTCTCCTTATACTACTCCAGCTGATGAACAAGAGCCACCTCCTGGCTGAAAATGCCACCTCCTGGCTGGAGGCCAACCAACACAAAACCAGCACACTTTACAAAAATACAACCAAGGACCCTCAGAGAGTCCACTTCACTCCCCTGCTACCTCCACTGGAGCAGGTGCTGGTATCCACATCTGAGAGACCTAAAGACGGATCACATCACAGGACTCTGTAGACACTCTCCAGGACCAGCCCAGTGCCTGGTAGCTCCACTAGGTGGCTAGATCAAGAAGAGAAATAACAATCACTGCAGTTTGGCTCTCAGTAAGCCCCATCCCTAGGGGAAGGGGGAGAACACCACATCAAGGGAGTACACCATGGGACCAAAGAATCTAAACAGTTGCCCATGAGTCCCAGATCTTTCCTCTGACATTGTCTACCCAAATGAGAAGGAACCAGGAAAACAACTGTGGTAATATGGCCAAACAACGTTCTTTAATACCCCCAAAAGATCATGCTAGCTCACCAAAATGGATCCCATTCAAAGAAATCTCTGAATTGCCAGGAAAAGAATTCAGAAGGTCAATTATTAAGCTAATCAATGAGGCACCAGAGAAAGGCGAAGTCCAACTTAAATAAATCCATAACATGATACAGGATACGAATGAAAAAATCTCCAGTGAAATAGCATAAACAAAAAAGATCACAACTTCTGGAAATGAAGGCCACACTTAGAGAAATGGAAAGTCTCAAAAACAGAATTGAACAAGTAGAAGAAAGAACTTCAGAGCTCAAAGACCAGGCTTTAAAATTAACCCCATCTGACAAAGACAAAGAAAGAAGAATTAAAAACAAATGAACAAAGCCTCCAAGAAATTTGAGATTATGATAAATGACCAAACCTAAGAATAACTGGTGTTCCTAAGGAAGAAGAGAAATCTAAAAGTCTGGAAAACATATGTGAGGGAATAATTGAGGAAAACTTCCCTGGCCTTGCTAGAGATCTAGACACCGAGATACAAGAAACGCAAAGAACACCCAGGAAATTCATCAAAAAAGATGAACATCTCAGCACATAGTCATCATGTTATCTAAAGTCAAGATGAAGGAAAAATCTTAAGAGCTGTGAGCCAAAAGTATCAGGTAAACCTAACAGATTAACAGCAAATCCCCTACAAGCTAGAAAAGACTGAGATCCTACCTTTAGCCTCAATCAAAACAATTATCAGCCAAGTATTTTGTATTCAGTGAAACGCAGCTTCATAAATGAAGGAAAGATACAGTCTTTTCCAGAAAAACAAATGCTCAGAGAATTTGCCACTAGGAAACCAGCACTATAAGAACTACTAAAAGGAGCTCTAAATCTGAAACAAATTATTGCAATACACCAAAATAGAACCTCCTTAATGCATAAATCTCACAGGACCTGTAACACAATGAAAAAAATAAAGGTATTCAGGTAACAAATAGCATGATGAATAGAACAGTACCTCACAGTGTCAATACTAACATTGAATATAAATGGCCTAAATGCTCCACTTAAAAGATACAGAATGGCAAAATGGAAAGAATTCACCAAATATCTCCTGTTTTTGAGAAACTTACCTGACACATAAGGAGTAACATAAAGTTAAGGTAAAGGGGTGGAAAAAGATATTCTACGCAAATGGACACCTAAAGCAAGCAGGAGTAGCTATTCTTATACCAGACAAAACAAACATAAAGCAACAACAGTAAAAGACAAAGAGAGACATTATATAATGATAAAAGGACTAGCCCAACAGGAAAATACTACAATCCTAAATATATATGCACTTAACACTGGAGCTCCCAAATTTATAAAGCAATCAGTACTAGACTTATGGAATGAGAAAGATAGCGGAATAATAGTGGGGAACTTCAAATACTCCAATGACGGCACTAGACAGGTCATTAAGACAGAAAGTCAACAAAGAAACAATGGACTTGAATTATACTCTAGAACAAATGGACTTAACAGATATTTACAGAACATTCTACCCAACAAATGTTGACTATACATTCTATTCATCAGCACATGGAACATTCTCCAAGATAGACCATATGATAGACCACAAAACAAATCTGAACAAATTTAAGAGATTTGAAATTATAGCAAGTATATCTCAGATCACAGTGGAATCAAATTGGAAATCAACTCCAAAAGGAAACCTCAAAACCATGCAAATACATGAAAATTAAATAACCCACTCCTGAATGATCATTGGGTCAACAATGAAATCAAGATGGAAATTTAAAAAATTCTTTGAACTGAAGGATAACAGTGACACAACCTATCAAAACCTTTGTGATACAGCACAAGCAGTGCTAAGAGGAAAGTTCATAGCATTAAATGTCAACATAAAAAATTCTGAAAGAGCACAAATAGACATAAGGTCACACCTGAAGGAACCAGAGGAACAAGAACATACCAAACCCAAACCCAGCAGAAGAAAAGACATAACCAAGATCAGAGCAGAACTAAATGAAAATTGAAACAAAAAAAAAATACAAAATATAAATGAAACAAAAATCTGGTTCTTTTAAAAGATAAAAATTGACAGACCATTAGCGAGATTAACCAAGAAAAGAAGAAAGAAGATACAGATAAGCTCAATTAGAAACAAAACAGGGATATTGTAATATAACCAATACCAAAGTACGAAAGATCATTCGAGGTTATTGTGAATACCTCTATGTGCATAAACTAGAAAACCTAGAGGAGAGAGATAAATTGTTGGAAATATACAACCCACCTAGATTTAACCAGGGAGATACAGAATCTCTGAACAGATCAGAAGTGAGATTGAAATGGTAATTAAAAAGTTACCATCAAAAAAGGCCCGGGACCAGAGAGATTGACAGATGAATTCGATCAGACATTCAAAGAAGAATTGGTACCAATCCTATTGACACTATTCCAAAAGGTAGAGAAAGAGGGAATCCTTTCTAAGTCATTCTGTGAAGCCAGTATCACCCTAATACCAAAACCAGGAGAGAATATAACAATAAAAAGAAAACTACAGACCAATATCCCTGATGCACATACATACAAAAATCCTCAACAAAACCCACTAACCAAATCCAGCAGCATATCAAAAAGATAATCCACCAGGATCAAGTGGGTTTCACACCAGGGATGCAGAGATGGTTTAACATCTGCAAGTCAATAAATGTGATACACCACATAAACAGAATTAAAAACAAAAACCACATGATCATATCAATAGATGCAGAAAAAGCATTTGACAAAACCTAGCATCCCTTTATGATTAAAACCCTCAGCAAAATTGACATAGGAGGAAGACAACTTAAGAAAAGCCATCTATGACAAACCAACAGTCAACATTATACTGAATGGGAAAAAGTTGAAAGCATTCGCCCAAGAACTGGAACAAGACAAGGATGCCCACTTTCACCACTTTATTCAACATAATATAGAAGTTCTAGCCAGAGCGATAAGACAAAAGAAATAAATAAAGGGTATCCAAATTGGTAAAGAGGAAGTCAATTCACTTTTTCTGAGATGATCACATACCTAAAAAACCCTAAAAACTCCTCCAAAAAGTTCCTAGAACTGGTAAATGAATTCAGCAAAGTTTCAGGATACAAAATTAATGTACACAAATCAGTAGCTCTGCTATAAAACAATAGCAATCAAGCTGAGAATCAAATCAAGAACGCAACCCCTTTTACAATAGCTGCAAAAAATTAAAATACTTAGGAATATACCTAACCAAAAAGGTGAAAGAGCTCTACAAGAAAAACTACAAAACACTCCTGAAAGAACTCACAGATGACACAAACAAATGGGAACACATCCCATGCTCATGGATGGGTAGCATCAATGTTGTAAAAATGACATACTTCTAAAAGCAATCTATAAATTCAATACAATTCCCATCAAAATACCACCATCATTCTTCAGAATTAGAAAAACAATCCTAAATTTTGTATGGAACCACAAAAGAGCCTGCAAAGCCAAAGCAAGACTAAGCAGAAAGAACAAATTTGAAGGCATCACATAACCTGAATTCAAATTATAATATTATATAAGGCCATAGTCATCAAAACAGCATGGTAATGGTATAAAAACAGACATATAGACAAATGGAAGAGAATGAAGAACTCAGTAATAAAGCTAAATACTTACAGCCCAATGATCTTCAGCAAAGCAAACAAAAACATAAGTGGGAAAAGGACACCTTAGTCAACAAACGATGCTGGAGTAATTGTCAAGCCACATGTAGAAGAATAAAACTGAATCCTCATCTTTCACCTTATACAAAAAGCAATTCAAGATGGATCAAAGACTTATATCTAAGACCTGAAATAATAAAAATTCTAGAAGATAATATCAGAAAAACCCTTCTGGACACTGGCTTAGGCAAAGACTTCATGACCAAGAACCCAAAAGCAAATGCAACAAAGACAAAGATAAATAGATGTTACTTAATTAAAGTAAAAAGCTTCTGCACAGCAAAAAATATAATCAAGACAGTAAACAGACAACCCACACAGAATGGGAGAAAATCTTCACAAAGGATGTATCTGATGAAGGACTAATACCCAGAATGTACAGTGAACTCAAAACAAATCAGCAAGAGGAAAATAAACAATTCCATCAAAAAGTGGGCTAAGGACATAAACAGACAATCCTCAAAAGAAATATACATATGGCCAACAAATGTGTGTACACACACACATACACACACACACACACACACACACATCGTGTATATGTATATATATACATACACATGATATATATACATATACACACACACACACACACACACACACACACATACACACACCATGGAATACTACTTAGCCATAAAAAGGGGTGAAATAATGGTATTCACAGTAACCTGGATGGGATTGGAGATGATTAGACTAAATGAAGTAACTCAGGAATGAAAAACCAAACATCATCTGTCCTCACTCATAAGTGAGAGCTAAGCTATGAGGATGCAAAGACATAAGAATGATACAAATGTACTTCAGGACCTGTGGGGAAGGGAAGGGTGGTAGGGGAGTGAGGGATAAAAGACTATATGCCATATATAGTATACATTGCTTGGGTGATAGATGCACGAAAATCTGAGAAATCACCACTGAAAAATTTATTCATGTACTAGAAAGTAAAATAAAATATCTCCCCCCAAACAAAATACAAACGTCAGTCTTCACAGTTAGAAAAAAACAATCCTAAAATTCATACAGAACCAAAAAAAAAAAGAGCCCAAACAGCTAAAATAATCCTGAGCAAAAAGGATAAAGCTGGGGGCATCACATTACCTAAATTCAAAAATTTATTACAAGGCTATAGAAACCAAAACAACATGGTACTGGCATAAAAATTGACACATAAACCAATGGAACAGAATAGAGAACCCAGAAATAAAAGCCAAGTATTTATAATCAACTCCTCTTTGATAAAGCTGATAAGAACCTACACTGGAGAAAGGTCATGCTTCTTCAATAAATGGTGCTTGGAAATCTAAAAACTCATTCTAAATAAGAATGAAGCTGAACCCTTATCTCGTGCCATATACAAAAAAATCAAATAAAAATGGATTAAAAACAAACATAAAACTCAAACTTATAAAAAATACTCAAAAAAAAAAAAAAAAACCTAGGGAAAACTATCTTGGGCATTGGTTTAGGCAAAAAAACTATGACAAAGACTTTGAAAATACAGGCAACAAAAACAAAAATTCACTAATAGGACTATATTAAACTAAAAAGCACAGCAAAAGAAACAATCAACAGAGTGAAAAGAATCTGTTTAACAGAAGAAAATGCAAACTATTCATCCTAAAAAGGACTAATAGCCACAATATACAAGGAACTGAAACAACAGGCAACAAATAATTCTCTTAAAAAGTGGGCATAGGACATAAGTAAGCATTTGTCAAAAGAAGACATACATATAGTCAACAAGTATATGACAAAAATGCTCAACATCACTAGTAATCAGAGAAAGGCACATCGAAATCACAATGAGATGTCATCTTACCCTGGTTAGAATGGCTATTATTTAAAAGGCAACGAATAACTGATGTAGGCGAGGATACGGAGAAAAAGGACCTCTTGCAAACTGTTGTTGGGAACGTAAACTAGTACAGCTGCTATGGAAAAGAGGATAGAGAGTTCTTAAAGACACTAGAATTACCATTCAATTCAGCAACCCCACTACCCAAAGAAAAAGAAATCAATATATCAAAGGGATACGTGCACTCATGTTTATTGCAGCACCATTCACAAAAGCAAAGATATGGAATTAACTTAAGTGTCCATCAAGTGTCTATCAACAGACCAACAGATTAAAAAAAAAGATGTATATACACAAAATGGTATACTATTCAGCCATAAAGAATAACGACATCATGTTATTTGCAGCATCAAAGATGGAACTGGAGGTCATTATCAAGTGAAATATGCCAGGAACAAAATAACAAATATTCCACATTCTGACTTATATGTGGGAGCTAATAAAATCTGATCACACAGAGGTAGAGAGTAGAAACACCAACAGGGAAGGGTGATACAGAGGAAAGAGAAAGGAAGGAGGAGGGAGGATAAAGAGGACTGGGTTAAACAGTTCAAACATACAGTAAGATAGATAGCAGGAATAAATTCAATGTTTGATGGTAGAGTAGGGTGACTATATTCCACAAAAATGTACTGTACTAAGTTGATGGATACTCTAAGTACCCTGGCTTGATCACTATGCATCATATACATGTAACAATTTCTTATGTATCCCATAGATTTGTACAAGTAATAAAAACAAGGCTGAGACAGGAGGATCACTTGAGCCAGGAATCTGGGATTATAGTGTGCTATGATCACATTACTGCACTCCAGCCTGGGTGACAGGCTAAATAAATAAATGAATAAATATAATTTAAAAATTTAAAAACAAGAAAATGAACAATCAATTTTATAATGGGCAAAAGATCTGAAGATACCACATCACAGAAGACATACAGATGTCAAATAAGTACATGAAAAAATGTTCAACATCATATGTCAGGGAATTGGAAATTAGACCAACAATAAAATACCAGTACATCTATTAGAATAGACCAAATGCAAAACACTGACAACATCAAATGTGGGTGAAGATGTGGAGAAACAAAAGCTCTCATTAATTGCTGATGGGAATGCAAAATGGTATAGCCATTTGAAAGACAGTTTGTCAGTTTCTTACAAAATGAAACATTCTTTTACTGTAAGATCTTGCAATCATTCTTAGTGTTTACCCAAATGAGATGAAAACCTCTGCTTACACAAAAACACACATATGGATGTTTACCATAGCTTTATTCATATAATTGCCAAAATGGAAAGAGATGAAGATGTCCTTTAGCAGGTGAATGGACAAACTGTGGCACATCCAGACAACATATTCAGTACTAAAGAGAAATGAGCTGTCAAGCCATGAAAAGACATAGAGGAGCCTTAAATGAGTATTACTAAGTGAAAGAGGCCAGTCCAGAAAGGCTATATGCTATATCATGCTAACTATATGACATTCTGGAAAAGGCAGTAAAAGAAACAGTGGGGACAGTAAAAGCAACGGTGGTTTCTAGGGCCTTAGAGAGGAGAGATGAATGATTAGGCGGGGCACAGGGGATTTGTAGGGCAATGAAAATACTGTATATGATACCATAATAGTGGATACATATCACTACACATTTATCCAAACCCACAGAATTTACAATACCATGAGTGAACCCTCATGTAAAGTCTAGGGTTTCGGTGATAATGATGTGTCAGTGTAGATCATGGATTGTTATAAATGTACCACCCTGGTGGGCGATGTTGATAATGGGGAGTGTATGTATGATGGCAGGGCATGTATGTGGACTCTGCCTTCTGCTGGATTTTGCTGGGAACTTAAAACTGATCTAAAAACAAAGTCTATATAAAATACATTAGTTTTTTTGCAGAACAGCAAAATATATGCAAGCTAATTCTATGATTATTAAAAATGGAAGTCTAATGTTCTTATTTTTTTATTCACTGCCTTAACTCCCCAAACAAGTTTCTAGGTAGAAGACTATTCCAAATTATACAAGAAAGGATGTGATTTGGGTTTTGTAAACTGGACATTTATCAACCATTTAAAGTGGGAGGTCGTAAAGGCTCTCTTTACTCCCTCATTACTGAATGTTACTTTTGGGATGTGGAAGATCTTTATGATACACTTTAGAATTGTATCCTAATCTTTTTATTTAATACTTCTCTGACTAGTCTAAGCTCCTAACAAGTCTTAGGTCTTATCTTCACACCTCCAAAATCCAGTTCAAACTGTGATGGGAGAATGTATAGAACAAATAAATGTTAGATGTTTTATTCGATGAGAATACAAAATCAAAGGAAATCTATAACTAAATTCATGAAACATCATGAAATAATTCTACCAAAATGCTTTAAAATCAAGGCATTCAAAAACTGCATTTCACTGCTTTTAAACCAAGGCATTTAACATTCTCAAAATGAATTTATATAATAGGTTTATATGTGATAAAGCAAGGATGTTGATCTATTTAAAATAGGAATGTTCCAAGTTGGGAAGTTTATAAACTAGGTAACTGGAAAGAACACTTCAAAAGGAAAATACTGACTGATCTCAATAAAAAGGGTCCTGGTCAGTAGATTTCTCATTTTCCCATGAGTATAAATATATTTAACTGAAAAAATTCAGTTAGAATAACGTATTACTATTTCTGTCAATATAACCTGACAATATACCAAAGCCAAGTCAGGAATTGTTATAATTAAAACAATGCAGACAGTAATCACATGATATAATTATGGTAGTTAACTGTGATCTAATTCCCCCCATCTCTATGTGTTTTAAAAAATTAGATTCAAACCAGAGTGAATCACATTCTAATTTTTAAATATTTTCTATAACTGTCTTTAACATAGTTTATATAGTATAAACCTGAAATATTATGTATCAAAAATTGAATTATATAAAAATAACCTAGGCCAAAGCACCAAATTTGCTCAGATGGAATTTCACATTTCACCAGAAGAGGCTGAACATTATTAGTATAAAACACCAACAAAAGTGGATGTCAGCAACTTCATGTTAAACATCTGTGTTACATTTCCATAGCAGAATGCCTAACATATACATTGTAAACCATCATAAATCACAACTGTAAAAAATAAAAATAAAAACTTACAGCTCCTTTGCAGTAGAGTCGTAACTTCCCAGATGGAGTGCGAACAATCACTGACATTCTTTTTCTAGCACTGAAAGAAAGAGGTTTTCTATAATGTGTCATCATACCAAAGATATGCATCTATATGCTTGCAATGCCTCACATATTTTAATATTCACAGTGAAAAAGTAAATCTGACCAAATCATGAGCCCTAATCTTCCACATACACAAACTATCTCGCGTGTACAGTTGGGCACCTGTAAAAGTTACATTATGCTTTTTAAGGCACCAGGGTACTATTTACTGTTCCAGTGGAATAGTTGAAAAAATAGGTCCTCAGAAACCTGCAAGAGCTCATACCCATCAGAGTAGAGTCCTGGCTCAGTTTTCAGATTTGAAAAAATATTTAAGTTGGTTTCTTAAGGGATAAATTATGTTATAGTTTTTATTAAAAACAGAAATATCAATAAAAATCAATTTTTATTAAAAATAGAAATGATAATCAGTGATACTCCATCACACACAAAGGTCAATGCTGGTACTTTAAAAAACAACTTAAGCATTCACAACTATTGTTTTTCAATGATGACTAGCAAACCACTGGCTTCATGCTAAAAACCTAATTTATGTAGCAAACTTAAGCTAATGAGCACAAACATTTTAATACTGTGTTGGTGACATAGTTTAATAAGAACTGTGTCAAATGTACATCTTTCAATGCATTAGTAAAAAAGAGATAGCAAATAACATTGAATGGAAGAAACTGGGACAGCATTACAAAGGATAGGACTCATTTGGACCATCAGTATATAAGCATCCTCCTCTGAACTGAGGGCAGAAAAGGACTTCTCAAATGTCTCTATCTACTAGTTGTTTTACCTGCTTAAAAAAACTGAAATGAGTTCAATATACAGCAACTGTCAGTTATGGTATCATAGTGTACAGTGAGGAGTTTCTTTCAGAAGAATTTAGAAGTATTTAAGTTCTCTCTTTCTCCATCCGTAATGCTCCTGGTATTACTACCTCAATCTCTATCCTTGTACATCAGGAACACATTTAATCATAATGTGTTTGTAATGACACCTATACATTCTATATTAGCCCTTCCTGGTTCATGCCTCTTTTACTTCAGCTTTGATAATGTGGTCCCAAATTCATCAACTTCCTCGTTCTCTTCCCAGTGTAACCTCCAAATACTGGGTGAATGAGAACTCTCTTTTGTTGTACATCAATGTGAGTAGATTTTGCTGAAGAAAAGTTATTAATTGCCATTTAGATATGTTTTTTAAACCACACTTAGAAATTTTGTCTGTCTTGTCATACCTGGCCATAGAGATTAGCAAATACATGATGTTATACAACACCAACTAGGTGCTCCTTACTGCCTAGTAACCCATCACATTCCAACAAGCTTGTTCTCTCGCCCTGTGCAGGGCTACAGCACATCTTCTTGATTCTCCAAGTCTCCCATGCTTCCTCCTCACCCCAGAACCTTGACAAAAATTCACCTTGATAAAACTTCAGGTAAGAAATCCCTTTTTGGCAGTTGGCTCATGTCTGTAATTGCAGCATTTTGGGAGGCTGAAGTGGGTGGATCACTTGAGGTCAGGAGTTCGAGACCAGCCTGGCCAACATGATGAAACCCTATTTCTACTAAAAATACAAAAATTAGCCAGTTGTGGTGACATGCACCTGTAATCCCAGCTATTCAGGAGGCTGAGGCATGAGAATCACTTGAATCTGGGAGGTGGAGGTTGCAGTAAGCCAAGATCACGCCCCTGTATCCAGCCTGGGTGACAGAGTGAGAGTCTGTCTTGGGGGGAGGGAGGGGTAAGGTGAGTCGGGGAAGAAATCACTTTTCTTTCTGCCATTAAAACCTGCATATTTATGTGTGCACCATCCCCTCCATCTTTTTTGCTGATATGATGGAAGAAACATTTTCCTATCAGAGGTGTTTCTTCCACATGTCTATGAACCTCCTCTCATTCCACTTTCTCAGTAACCTCACTCCAAAGGTTACGTTGTTCTCCCCTGAATCTGCCTCCTCTCCTTCTATAAAGATCCTGTTCATAAGCATTTAAACATACTCTGTTCTCTCCCCTACAAAACTGAGCCCACACAAGCACCCCTCCATTAAGCCATATCCTTCAACTCTTTCACATTTCAACTTCTCTAAACCATCACTACATATACTGTCTTCACTCATCTCCCCGCTTCATTCCCAGTCTTTTCCTTTTTGTTCTCTCCTCACCATTCCAATGAATAGCTACATTCAGCAAATACTTTTCAAACTTCTTACCTAAATTTGCAGCAGTCTCTGACACAGATGACCACTCTTCCGTTGAGCCCTCTTCTGGCTCTGTGCTATGACCCTCTCTGTCCTCTCTATCTGTAACAACAAGGTGGTCTCTTTTGCTGATTCCTCTTTTCTTAATCAACCCTTATACTCATGGTTTAATTGTTAGCTTTCCATTTTCTCCTCACTTTATATGTTATCTTCAGGAGATCCCATTCAGTCTTATGACTTCAAATACCACTTGCCAACTACTGTCTGCCAAATCGCTATTTCAGCCACAGATTTCTCTTGTTTCAGGCCCTTATATTAAACTGCTTACCTGACACTTCCATTTGTATGTCTCACAGGCATCTAAAACTAAGACTTTAAACATTTCAGCCTCCACTATTCCTCTTCCCACTTCTGCCATCTGTGTAAAGGCACCTCTGTCTACTCAGTTGTTCATGCCAGAGACCCTAACCTCTTCCTCTTTTTGCCTTCTACCTCCAATCCCTTACAAAGTCCCTCTGACATTCCTCTACAAGGTACATGGATTCTATCAACTTTCTTTTATTTTCACTACCATCATCCTAGTTTAAGCCACTACTGTCTTTCATAGCGACTATTTTACCAGCATCGCATTCACTTTTCTCATGTCATTCTTAAACCCGCCTTCATCACTGAATTGTGAAAGAACAGAAACTCCCAACCCTGCCTTATTTTCTTCTTCATGGCACTCATCACCTAGCATGGTGCTTTCTAAGTGTGGTTTAAAAAACATTTCTAAATGCCAAGTAATAGGCTACTAATGATAGCCTACAGATATACTACAATAAGCTTGGGAAAAACAATCACTTTGACATGTAAAGAGATGAGGGCTGCACTTTGAAAATACTCCAACTGTTTAATTATTCAACATATTCATCTTCTTTGGGATCTTCAGAGCATACAAGTTAAAAAAAACTGTAAAGAATAAGTCAGACAGACCCCATTATTTTTGTTATTAACCACTGGCATGTGGTCACTCCCAATCAAGGCAGCAAACAGAGTTGGCACAGAAAAGGAAATGTCTCCCCTACGCAATGTACAAGCTTGCCTTATGCAGAAGAAAGTTCAAGAAAAATGATGGACACTTATTTCCCTGAACAACAGCGTTATTTCCTCATGGCCTTAATTCTGTGAAGTGTCCTGTGAATGATGCCATCTTTAAAGACCCTGCAGCAAAGGCCTCTCTGCCTCAAGAAGGCAGGTAAGCTGGGAAATTACATGGTCACGTGGGAGTAAAAGGCTAAAAACTCATAGACTTATCACTGATTGTAACTAAAGTGATCTATTATTCGTCCTTAAGCAATAAAATAAGTCAGACAATCAGTTTGCTTTCTGTTCTTTCCTTCTAGATGGTAACTGGTCTTACACCTAATAGAGACATGAATATGGTTCCCCAAATCCTGAAGACAATGAAATGTAATGAGCATTCAGTTAGAATGCTGGCTTCCCAACTCTGACTCATCTCTACTCCACCTACATCTGAAGCCTCTAAACATAACTGTGTTTCCAGATCGCCAGCCATAAGACGCCTGGCCATAGATGCTAGGCTTGTGAATCAGACAGTTATATTTCAAAAAGGTTTCTTCATTTTCTAAATTTAAAAATCGATATATAGTATTTGTACATATTTATGGGGTATATGTAATATTTTGTTAGATACATAGATTTTATAATGATCAAATCGGGGTATTTGGGATATTCATGATCTTGAGTATTTATTTACCTATCACTTGTATGTCCTGGGAACATTTTAAGCCTTGTCTTCCAGCTATTTTGAAATATACAACACATTGTTGTTAACTATAATTACCCTAGTTTATTATGGAACATCAGAACTTACTTCTTCAACATAACCGTATGTTGAAACCCATTAACCAACCCCTCTTTGTCCCTCCATCTTCCCAGCCTCTGGTGTCGACCATTCTACTCTTTACCTCCAGGAGATCTACTTTCCAAAAGACTGTAAACTGCTACCAGTAGTCATGCATTGCAGTACTCTGAAGAAATGGTTTGTGATTTATCTATAGATAATGATGATCAAAAATGTACTCAAGATTTTCATTTAATATTTTGTCTATACAAATGTAAGTAAAAATAAAGCATACTTTCTAGTTATTCAAAAGGGAAAAAATTAAAATGGATATAAATTTATCTTATCCATACAAATCACTGAGCAGATGTTTTACCTGGTGAACTCCAAAACATTGAGCAACTCATATCTTTCTTCTTGCCCCAACTAAGAAGAAAAGGAATATATAATTACATACAGTTGGAAACACTTTAAGCTTCTTGGAAATAAATCCTAGTCATAAAGTCTTATTGTAAAAAATGCCAACACGAGCAAATTTTCCCTACTGAAATGTAGGAGGGAACTTACTAACTTTTACTTTAACTGAGTTACTGGAAACAGAAAATCCAAAACAGGAGAAAACCAAAAGGAATTCAAAGTATCACTGAAGAGTCCTTACAATATAACCTGCCCAGACAAGACAATGGAGGGCTTCAAAAGAGATGTCGTAAGGAAAGAACTGCCAGTGAACAGATTATTTGGTGCGACTGTATTGAGAAAAGTATGTTAGAAGGTATGGGAACAATATAGATAATAGGGGGGAAAAAAGGGAAGCAATGGAAAAAAAAAAGGTAAGAGATTTAGAGAATGAATGATGGAAAAACTGGCCAGGTCCAGTGGCCATGCCTGTAATCCCGGTGCTTTGAGAGGCTGAGGTGGGACAATCAACTGAGACCAGGAATTCAAGACAAGCCTTGAAAATACAGCATTAAAAAAAAGAATTATTAAAAAAAAAAATTAAGTGTGGTGGCCCATGCCTACAGTCCCAGAGACTGAGGTAGGAGGATCACTTGAGCTCAGGGGCTCAAGGCTACACTTAGCTATGACTGCACCACTGCACTCCAACCTGGGTGACACAGCAAGACCCCATCTCTAAAAAAAAACTGGTGTCAGGAAACACAAAATTTAAAAAACAAAAAATATAATTACCGAATACAACAATGTGCAGCTATGAATACCAGCACAGGTAAAATTAAAGGCAATACTACACAGAAACTAAAAAATAATTTTTAAATAAGCTATAATTTATATATAATAAAATGCATAAACCTTTAATGTAGAGTCAAGTGAAAATTGCATAATTTGGTAACTTCCACCCCAATCAAGATATAAAACATTCCCAACATCCTATAAATTCCCTTGTGCCCTTTTTCAATCAATCTCCTCCCTGTCATGAGGCAACCACTGTTGTGAATTCTATCACCATAAATCACTTTTTCCTGATCTTGAGCTGCATAAAAATGAAATTAAAACGGATGCACTCCTTTGTGTCTGACATTTTTTTCTCAGCATAATGTGTCTGATTCATGTTTTGATTCATTTTTCATCCATGCTGTTGATGAATCAATAACTCATTCCTCTATATTGTTTAGATGTTCCATTGTGAGAATATATCACAATATTGATGGGCATTTGGTTTGGTTTCTAGTTTTTGGCTACTATCAATAAAGCTACTATGGGCATTTTGTTACAAGTCTTTTTAAAGAGAGAAACTTAATTTCTGCTGAATAACTGTGAGCATGATTGCTGGGTCAGGTGTAAGTTTACCTCAATTAGACAACTCTAGAAGCTTTTCCAAAAGGACTGTACCATTTTACACATCTGCTAGCAGTATGTGATTATTCCACTTGTTCTACATGCTCATTAACATTTGGTGGTGTCCATTTTTAAATTTTAGTATTTAGAAAATAAAGGAAAAAGTGGACAGGTGCATGGTTCATGCTTGTAATCCCAGTGCTTTGGCAAGCCAGGGTGGGAGAATCACTTGGGTGGGTATATAGTGCTATCGCATTGTGGTCTTAATTATATCTCCTTGATGACTAACAATGCTTTTTCACATGCTTATTGGTCATCCATATATCTTCTTTTGTGAAATGTCTGCTCAAGTCCTTTGCCCACTTTGAAAATTGGGCCTGAGTATTTAACTAAAAATTGGAATAAAATGATAATAATATTGGGAACATCAGGAAGGATAAATAAAAAGGATGGTGACTCAAGGATACATCCTCATGTAACAGAATCAGAAGACACATTAAAATTGAGGAGTCAAAGCATGTATTAATAGTCGCCTATTTTTTTGAAAATATGAGATGTATATATGCCTAAAGAAATAGCTAAAAAACCACCCAGTGGTTGCTTCTGGAGTGGGGAACCTCTATTTCATTATGAGCCTTTTGGTATTTATCTCTGAAGCTATGCAAATGTATTACATGGATTAAAAAGAACCTTACAAACAACTAACTTACTGAATCTATAATCACTGAGTCGGGTGTTCTTCCGGTGAAAACAAAATTCAATTGCTTGGCTGCTCTGACCAATGCTCCCTCATCTGTTTTAGAAAAGAGGTAAAAGCAAATACATGATTGAAAATAAATTCTCAGTACAAGTGAAGTACATTAAGGTAGTATAGTTTTCTGTTTAATTAAAGGTCTTTTTATTCTGGCTCTTGTTATTAATCCAATTATTTTAAAATTACATGACAATTCCAAATAAATAAGGAGAATAACCTGAAGTATAGAACTCAGAGTTACATTTCCAAAATGTTAAGTCTCAGTGTTAGTGATAAATTCCTAAGAAGCTTAATTTAAATGTATCCCTTCATCCAGCGTATTTGCTAGAAAACTTTCTCAAAAGGAATCAGAGAAAATTGCCTTCTAAAGTTTTATCCTTTTCCTCCTAAAATGTTGAGTCTAGGAAATTAATATTGCTAATTGAGGATTCAATTTAAACAGCTCTAAATGAACTGATGATTTTACTATCCATGAATTTCATGTTATATAAAATCTTTTTATTGCTGAGAGTAGGGTATGGCAAAAGAAAACATCATACAGTTTCTGTCCTAATATGAGGCATAACAATTCTTACACTTTAAAGGAATTTAGTATCTCCTATAAGTCACGGATGCTAGCTTAGAATACAGTTTAAAACACTTGTAACAAAGTTCTCATCAAATTGACTGTCTACCCAATTTTACATTAAAAATGGACCCAAAATAAAGTGTAAGTACTTAATATTGATAACTGTACTAATAATATTTTATAGAATCCCTTTAAATGTGTAAAACTTTCTTAACCCAAATAAATACACAAGAGAGAAAATCAAAATTGTTCTAAAGTTATATATGCTTACTATATTCAGGCAAACACATTTTCTTTTTCCTATTTGCTCCTGTGCAAAATCAGCTTGACTAAGAGTTCTTAGGTATTTATAAAGAGGGGAAAAATGATTATGTGTATGTAAAAAACTATATTTTATACTTATAAGAATTAGGTTACTCAGATTTTCATGTAACTTATGTCATATACCAAAAATTACATATACAAAGTTACATATCTTAAAATATCACATATATGTTTAACCTTGAAAAGCCAAGGTTTTTCTGATTGGTAAATAAAAATTTTTATATAAAAAACACTCAATTTGGTTATCTTATTTTTTTAAATTAAATTGACTTTTACATTTAAAACAATTATCCACAAAAAAATACTTTACAATTGCTTCATTTGTACCTGGAGATGCTGCTTGATAAATAATCTTATCACCTTCTCGCTCTGGCACTGCTGTGTGACAGACTGCCATCATTGTAAGAAATTCACATATTATAGGTGCAGTCGGCTGTGAAAAATAAATACATGATTTAGCTCTTCTCACGTGAACATTTTTACACTGATAGTAATTATTACTTCATGTATTAAGAACATAGCTGTTGGCTGGGCACAATCACTCACGCCTGTAATCCCAGCACTTTGGGAGGCCGAGGTGGATGGATCGCTTGAGGTCAGGAGTTTGAGACCTGTCTGGCCAGCATGGTGAAACCCTATCTCTACTAAAAATACAAAAATTAGCTGGTCGTGATGGCAGGCACCTGTAAACTCAGCTACTTGGGAAGCTGAGGAGGGGAACTGCTTGAAGCTGTGAGGCAAAGGTTGCAGTGAGCTGAGATCCTGCCAATGTACTCTAGCCTGGGCAACAACAGAGCAAGACTGTGAGAAAGGAAAGGAAAGGAAAAAGAAAAAAGAAAAAGGAAACAGGAAGGGGAAGGGGAAAGGAAAGGACATGGCTATTATAGATTAGAGGTAAGGGATTATAGCCAACTAAGAAGTCAACATTGATTATAAAGAAAATGTGTTAATTCACATTATTTTCTACTCTTTCAATCGTTTTCTAAACATTTATACAAGACAACTTGTATGTTGTCAAATCCAAATAGTATAGTGAGAAAGGCAGAATGTAGCTTAATCTTGTCCTTGGAGGACAAAAGAAAAATTCAAAAATGTTCATTTACCTAGTTGTAATTCCTGATAAGATTTAAAATTTTAGGCATGTGATTTTACTGAATTGGGGTGATAATCACTGAGAATTTTTCTATAATGCTTTTTCCTTCAATTCCAAAAATGGTAACTTTATTCATATTTTAATAAATAAAAAATTATGAGCAACTCCTATGTCCAGTGGACTCTTATGGCCTGAGAAGACAGAAGGGTGTATTCTTTCTGCAAGGAGCTTAGGGTTTATAGGAAAAAAGAAGCCAGGTATTTTAAATATCTTCCTGTCTGGGTCTCAATAAAGAGAAATGTCATTCAATTTAATAAATGAAAAACATTTCTCAATGCTCTTGGGCAAAGAAAATAATAAAGTGAAGTGACTAGGAAGACAGATCAGAACATTATTTGAAAAAAACTGTGTTCAGGCTAGAACAGTGGACTAAACACAGACATGGTCCCTGCCACGTGAAGCTTAGCATTGTGGGGAAGACAAAACACAAATAAATATACACTCATTATTTACTTATAGCATGACAAGCACTGTAAAGTAGGAAATATGCAAATATCATGTAATGTGACTTAAGTGAGTCTGTGGCTGTTCTCAAGATAATGTAATATTTTAGCTGATGAGGTTTTAGCCTCCTGAAGAATTGGGCAATGCGCTTTCCATCAAGCAGGAATACGACATAGCTGAAAAGGTCATAAAGAAGGAAAGAATGAAGTGTTTTAGAAAATAAAAGAAGGCCAGTGGGATAAGGAGAAAGAAAAGGAGCTCAAAATGAGGGTGATAGCTTAGGCAGGGGCCATTATCATGTTACTTTGTGTGAGAAGGCAGAGAATAGGCTTAAACAGGATAGTGAGGGGACATTTTCCTTTGCATTTTTCAGCTGTCATGTGCAACAATAACAATAGGAGTAAAAGTGGAACCCAGGAGACTGGCCAGGAGGCTACCACAGTAATCTACAGAGCGGGTGCTGGTGGTCTGGAGTGGAGTGGCGAAAATGAGGATTAACTGCAGCCGACACCCAAGACAGATTCTAGAAATCAGTATTGACATGGGCTTGGTGACTCAGAGATCTGGACATGGAGAGAAAAGGAAGCATTAAAGGCAACCCTCTAGTTCCTAGGAAGAATCATAAGATAGATGATGGTACAATTTATCGAAAGCTGAGAATCCAAGAGGGAAGGGGTGGTCTAGGTCTAGATTTTGTAGATCCCGAAGTCAATATTTTGTGGAAGGCTAGTATAGAAAACAGAGATACAAAAACACCCATATCAATATACTGATAGGGCCCCACTCGGGAAGAAGTGACAAGTCCACCTGTGCTAGAGAAGATGCATGTTTTGGGGTGACAATTACGAGTTCAAGTTTTGACATACTGGGCTTGAAGTGGTTATGAGAATAAGTTCTGGGTTTAACTATAATTTGATCTTATGAAATCTGAGTGTGTGTCAGTGTGATGGTTAATATGGGTTTAACTCCAGAAGACTCTATAATTTGATCTTATGAAATCTGAGTGTGTGTCAGTGTGATGGTTAATACGGGTTTAACTCCAGAAGACTCTATAATTTGATCTTATGAAATCTGAGTGTGTGTCAGTGTGAGTGTCAACTTGACTGAAAGATGGAAAGTATTGATCTTGGGTTTGTCTGTGAGGGTACTGCCAAAGGGGATTAACGTTTGAGTCAGTGGGCTGGGGAAGGCAGAACATCTAATCAGCTGCCAGTATGTTCAGAATATAAAGCAGGCAGAAAACTGTGAAAAGGCTAGACTGGCTTAGTCTCTCAGCCTACATCTTTCTCTCATGCTGGATGCTTCCTGCACTCAAACATCAGATTCCAAGTTCTTCAGCTTTGGGACTTGGACTGGCTTCCTTGCTCCTCAGTGTGCAGACAGCCTATTGTGTGACCTTGTGATTTTGTGAGTTAATACTACTTAATAAACTACCCTTTATATATATATATCTATCCTATTAGCTCTGTCCCCCTAGAGAACCTTAATAGATCAGTAACTTCATAAACAGGATTTTCACATTGGGTGGCAGAAGCCTGGAGTTTCTATTGGAGATTTAGCACTGGCCTATGGTACTTAGTGGGTAACTTATTTCTATAGATATTCTAAAATTGTTAATATTGAGCTGTTTCAGAGAGGGTTCTATAATAATTTAAAATGAAACAATTTGAAAATTGTTTAATCAAATTATTAATCAAAAATATTGATTAATAATATTAAAACCAAATTAATAACAACCATGAATTCATGTTGGCCAAGTAAAAAGGATTTGGCATAGACCTTGATAATTATTAAAAATGATCATGAGGCCGGGTGTAGTGGCTCATGCCTGTAATCCCAGCATTTTGGGAGGCTGAGGCGGGTGTATCACCTGAGATCAGGAGTTCGAGATCAGCCTGGCCAACACGACAAAAACCCTTCTCTACTAAAAATACAAAAATTAGTCAGGCATGGTGGCAGGTGCCTGTAATCTCAGCTACTTGGGAGGCTGAGGCTGAGGCAGGAGGATGCCTTGATTCTGGGAGGCAGAGGTTGCAGTAAGTCAAGATCACGCCACTGCACTCCAGCATGGGTGACACAGAAAGACTGTCTCGAAAAAAAAAAAACAAAAAAAAAAAACCGAAAAGATCATGAAAGTAAAAAAGAGAAATATATAAGCATAGAAGATAGTTCCGATAAATGCTCATTAGTTTTATTCACTAACAAAAAGATAATGGTTTTGTGTCACTTACATGATTATTTTGGAGATTTTCCAGCAATGATGAATCGCTAAATGTTTTTTCGTCTCCAAACTGTGAGCTCTGCCTAAAGAGGGAAAAAATACAGTAAACCCAGTTTATTTATACAAGCCTATTGATATATTTGTTAATATACTTTATAAGTAAAGTGTTATGTCTCCAAAACCTTAATAAGTTAAACAGAATTTGGCCTGCATTTCTAAATAAGACATCACAGATTTAATGATTGTATCATAAAATATATTCATGCATTCTAAAACGTGAAAGATGCTTACATTGTAATGAAAAATAGTATTTTACATTTTGTTTTGGAGTTAAATTACTTTGCAGTCATATGAAACTTCAAAAAAAATGAGAAATAAAACTATTAAAACACCTGGAACTGAATTTCTTCCACTTCTATAATATTTTCAATTTTTAGGATTTTAAGAATTAATGAAAGTTATTATACAAAATATTATTTTATTTTAGGCATATGAGAACTCTAAAATCTTTATATGTAGTGATTAAAATCATAAAATATAAAAACATGAATAAAACATTTACAGATTATATCAACATCTATCACTAATATCTGAGCAAATATTTATGAACATATTATATTATGTTCTGTACATTTAAGAACAAATCACAAAAGTATGGAATTTTTTTGTGTTGTGGCTATGTTCAGATCAGCAAATGTATTATGTACTTCATAGGATATAAATGGAGCCAATTATCTCTGCAAACTAGCTATCATTAATCCCATGGCTGTGCAATTAAACATAAAAATACTGAGATTCAAAGGAAAAAGAAGGTACACTTAAGTAGGAACGTCAAAAGAAAAGGGTACAGTTTGCAAAGTTTAGTGAAAATATATACATTTGAGCTTCAGTGCACAGAAGAAAAGTTCAGATTTCACTGAGGGAAAAAAATGTGTCTGATACTAAGCAATTATAACCCAGAAAGCTTTAAATTACAACATTTACAGGTTACAAAGAGTAGTATCAATGTCAACATGTCAGATATCAAGACTTTCATATTTTAAAGGCAGCAGCTTGACAAGAAGGAAAACTCATTGAAGAAAATCTGTATTCGCAGATGGTTGTTTAGAATAATCAGAATATCCTTAGAGGCTAAAGTAAACACGTCATCATCATTATCATTATTATTTCTCTAGTTTCAAAGATGGAAGGAAAAAATCCAAGAACTTTTAAATTACTTATCAATGTATAGACAAAAAGTTAACATTTCTCCTCCAAATATTACCATTTATCAAAAAAAGGTCATTACTTGGGGCTTTATGAAATGTTCCTATTATTAAAATATATTCATAACGACTTCCACCAAGACAGTCGAATAGGAACAGTTCCAGAATGCAGTTCCCAGTGAGAGAGACACAGAAGGCAAGTGATCTCTGCATTTCCTACTGAGGTACCAGGTTCATTTCAGTGAGACTGGCTGGACAGTGGGTGTAGCCCAAGGACAGTGAACTGAGGCAGGGCGGGGTGCTGCCCGACTCGGGAAATGCAAGTGGACAGAGGACTGGGGACTTTATCCCCTGGCACTCCGGTTCAGATACTGCACTTCTCCCATGGCCATTGAGAACAGTCCAGGAGAATGCTGCCAGGCTGAAAAGCACCATGAGTTACCAACACAGATCTGAGTGACAGCTCCAGCCAGGCAGGCACTGTGAGTTTTTGGCACAGATCTGGACAGAAGTTCTGACTAGCACTGAGAGCACCTGTGGGACGGATCTACCCCCCCCCCCGGACCCCGCCAGGAAGAGGGAGAGCTGAAAGCAGGGAGATAGGTGATACAGCTTGGCAGGTCCCACCCAAACAAGGACCAGCAAACTGAAGCCCTCTCACTTGAGAGTTTCACAGCCAGCACATCAGTCTGAGTTTGACCCAGGACGATCGATCTCAGAGTGGGGAAGGGTGTCTGCCGTTGCCAAGGTGTGTCTAATATCACCTGTGTAAACAAAAGCCAGAGGAAGCCTATACAGCAGCTGGGCTGAGTCCAAGGCAGTCCAGCAGCCTCTCTGCAGGCAGACAAGGGACTGACTGTCTCCTCAAATGGCTCCAAGACCCCTGAACAACCAAAAAAACCCATCTCATATAGGAGAGCTCAGGCTGACACCTGGTGGGTACCTTTCTGGAATGAAGCTACCAGAGGAAAGATCAGGCAGCAATCCTTGCTGCTACACAACCCCTGTGGGTGATTCCCAGGCAAGCAAGATCTGGAGTGGACCTCCAGCAGTCCTACAGCAGAGAGGCCTGACTGTTAGAAGAAAAACTAAAAGCAAAACATCAACAGAAAGGATGTCCACTCAGAGACCCCTATGCAAAATCACCAACTTCAAAGATCACAGGTAGATAAACATGCAAAGATGGGAAGAAACCAGTGCAAAAAGGATGAAATCATCAAAGACCAGGATACATCTCTTCCTCAGAGGGATCACAACTCCTCACCAGCAAGGGAACAAAAAAGGATGGAGAATGAGTTTAACAAAGTGACAGAAGCAGGCTTCAGAAGGTGGGTAATAACAAACTTCTCTGAGCTAATGGAACATGATCTAACCCAATGCAAAGAAACTAAAAACCTTGAAAAAAGGTCAGACAAAATGCTAACTACAATAACTAGCTTAGAGAAGAACATAAATGACTTCATGGAGCTGAAAAACACAGCATGATAACTTTGTGAAGCAAACACAAGTTTCAACAGCTGAATCAATCAGGCAGAAGAAAAGATAGCAGAGTTTAAAGATCAACTCAATGAAATAAAATGAGAAGGCAAGATTAGAGAAGAAACAGTGAAAAGATATGAACAAAGCCTCCAAGAAATATGGAATTATGTGAAAAGAACTAATCTACACTTGATCGGTGTACCTGAGTGTAACGAGGAGAATGAATTCAAGCTGGAAAACACTCTTCAGGACATTATCCAGGTGAACTTCCCCAATCTAGCAAGGCAGGCTAATATTCAAATCCAGGAAACACAGAAAACACCAGAAAGATACTCCTCAAGAAGAGCAACCCCAAGGCACATGACCATCAGATTCACCAGGGTTGAAATGAAGGAAAAAGTGCTAAGGGCAGTCAGAGAGAAAGGGTGGGTCACCCACAAAGGTAAGCCCATCAGACTCACAGCAGATCTCTCAGCAGAAACCCTACAAGCCAGAAGAGAGTGGGGGCCAATATTCAACATCCTTAAAGAAAAGAACTTTCAACCCAGAATTTCATAACCAGCCAAACTAAGCTTTGTAAGAGGAGGAGAAATAAAATCCTTTACAGACAAGCAAATGCTGAGAGATTTTGTCACCACCATACCTGACTTACAAGAGCTCCTGAAGGAAGCACTAAACATGGAAAGGAACAACCAGTGCCAGCCACTGCAAAAATGTACCAAATGGTAAAGACCAATGATACAATGAAGAAACTGCATCAACTAATGGGAAAAACAACCAGGCAGTAACAAATGGCATGATCAAATTCACACATAACAATATTAACATTAAATGTAAATGGCATAAATGCACCAATCAAAAGACACAGACTGGCCAACTGGATAAACAGCCAAGACCCATCAGTATGCTTTATTCAGGAGACCCATCTTGTGTGCTAAGACACACACAGACTCAAAATAAAGGAATGGAAGAAGACTTACCAAGCATATGGTGAGCAAAAAAAAGCAGGGGTTGCAATCCTAATCTCTGATAAAATGGGCTTTAAACCAACAAAGATCAAAAGAGACAAAGAAAGGCATTCCATAATGGTAAAAGAATCAATGCAACAAGAAGAGCTAACAATCCTAAATATATATGCACCCAATACAGGAGCACCCAGGTACATAAAGCAAGTTCTTAACGACCTACAAAGAGACGTAGACTGCCACACAATAATGGTGGGAGACTTCAACACTCCACTGTCAATATTAGACAGATCAATGAAACAGAAAATCAATAAAGATATCTAGGACTTGAACTCAGATCTGGACCGAGCAAACCTAATAGACATTTACAGAACTCTGCACCCCAAATCCACAGAATATACATTCTTCTGAGCACCACATCACACCTACTCTAAAATTGACCACATAATTGGAAGTAAATCACTCCTCAGCAAATGCAAAAGAACACAAATCATAACAAACAGTTTCTTAGACCACAGTGCAATCAAATTAGAACTCAGGATTAAGAGACTCACTTAAAACTGCACAACTTCATGGAAATGGAACAACTGGCTCCTGAATGACAATTGGATAAACAATGAAATGAAGGCAGAAATAAAGATGTTCTTTGAAACCAATGAAAATGAAGATACAACATACCACAATCTCTGGGACACATTTAAAGCAGTGTCTAGAGGAAATTTATAGCAATAAATGCCCACATGAGAAGCAAGGAAAGATCTAAAATTGATAACCTATCATCAAAATTCAAAGAGCTAGAGAAGCAAGATCAAAAAACTCAAAAGCTAGCAGAAGACAAGAAATAACTGAGATCAGAGCAGAACTGAAGGAGATAGAGACATAAAACCCCCTTCAAAAATCAATAAATCCAGGAGCTGATTTTTTTTTGAAAAGATCAACAAAATAGATTGCTAGCCAGATTAATAAAAAAGAAAAGACAGAAGAATCAAATAGATGCAATAAAAAACAATAAAGGGGATATCACCACTGATTCCACAGAAATACAAGCTACCATCAGAGATATACTACAAACAACTCTATGCACATAAACCAGTAAATCTGAAAGAAATGGATAAATTCCTGGAAACTTGCACCCTCCCAAGCCTAAAACAGGAAGAAGTTGAAACCCTGAATAGACCAATAACAAGGTCTGAAGTTGAGGCAGCAATTGATAGCCTACTAACCAGAAAAAGTCCAGGTCCAGACAGGTTCACAGCCAAATTCTATCAGATGTACAAAGAGGAGCTGGTACTATTCCTTCTGAAACTATTACAAACAATACAAAAAAAGGGAATCTTCCCTAACTCTTTTTATGAGACCAATGATACCAAAACCTGGCAGAGACACAACTAAAAAAGAAAACTTCAGGCAATATACATAATGAACATCAATGCAAAAATCTTCAATAAAATGCTGGCAAACTGAATGCAATAGCACATCAAAAAGCCTATTCATCATGATCAAGTAGGCTTCATCCCTGGGATGCAAGGCTGGTTCAATATATGCAAGTCAATAAATGTAATCCATCACATAAACAGAACCAAAGAGAAAAACCACATGATTATCTCAATAGATGCAGAGAAGGCCTTTGACAAAATTCAGCAGCACTTTATGCTAAAAACCCTCAATAAACTAGGTATCATTGAAATGTATCACAAAATAATAAAATCTATTTACAACAAACCCACAGCCAATATCATACTGAATGGGCAAAAACTGGAAGCATTCCCTTTGAAATATGGCACTAGACAAGGATGTCCTCTCTCACCACTCCTATTCAATGTAGTATTGTGAGTTCTAGCCAGAGCAATCAAGCAAGAAAAAGAAATAAGGAGTATTCAATCAGGAAAGGAGGAAGTGAAATTGTCTCTATTTGCAGACAACATGATTGTATATTTAGAAGACCCCATCATCTCAGCCCAAAATCTCCTGAAACTGGTAAGCAACTTCAGCAAAGTCTCACGATATAAAATCAATGTGTAGAAATCACAAGCATTTCTAAACACCAATAACAGACTAAAAGAGAGCCAAATCAAGAGCGAACTCCCATTCGCAGTTGTTACAAAGAGAATAAAATACCTAGGAATACAACTAACAAAGGATGTAAAGGACCTCTTCAAGGAGAACTACAAACCACTGCTCAATGAAATAAGAGAGGACATAAACAGATGGAAAAACATTCCATGCTCATGGTTAGAAAGAATTGATATTGTGAAAATGGCCACACTGCCCAAAGTAATTTATAGATTCAGTGCTATCCCCATCAAGCTACCACTGACCTTCTTCACAGAACTGGAAAAAAACCACTTTAAACATCATATGGAACCAAAAGAGAGCCCACATAGCTAAGAGAATCCTAAGCAGAAAGAACAAAGCTGGAGCCATCATGCTACCTGACTTCAAACTATACTACAAGGTTACAGTATTCAAAACAGCATGGTACTGGTACCAAAATAGACCAGTGAAACAGAACAGAGGCCTTGGAAGCAATGTCACACATCTACAACCATCTGATCTTTGACAGATATGACAAAAGCAAGCAATGGGGAAAGGATTCCCTGTTTAATAAATGGTGTTGGGATAACTGGCTAGCCATGTGCAGAAAGCTGAAACTGGACCTCTTCCTTACACCTTACACTAAAATGAACTCAGGATGAATTAAACACTTAAACATAAGACCTAACATCATAAAAACCCTAGAAGAAAACCTAGGCAATACCATTCAGGATATAGGCATAGTCAAGGACTTCATAACTAAAATACCAAAAACAATGGCAACAAAAGCCAAAATAGACAAATGGGATCTAATTAATAGTTTCTGCACAGCAAAAGAAATAATAATTAGAGTGAACCAACAGAATGGGAGAAAATTTTTTGCAGTCTATCCATCTGACAAAGGGTATATCCAGAATCTAGAAAAAACTCAAACAAATTTATTTAAAAAAAAGACCCTATCAAAAACTGGGCAGAGGATATGAACAGACGCTTTTCAAAAGAAGACATTTATGAGGCCAACAAACATATGAAAAAACGCTCATTATCAATGGTCATTAGAGAAATGCAAATCAAAACCACACTGAGATACCATCTAACGCCAGTTAGAATGGAGATCATTAAAAATTTTGGAGACAATAGATGCTGGAGAGGATGTGGAGAAATAGGAACACTTTTACACTGTTGTTGGGAGTGTAAATTAGTTCATCTATTGTGGAAGACAGTGGGGTGATTCCTCAAGGATCTAGAAATAGAAATCCCATTTGACCCAGCAATCCCATTACTGGGTATATATCCAAAGGATTATAAATCCTTTTATTATAAAGACACATGCACATGTGTATTCATTGCGGCACTGTTTACAATAGCAAAGACCTGGAACCAACTCAAATGCCCATCAATGATAGACTGGACAAAGAAAATGTGGCACATATACACCATGCAGCCACAAAAAACGATGAGTTTGTCCTTTGTCGGGACATAGATGAATCTGGAAACCATCATTCTCAGCAAACCGACACAAGAACAGAAAACCAAACACTGCATGTTTTCACTCATGAGGGGTGTTGAACAATGAAAACACGTGGTACTGGGAGGGGAACATCACACACTGGGGTCTCTTGTGGGGTGGAGGGCTAGGGGAGGGACAGCAGGAGGTGGGGAGGTTGGGGAGAAATAACATTGGGAGAAATGCCTGATGTAGGTGATGGAGGATGGAGACAGCAAACCACCATGGCATGTGTGTACCTATGTAAGAATCCTGCAAGATCTGCACATGTACCCCAGAACTTAAAGTATTATATATATATATGTGTGTGTGTGTGTGTGTGTATATATATGTATGTATATATACGTGTGTGTGTATATATATATTCATAAATGGTTTGTAGCTGTACTTTTCTACTTATTAGATAAATTGAAATGTCAAGGAATATTCCCCGTAACATCTTCCAAGAAGTCTATTTTCTTTCCAAAGAATTCCAGATGAAAAACCATTTAAATCTGAAGATATCTCTTATTAATCTTACTAATAATTATTTCATTTTATAAATTAGTTACCATAATTGACTTAATTTTCAAACATATTTGAGTAGCTTTAGATATGCAATGGACATATTTACATGGACATAACCCGTGTTCCACTCACTAACGAAGGTGCTGCCAAGGCTAATGCTAAAAAGAATTCTTCTTCCAGAAAGTGACTTCCTTTCCAAGATAAGTTTAAATACCCCAAAACAGTCTAGGAGCTGTAATCCCAGCAATTTGGGAGATTGAAGTGAATGGATACTTGATGTCAGGAGTTCAAGACCACCCTGATCAACATGATGAAGTCCCATCTCTACTAAAAATATAAAAATTAGTTGGTACGGTGACACACCTACAGTCTCAGCTACTTGGAAGGCTGAGGCATGAGAATCGCTTGAACCTGGGTAGCAGAGGTTGCAGTGAGCTGAAATTGCACAACTGCACTCCACTCCAGCCTGGGTGACAGAGCAAGACACCGTCTCAAAAAACAAAAAAAACAAACATCCCCCCCCTCCAAAAACCAGAAAACAAGAAACAAAAAACTGTAAACAATTCAATTAGACAGCCTAGGTTGGATACCTTAGGCATGGAGCTTCCACCATTCCTCTCCAAAATTGTACAAAACGTTTATTTTCAGTAAAAATAACCAGATAAAATTTGCAAGCTTCTATCAAAATAAGAACCATCACATTAAAAGTAAAAATAATAATTTAGACTGTCAGTTGACAAACTATGTGATTTGGAAACTTTCACAAATAAAAATGCAAGCCAGCATCAACATTTGGTTACATTTTTGCCTAGTAATTTTCAAGTAGCACTTTGCTTCCAAGGAGACAATGACATTACTGTATTTTGCAAGAAGCAATAAGGCAGGGAGTATCACAGTCAAGCTAAGGAGATCAGAGCAGGGAACCCACAATGTAATATAATTTGCAGCTTCTTTAGGCTGATTTCATAGCTGTGATACATTGTAACTACTCATTTTCTGATCATACAAAAATGAACAATCTCTATAGCAATAATAATTAAAAGATTCAAAGAATATATGGCTTAACAGTATTAGCTATCTTTGCATATGACAATATGAACTAAGACTTTTTTTTTAAATTCAAAATTCATGTCAACAGGAGAGCCACCAGAAAAAAAGGAAGAAAAGGGCTGAACTCATAATTTTCACCTTGTAAACCAAAATAAACTCCAGATGAATCAATGATTTCATAAATGTACTAAAATTTCAAATATATTTTTTTACAAAAACTTAGGAATGTAAAAATCTCAGGTATCATATATAATTCAGAAAAACATAATATATAAATCTGACTACATAAAGCTAAATATTTCTGCATAGCAAAAACTATGTTAACAGGCTGGCTGCAATAGCTCACACCTGTAATCCCAGCACTTTGGGAGGCTGAGGCAAGAAGATTGCTTGGGGCCAGGAGTGTGAAATTAGTCTGCACAACATAGCAAGATCCACCTCTGCAAAAAATTTTAAAATTATCCAGTCCCAGTGGTGTGCACCGGCAATCCCAGCTACTTGGGAGGCAGGAGTGGGAGGATCCCTTGAGCTCTGGAGTTTGAGGCTGCAGTGAACTATGATGGTACCACTCACTGTACTCCAGCCTGGGTGGCAGAGGGAGACCATCTCTCAAAATAAAACAAAACAAAACCAACTTCTGCAAGAAAAGTCAAAAGCTAAATGACATCTGGGAAAAAATATTTCCAAATTATAGACTATAAAGGTTGATTTCCACGAAATAAAAAGAATTCCCAGAAATCAATTTACAAAAAGATCAATTATGTAGTATAACAATGAGCAAAGGATGGAAACACACAATTCACAAGGAAGGAAATATAAATGGTATTAAACATGCATTCAACTTTACCTCATAATGGAGAAGTGAAATTTAAATGTATTATGGCGAAAATAATGTTTGACAACTTTGTGCTGTTGTAATTGTGGGAAAGCAGTAAAGCATATGTCACTGGTGATAACATAAACTGGTACAACTTCTAAAAAAAAAAAGCAATTGGGCAAAATTTAAAATTCTTTGATCCAGCAATTCCAGTTCTAGGAATCTATAGTGTTTAACTGGTACAAAATATTATATGTACAAATTTATACTTTACAGTACTTTTTTGTTTTGTTTTTGAGACAGAGTCTCACTCTGTCACCCAGGCTGGAGTGCAATGGCATGATTCTGGCTCACTTGGAGTGCAGTAACACAGTCTTAGCTCACTGCAACCTCCACCTCCTGGGTTCAAGTGATTCTCCTGCCTCAGCCTCCTGAGTAGCTGGGTTTACAGGCATGTGTCACCACGCTTGGTTAATTTTTGGATTTTTAGTAGAGACAAGGTTTCACCATGTTGGTCAGGCTGGTCTTGAACTCCTGACCTCAGGTAATTCACCCATATCAGCCTCTCAAAGAGCTGGGATTACAGGTGTGAGATACTGGGCCCAACCCCTACAGTACATTTTTAATAGCAAAAAGTTAGGAAACCCAAAGGCCCATCAGTGGTGCTGCTTAAAAATACTGTGGTACATTTACACAATAGAATACTATACACACAAAGGGAAGCTTTTTATGGAATATGAAAAAATTCCATAAAAATATTTGACGGTGCTCAAAGATGCACCGTCAAATAAAAATCTGGTACAAAGCAGTGTGTACAGTATGCTTCACTTTCTATAAAAATGTGAGAGAAAAATAAATGTATGAATATTTGTAGAAGAGATCTGTAAGGGTACACTTGAAATGGGTCACACAGGCTGTCTTTGGTAGGGGAAATGGAGGGCTCTAAGACAGGGTGGATCAAAACCTTTTTACACCCTTTGAACTTGTAACATGTTAATGCATTGTGAACTTTAAAAATCAAATTTAAAACAAGTACAAAACCCATCAGTCATCTGAAATAAACACCCTACCTATACATTAAATTTACATTATATACATATATATATATTATATTCAGAATAAGATTTCTTAAATAAAAAAGGCAGTATAACTTTAAAATTAAACAGTCTTGTTTGAGTTTTTGTTTTAAAAACTTCACTTTTATGAGTAAGGAGTAGGATGGCAGCTCAGACATACCACTAGAATAGGTACTCATGGCTATGTACATTTGAACACTTAAGGAAGCAGAATGACAAACTACAAATTCTTTAACATTCCAAGTGTCCTGAGTAGAGAGAATTGTTTAACTACATAAAATGCACACACAAGGAACTTCTTTATTTAGGAGCTGGTAGCCTGCATTTAGGGTTGCACAGAGAAAAGTCTGATTTTCAACAGATCTAAATATTAGATAGATCCAAAAGTCATTGTGACTTTTGCCATTAAAAAACAATTGTGCAAAAACCACAATTACTTTTGCAGCAACCTAATATTTTTCACATGTGACAAGTTTTAAGTAGATATAGTTTTCAGTTTTCATGTGCAGCTTTAACTTGCAATTTAAACATGTTTATTTACAACATGGATAGATCACAGGAGCTAAGATAATTTTCTCATATTGTGAGACACTGCAAAATATATATGTAAATTCAAGCTAATATAGCCATTTTACTGGTCTAATATAATTGAGTTTTGGTATGGGAGTGAAGAGACAGCTTGTTAGTCCCAAGCCACACCAATGGGGGTGAGTGTACTTGCTTTCCACCCAGCATGTGCAAGGCTGCTGCTCAGGTGGGCCCTGTACTGTGACAGGTATGAACTGTCACAGGTGTGCACTGTGCCCTAAGCTGGCCTGAAAGGCACTTAATGGTCCCCTCAATTCCATTTCAAAATTAATCACAAGGTACAGGATCAATAACCATTTCCAGAACAAGTTGTAATGCAGGGCCACTTACACTGAGGTACATGCCAATGGCTCAAAGGCTAGGCAGCACTCCAGACATCCCTCTGGGAAGAGGCCTAAAGCCAGCCAGGAGACTGGGACCCCTGGGTTACCCCTGATGTCTGTTGTTCCCAACGCAGTCCCAGTTGCAGTTATGGCCCACTCACAACTTCAAACACCCTGACACTGATCTCTGTAGTTAAACAACTTTTCTTCTTGTATTTTCAGAATTATCTGGTCACTCCAATGAGTGGCTTCATGAATTGGATGAGGTCTGTCTCTAAGACTTGTGAGACTTTTTGGAAGACTTGTAGTCCTTGGACACAAGGGAGCCTTTGTAGGGAGCCACCACCAGCTCATCTCAACAGGAAGTCACTGGCTCTTCAACTTGGAGGTGCAGGGAGCTGAGCTCTGTGGCTCTTCCTCCTTTTGGAAGGAATGGATCTCAATGCGGACTTAAAAACTGCTCCTGGCTCCTGTTCCGCCTTCATCTCTCTCCTTATTTGGTAAGATGTTCATGAGGCTTTCCTGTGTCCCTCAGTTTCCTATCAGCATCCTTCACAGAAAGCGGGAAAGGCCTGCTGCTTCTGCCTTCTTTGGAAAATTCTGCCAGCATGGGCACAGGTGAAAACCATGAAGCATTGTTTATAACTTGTGTGCTGTCAAGCTGCAGGTCCTTGACTTGTGCCTTTGTTTCTGCAATAGCTCGTGCTTTTCCACTTCACTTTTCAGGTGTGTCAAGTTAATCTTTTTTCTGAGTATAAAGCTGCAGTATTTCAAAGCAGATTTCTTGAATTTCTTCTTGTTCCAAAAAAAGCCAATGGGACAATTGGGCAGAGGGTTCTCCAGTATCCAGGCAGTGAGACAAATGCAGGCACAGGTGATTCTCTCAGTGCTATAACCAGAGAAAACATCTGTGTGAAGGCTGTCACTCACTCATGCCATTCCATGAAGTCTGGGTGAAGCATTAGTTGCACTAAAACTCTAAAACCTGAAGGTATATAATGATGATCTAATGGTGGGTATTGTGACAAAAATCTCACTCCTGGAGCCCTTGTCTTTCTGCTTTTATAATCTGGTTATTTAAGTTAACATAATTTTGATCCAATAGCAGAGGCACAAGCTTCAGTTTCCTCTCTCAGAGGTAAGTGGTGATGAAACGTGCTGATATCTCCTATTTGTCTTGAAGCCTCTTCTATTTTGGAGGCCAGGTGAACACATGCCATTGACACATGCTCTGTGGAATGCTTCACAAAGGACTTGGTATAAAGAACTGATGGAACACCACCTATTTGATAGCCACAGCCATCAGCGCCAGGCAGAGATCCATGCTGGTATGAAAACTCACTGTGGCTGGCGTGAAGTGGAGCTGGTTGTCAGGGAGGAGGCACTATGCAGTATAGCCTGTACACAATGGCTACTCTGTGTGGCCCTGGAGGTTCTCCTGGGGGACCCACTGCGGCTGCTGCTACTGCTGAGACCTCTGGCCTTGGTGCCTCGCAATATAGCATTGTTTTTGGGGAAAGTGCTGCACCTCCTGCTTTTCAATGCACAATTGGCTGCAAATCAAAATTCCTTGCAGGGAGATTTAATTTTTAGAAATGAATTTTTGATTCAAAGTAGAGTGAAGTCCAAAAATATGAGCAAGTGATTGAAATCAATAATATTTTTGTTAGATACTTGTTTTGACCAAAGTAACGAGGCCTCATTTTCTATGCGATATGGTTTGGCTGTCTTCCCACCCAAATCTCATCTTGAATTCTCACGTGTTGTGGGAGGGATCTGATGGGAGGTAACTGAATAGTGGGAACAGGTCTTTCCTATGCTGTTCTCATGATAGTGAAGAGTGGGGTGTTGCTGAAAAGACACTCAAAAGTGTGGAGTGACTTTGGAACTGGGTAACAAGCAGAGGTTGAAACTACTGGGAGGGCTCAGAAGAAGATGGGAAAATGTGGAAAAGTTTGGAACTTCCTAGAGACTTGTTTAAGGGCTTTGACCAAAGCCTGATAGTGATATGGACAATAAGGTCCAGGCTGAGGTGGTCTCAGATGGAGATGAGGAACTTGTTGAGAACTGGAGAAAAGGTGACTCCTATTATGTTTTAGCAAAGAGACTGGCGGCATTTTGTCCCTTCCCTAGAGATCTGTGGAACTTTGTACTCGAGAGAGTTGATTTAGGGTAACTGGTGAAGAAATTTCTAAGCAGTAAAGCATTCAAGAGGTACTTGGGTGCTGTTAAAGGCATTCCATTGTATCAGGGAAGCAGAGCATAAAAGTTCAGAAAATTTGCAGCCTGACAATGTGATAGAAAAGAAAACCCCATTTTCTGAGGAGAAATTGAAGCGGCTGCAGAAATTAGCATATGTAAGGAGGAGCCAAATATTAATCCCTGAGATAATGGGAAAAATGTCTCCAGGGCATATCAGAGATCTTCACGGCAGCCCTTCCCATCACAGTCTTGGAGGCCTAGGAGAAAATGGTTTTGTGGGCCAGGCCCAGGGTCCCCATGCTATGCTCAGTCTAGGGACTTAGTGCCCTGTGTCCCAGCCACTGCAGCCATGGCTAAAAGGGGCCACGGTACATCTCAGGCTGTTGCTTCAGAGGGTGGAAGCCCCAAGCCTTGGCAGCTTCCACACAGTATTGAGCCTGTGGGTACAAAGACGTCAAAGAATTGAGGTTTGGGTCAGGCTTGGTGGCTCACAACTGTAATCCTAGCACTTTGGGAAGCCGAGGTGGGCGGATCACCTGAGATCAGGAGTTTGAGACCAGCCTGGTCAACTGGGGAAACCCCATCTCTTCTAAAAATATGTAACATTAGCTGGGCATGGTGGTGCATGCCTGTAATCCCAGCTACTCAGGAGGCTGAGGCAGGAGCATCACTTGAACCCAGGAGACAGAGGTTGCAGTGAACTGAGATTGCACCACTGCACTCCAGTGTGGACAACAGGGCAGAATTCTGTCTAAGAAAAAACAAAAGGAATTGAGGTTTGGGAACCTCCATGTAGACTTCAGAAAATGTATGGAAACTCCTGGATGTCCAGGCAAAAGTTTGTTATGGGGGTGGGGCCTTCATGGAGAATGGACAGTGCAGAATGGAAATGTGGGGTCAGAGCCTCCATAGAGTCCCTACTGGGGCACTGCCTAGCGGAGCTGTGAGAAGAGGGCCACCATCCTCCAGACCCCACAATGGTAGATCCACCAACAGCATGTACCATGCACCTAGAAAAGCGGCGGACACTCAATGCCAGCCCATGAAATCAGCCATGAGTGGGGCTATACCCTGCAGAGCCACAGGGATGGAGCTGCCCAGGGCCATGGGAACCTACCTCTTGCATCAGTGTGACCTGGATGTGAGACATGGAGTCAAAGATCATTTTGGAGCTTTAAGAGATTTGACTGCCCTGATGAATTTCAGACTTGCATGGGGCCCATAGTCCCTTTGTTTTGGCCAATGTCTCCCATTTGGAATGGCTGTATTTACCCCCTGCCTATACCCCCATCATATCTAGGAAGTAACTAACTTGCTTTTGATTTTATAAGCATATAGGCAGAAAGGCTTGCCTTGTCTCAGATGGAAGTTTGGAGTTTTGAGTTAATGCTGAAATGAGTTAAGACTGTGGGGAACTGTTAGGAAGGCATGATTGGTTTTGAAATGTGAGGATATAAGATTTGGCAGGGGCCAGGAGCAGAATGATATGGCTTGGCTGTGTCCCCACTCAAATCTCATCTTGAATTCTCATGTGTTATGGGAGGGACCTGGTGGGAGGTAACTGAATCATGGGGGTAGGTCTTTCCTGTGCTGTTCTTGTGATAGCGAGTTAAATCTCATGAGATCTGATGGTCATTATAAGGGGGAATTTTCCTGCATGAGCTCTGCCTTTGCCTGCTGCCATCCACATAAGGCATAACTTGCTCTTCCTTGCCTTCCACCATGATTGTGAGGCTTCCCTAGCCACATGGAACTGTAAGTCCAATTAAACCTCTTTCTTTTGTAAATTGCCCAGTCTCGAGTATGTCTTTATCAGCAGCATAAAAATGAACGAATACACTATGTGACTCAATGTATTTCTGAAGGCAGTTACAAAAGAGGAATTTCAAAAACATTCTGTGAAACGGCTGCATTACTGAAATAAATAAATTACCTGCCAAGGTGACTGCTTTGAAGATGAACATTAATTTGGATGTGTTAGATCTCTCTGTTTTACAGTCACACCTGGAAGAATGTTTTAGTGAGCCTAGCTTTTACAGCAGAATAAATGAATACCACTCACTTCATACATAATTATAGACCAGAATGAAATGAGAAAATAAATAAGACCAGAAAATAGAAAATACAGTGTAGCACTATCCACTGTTACTGTGATAATACTAAAAACCACAGTGAAATGACTAAGCACAGAACACTTTAACACTTTAAGGTGATCCTTCTGGGGAATCACCCTCAGTAGCATTTACTTAAAAAATGATCAGCAAGAACAATGTGAAACTATACTAAACAGTTGAGAAAAACAAACAATATGTTATTTTGGATTTGCTTCAAAATGGCAGTTGGGAGAGGCATAAATGAACTGGTCTTAAGGGCATATTATTGAAGCAAGTGGATCAGTACTGTCTACCTTTGTTCATGCTTAAAATTTTTCATCACAGAAGACAGAAAATGAGAAATATTATTGAAATATATAGCTTTAGAAAATGAGCATATCTTAGGGTGACACTGATGTTAATAATAAATAGATTTCCCCCTCCAATCTAAAATATTGACACTATCAATTCAGAGAAGTAGATTTTTAATAAAAAATGAGGTTATATGCTAACTGATGGTTCTTGGCAATGATGACAAAAAATCAGGCCAACTTACAGTAGGTAGCTACTGGTTGGGAAATAGTTATATCTCTATAAGCTAATACACCTAAGCAAGTAGAGCTATAACCATCATCTAATCTTTAATGTTAACAGAATATGTGGAAAAATTTAATACATTATAGGCTTGCCTTCAAACTCAGCTAAATGTAAATATGCAATCTATATATATCTAAGAGGTAATTATTTGTTTAACTTGGCATTTATTGTGATTACTGGTTCAATTAGGGCAGTAAAATACAAAACTCTTGGGTTTTATACATGGAATTCAATGAACTTCACATGAAACTGAAGCTGCCGAGCAGCCATATTGGAATGCCCTTTCATATTTTGGATTTACAGAGTCAGCTACACTATTTACTCCTGAAGACCAGCAGCATGAAGTTGCAATCAGGTGGTTGGAGCATAGGATTCAACTGGGATCACACTTACGATCTTGGTTTCATTGGCAGTGTGAAACCAATTTTGGACAAATGCACAAAGTTGTGCAAAGTTGTATGCCCTCATGCTAATTTTCCTTAAATTTGTTAAATTTTACCTGCTTGATCTGCTCTTGCCTAACACCACAAGAAATTTACTGAAAGAAATTCTAGGTTGAAAATATCAAATGAAAAAGAAATATCAAGATAAAATGACTGAAGTTGCAAGGATATCTTGTGATTTAAAAGCAGATGTTCTTTAAATTTCTTTAAAGTCCATAGGATGTAATGTAACCAGTTCAGTACTGTTTTATAACCTGGCTGACATGGGTTTCAACTCTCAGGTCCACTGGTTATATAATTTGGGGCAAATTGCTTATTAGCTTTTTTGCCTAAATTTCACAAGCTTTAAAATGAACATATCAAATATGTCATGAGGATTAAGTGAGGGCACCAGAACTAACACTCACTATGGGCTTACTATGTGCAGACACTAACCAAAGCACTATACAAACACGACTCATCTAATCTTCAAAACCTCCCGATTATGCAACTACTATTATTATCTGCATTCTTCCAGATTTGGACACGCAGGCAGAGAGTTGAGTCACTTGTTCAACAGCACCAGTAGAATGAAAATCTGAACTTGGGTGCTCAGTATCCAAACCCTACATCTTTGATGACTCCACATAACTTTGGACACAATAGCAGCTCAGGAAACCTATGTTCTTTCATTTTTGGAGGCCTACGGGTAATTAATCATTTTATAGATGGAGAATCCAAGTATATATTTAAAATAAAACTTGAGGCTGGGAGTGGTGATTGACACCTGTAATCCCAGCACTTTGGGAGTGAGGTGGGCAGATCACCTGAGTTCGGGAGTTTAAGACTAGCTGGGCCAACATAGTAAAATCCCATCTCTACTAAAAATATAAAAATGAGCCAAGTGTGGTGGTGGTGCACATCTGTAGTCTCAGCTACTTGGGAGGCTGAGGCAGGAGAATCACTTTCACCCAGGAGGTGGAGGTTGCAGTGAGCTGAGATCATGCCACTTGTCTGGGTGACAGAGCGAGACCCCATCTCAAACAAACAAACAACTCACTTTATTGTAATGGTAGTAAAAGCCTTCCCTAGTGTTAGTTTTTAAAATCATTACTATCTAAGCTTATATGTAACTGTAAGTGGAAATGTCAAGCAATTTATGGCAAAGCTGACATTTCTTGAGTTACCTACTTTAGAATATCAAATTTTCCGAAAGAGTATTTTACAGAAAGTACTTACTAAACTAGATAAAATAACATCCTCTTTTTTCCAATACCAATAAAAGTTACAAAACAACCTCTACTGAAAGTAGAATATTCTGAATCACCTGAGTGAACAAATACTAATTTTTAATATTTCCTTCCAATGTTAAGAAAAATATGGAGAAGGCAATTTCTTGTTAGGAATAACTGAGTTATTTTAGAGGATATGTATATCACTTCTACACTAGTGAATAGTATTTAAAATTAATAGAATTATGTTAATGTTACAGAAAAGCAGATACAGTAAAAATTTTAAATTATTTCTCAAAGGATGAAATACGAGGGAATCTATACAATATTAAACTTGAATTATCCACTAATAGTAAGATGCTTTGGCACATTTAAAAATACTAAAAATTAATTGAGTGTAGGTGTGAAAATGTATGACACTCCAAGCAATGGGTGTGTGGTGACTCATCAGTTGTCACAAGAACCAAATAGCTGCCTGTCATTAACCCTAGGTGTTGTGAGAGTTACTGAAAAGTTTTACCAAATCTTAACTTCATTGAAATAAATTCCCTGCTGAAAAATATTTAAATGATGTTATTGGAATTCAGAGTATATTGAACTTTGAGAGAGTGATAGGATCCCATGAGTTTTTAACAGTTTATTGCATATTTGTCAAAAATAACAGTGACTTTTCATTTGTACTGAACTCTACATTTAAAAACTCTATGTGTAATAAATTTAAAGGAAAAGTATTGAATGATTATATTATGAAAGAAATGGAAAATAACTATTTTACTGCCCTAATTGAACCAGTAATCACAATAAATGCCAAGTTAAACAAATAATTACCTCTTAGATATATATAGATTGCATATTTACATTTAGCTGAGTTTGAAGGCAAGCCTATAATGTATTAAATTTTTCCACATATTCTGTTAACATTAAAGATAATCAGATGATGGTTATAGCTCTACTTGCTTAGGTATATTAATATAAATAGCTTATAGAGATACAACTATTTCCCAACCAGTAGCTACCTACTGTAAGTTGGCCTGGTTTTTTCTCATCATTGCCAAGAACCATCAGCTAGCATACAACCTCATCGTCAAATACATGAGAAATACAAAAATAAAAATGTAATCACCTATAAATTCTCAATGTTTTCTAAAGTTACCAACATTAAAGGAACTTATTTCCTGAAATTTCATTTGCCCACCAACTCACAATGAATTACAGAAATATCAAAATACATTTGGACTATCCAAGATGAAAATATAAATTCACAAATGGGAGAAATTTTAAGGTAAAAGCAACAAAAAAATCAAATAGTAGTGAAATTAAACCCATACATTGTCTTTAACAATGCCAAAATTAAAGATATTCAAGTTAACTCTAGCCCTTGGTAGCATTTTTCTCACATTTGGTCCAGACTTAAGAAATGTTCACTCTATAGCCTGCTTACAGATTTATTAGAAAAGAAAATTTCAACTGCTTGGATATGTTTCAGTAGTGTCTTTTGGTCTCTGTGTACCGTACATAAGTAGTGGCAGAAGGTGGCAGTACTGAGCTAGAAAAAAAACCTCAGAAGGCTTCAGAAGCTGTAAGCAGAAACCTAAGGTGTAGTCCAAAGCTTACACTTTTACATTGATCATTAGACTTTATTATAGATAAATAATGTAAAACTCTGGCAAACCTAACCTATAAACTACATGTTTCTAAAATGACTAAAGTTTCTCAATCGAAAGCCAGAAATATTCAACAGATTTCATGAAATACCTACTTTACAGCTTTGTTATCCTAACTGCTAAGCAACATACATAGATTTTAAAGATAGTGAAATGTGTCTAACAAAATAATAAAATGCAAACCTTTTAAAGGGATCAATGAGGCAGAAAGGTCCATAGAGCTTACCATTCATCAGGAGAGCAGCCATAATCCTCAGGTTCAGGGACATGGCTTCAGAAAGCAAGAACAGGGGCAGAAAGAGAGGAAAAATAATCACAGAAAGGCTGGAATCATAAAATCACGAAGAAGAAAAGCATGAAAAGATAGATCACTGAAAAGTTAACAAAATGAACTTTTAGTTGAATCTGAAAGAATGGCAGTTAGTACAGTAAATGAAACATAAATGACTCATGGTAGCTAAGCAGGTTTACAAAGTTATCCTGTAACTGTATAGCCAACTTGCCTCTTCACAACACTTACTAATTTTACGCACAAAATTCATAATTCAGTAGGAATTATTTGAACTTAGCATTTAAATACATGCTAAAGCCAATGGAAAATTAATCGTGTGTTATATAATCAGAATAAAATGTTTTAAGGTAACAAACATGCTAATATCTTGGAACATACTATCACACTAATAAAATTTATCAAATACATTTTAGAAGTAACTTTGGCTACCATGAGATGATGGTTACATCAACAGGTACATTAAAGTAAAAATTAACTATATTTCTATAATTAAATGGAACCTTAGTTTAAGAGATTGATAATCAAAAATTTTTCTTAAACTGTAATCCACTAATTAAAACATTCTTTATCTCAAACAGAAAACATAATTATCAATACTGTCTTTAATTGCATCCATTAGCTCATCTGAACACTAGCAGAGTCTGAGAGATGTATTTCATTTCAATCAGCCAGTCATGTATTCAGCTGGAAGGGGCCCATAATACACGACAGACCAGATTTTCTTATTTTCCATTTCTTTCGTAATATAATCATTTGACACTTTCCTTTAAATTTATTAGACATAGAGTTTTAAAATGTAGAGTTCAGTACAAATGGAAAGTCACTGTTATTTTTGACAAATATACAATAAACTTTGTTAAAAACTCATGGGATCCTATCACTCCCTCAAAGTTTAACCTTTCATTAAGCCGGCCAAGGCAGGGACTCCACTCTTCCACTTCCAAAGGCACCTCTTCCACTTCCAAAACATTAAATTGCTTCCAGTGCAGTATCCACTATATCACTCCAATCACAATGGAGGTGGCCTCTTTTAACTTTAACTATTCTCTCTCCTACCAAAGGGCTTTTATGCATGCTTAAGAAGGGCTAACCAAGCCCTTTGTGGGCTGGACTCCCAGAAAAGGAGTTGGCATGCTTCAAAGCTCTGTGGTAATTGGCTGCAACTCCATGTTTAAAGCAATCACTTCTGATCAACCTCAAGGCTTGGACCCTAGCCCATGGACTGTGCCAGGGAAGGGCCTGATAGTACCCAAGCAACACTGTGCATGGCCCTGCCAAGCTGCAATAGCACCTGATCTCAGGGGAGCACCAGGACAGGGGATAGAGTTTCCCAAGTTACACAGCTTAAAAGCTCCAGTGCTCAAGTGTCAGAGACCCTCTCCCCAACTGTGGTGCAATCCTGAAAGAATGCTGAGCACTACCTACAGCCCACACACCTGCCACCGATCCTATATACAAGTTTCCCTGTGATTGCTGCTCCAGAAGCTCTGGTGTCTACATGCTATCTGGCTTTTTGCCTTTGTATGTGCCAGTGCTGTAGTATCTACCTGGTAAGTTCTTCACTTAATCAAATTCATTCTTAGATCTCAACTCCAGAATCACTTTCTTAGGGCTTTCCCTGCTTTCCCTGGTTAGAGCAAATCACGCATCATAGACTCAAATAGACCTCTATTCTGTGTTAGGACTTTATATTTGCCTGTACGATTACTTAATTAGCATCCACTAACTGCCAATTAGACGATTTACTTTTGGCAGGAGAAAATCATGTGAACTTTTGCCTATTTTACCTCCGTCATCTCTCCAAGTGCCACACATATTAACACTTGAGATATGCAAATAAATGAATGGGGTTGACTAGCATTTATCACAAGTCATGGTGAGCAGTAAGATAAACGTGATTGTAATCTAGATCTTGGGGGTTAGTATTAGGATAATCGTGAAATTTCTCATGGTGAATCTCTTCTCAGGGTAGTAGATTATCCTCGCAGCAAATAAACAGTGAAATCAAATATTGTCAAGTAAAGCTATTCCCATACTAAATTCATATGTAAACATTGCTTTATAAAACTTTTTCATTTAAAGGGAAAATGCAAATGATGTTTTTAATACTAATTAAGTGCCTTGTCCACATTAAAAAAAGCATTATTTAGTTTGCTTAACAGAATTTCTTTTTAGAGAGTGTACCTTGTTAAGCCTCATCCAACTTAATGTATAAGTAAAGTCTAAATTTTTGACGAAGACAGCCCTTAGGACTGTATCCCAGAATCTTCACTCTACTGAGATTTGTAGCCACTCAACAGAGAAACTGTTTACCTATTCTGGGCATTCAAGTAACTGTTATTAAACTGACTTATTCCCTATAGGAAGCAATTAGCTGAAATACTTTCATAACTAATGTTTACAGTAAAATGTCTAGTTTGTCATAAGCCAAATTTACAAATGATATCACAATTCACTTACATTTAACTGTGATTGTCCCATAAAAAGATCTAATGAAATAATCTAATAATTTTAAGCACACAGTGCATTCCTAACTAAAAGTTGATCTCTACGAGATAATCATCATTGGCAACTATGTACAAATCTTTTTTATTTTGTTGCCCATCATGAATCCAATTTGGGGCAAAGGTTCAGGGAAATGAAAGAAAATTTATTACAATTAAATTCTGACACACTGTTTTAAGTGTTATTATTTTCTTACAAACCTATGGAATACACAAAACTAGCTAAGAATTATACTATCAGGAAACTTCAAGTCTTATATTTTTAACTGATAAAACACAACAGAACTCACTTGAACCCTAATCTGGAGTGAAACTGAGCTACCTGATGTTTTGGCAACATTGAGGCAAAAATCAGCTCTGCACTTGTAAACCTGAAGGCTTTTGTCAGGATATGAAATTTTGTATTACTTTCTGGTTTTGCCACCTCTCTGCAAGGATAAACGCCTTGCTTTCTCCCACTGGGGTTGGAAGAAGTGCTCATACATAATAGTTCCCATATTAAACAACTGTTAAATACTGCTCTGGGGAAAATGGGATAGCAAAACCATGTCATTTCCCTCTGGCTAGATTCCCATAATCCAAGAGTGCCCAGAGGAAATCCACACAGAAAAGTGCTCCACAGTAATTACTCTCTCTCACCCCTTCATATCTAATCATGGAGACTGGCAGTAATTAAGTAAGTGTTATGTTCTCTATTTTAAACATTTGGTCAAGTCAGAAGTCATGGTTTCTCTAAAATCTTCAGACATCAACAACTCTCTAAGATGCTAACAATCCAATAATCCACCAGGATATTCTGGGGAGGGGATGCTGATAAAAACTAAGGTTAAGGATGCCTCAAAGCACATATACAAACAATATATGATCACTAATAGCAGTTTAACTCTCTTTACTCTATGTGGCTTCTGGTATTCTTGAAAATGTAATACCATAACCAAAGAGGAAACAGATTTTGGCTTATACAGTTAAAATTTGCAAACAAACAAAATTTTGTTTTTATTTCTAAACATTATGTTAGATTTTATATCTGGAAAAGTACCTTAGAAATGGTTTAGTCTCACTATCCACATCTTAAGAGTAGGGAATATCTAAAATTAAATTTTCTAGGATTACATGGTAAATTCTGGATATAGCCAAAACTCATAGCTTATGACTGTATCTCAGTATTAAGAAATATTATTTCCTCAAGAGAAAATTCACTTCACGGGCAATTTAATCTCAATGACAATACTGAGCTCAGACCGGCTCTATCCTGTAGCTGTTGTTAATGATGACATCACCAACAAACACAGAATAGTACTGCTCTTTAGAACTACTGCCTAGGAGTGTTTAAGGACCTCTTCCAAGAATAAGAAAAAAACTGATAAAATGCAGAAGAAAAAAGAGGCTAGGTCTGATTTTAGCTTTCTGTTCTGATAATTTCACAATCAATAATTGTTGATTTGATAACCTGCTTATTGAATTAAAAATCAAAAAGTAAAAAACAATGCCAATTATTAAACAGGTCACTGTGGAAATACTAGTAATGAATGAATACAGAATTTGTGTAAAAAAAAAAAAATCACCATAAATCTGACAACATGATAAACTCCAGAATTGCAATAGGCTTTCCTTTTCTCCTCTGGGATGATTTTGGGTAGAATATGTAAGTACAAGATGTCAGGAAGTATGGCTGCAATTCTCCTGCACCAGTAGCAATTTGTTGGGTGGAGTGGTGCAGCCAGGTGAGCCTCTTTCATCTAAGGAAATTAGGACATCTCCAGATAAAGAAAAAAGATGAAAAACAGCATCCAGTCCAGGAAACAGTAAGTATGCTTCTTAAATGAACGGCCTGTCTTTACAGTGTGAAAAAGCCACTGAATCAACTGTCTTTTTAACCTCACTTATACACAGAGTTTATACATTTATACATAGAGTTTAAAATCATTTTTAGTCATGCTCTCATAACCCAAAGAACAAGGATATCTAGGAATAACCACACACTTTTGGGATTTTTCATGAAATGAGTACTTTCTATAATTTTGACTAAGGCATTTTCAAAATGTTACACTGTTCGTCATTGGCTTACTGCTCAGAGTGAGTGGGGAAGAGTGGGTGCGAGCCAGAAAACCTAGAAGTGTCCACGCTTGTATGAGTAGGAGGTTGATGTTTACTAGTCTCACTTGTAGGCAGATAAAGATAATTGGCAAGTTTGATAATAGGCCAATGTCAACCAACCAGGAGAGTGTTTCATCTTTTGGTGTCTTTTCTAGTAATTGCAGAAATTAATTTTCTCACATTACACTATAAAATATTTCAAAGAGGAGGCTATGGAACAGGTTGTAAGCATACCTGGAAGTAAGAAATAAATTAAATGAGTGCTCAGCAAACATATTTTAAAGAGGATTTACAGCCTGATAAAGGTTTCTGATGATATTAATTATCCTCTAGATTCAAGATTTTCATATCTCTATCTCCTTTCCGTCATCAGAATTTTAGATTACTCTATGACTGCAAAAAGGAGAGATGGTAGAAGAAAAAAAAAAGTATCAAAAGGGGTGACTGTCACTATTTTAACTGCCCAAGGCCTGATTAGCTGTCCTTACCAGATCCAAACTATACTCTAATTTATAGCAGTGTAAAGGGAAATACATTTGTTCCTTATTACTAGAGCCAGAGAGAGACTTTCAGCAACATTGAACACTGAAAATACCATTGGGCAGAGCACCCATCTCATTTCATCCCAAATGAAAACAATGCGAAACTACAAACACGAAATATACGTGCCCTAAAACAGCTGTTTTTAAGATTTAAAAAAATCCTCATTCCCTCCCCTAATAAGAACTCTCAAATATACCAAAACCGTTAGTACTAATTAAAAGTGTATTTCATATCCTAACTAAAGAAAAAAACTCACCCATAAGCAACTCCCGCTATGGTGCACTTCTTAAACTGCATTACATTGCATGTCAGAGTGCCAGTTTTGTCAGAAAATATGTATTTAACCTAAAAAAGTTAAAAATTTCTCATTAATATTTCAGAAGTCTTTATGCCAGTCTTTTATAGGGAAAAAAACGCTTATGTTTTTTATTAACATGGCAGGGGCATAATGAATCCTACTAAGGGACTACTTTCTGCATACTCATCAAGGAATATATTCAGTTTTTAAAAAAGTATTTTACAAATGATTCTTTTCACATATGAATACTAAGACTATCACCATACTAGAAAACTAAATTATATAGACATATGCCTTAGTATGGTCTGAATTTCCACTAGAAAGTGCTACTACACTACTTAACATAAATATAGAGCACTAAAACATCTATCGGCATTTCTCAACGCAACAAGCAATTGTACAATTTGTAATAGCTTGTGCAATTAACCTCATGCAATATCTGAATTAGTAAGAAGTAAGAATAACTCTGGACTAGATTCTACTTGTAAAGTATAAGTTGGAATATAGCAATGATACAAAAAAAGAAAAATCTTTTTTTAGCTAGAATATGTAAACGGATTACAAATATACACTTAAGTAAATATAGTATGAATTATAAATCCAACATTCCTATTGATTGGCCTCACATAGCTTCATTGTTGTTAAACTTTTCCTCCCTTCCTGGTTGAAAGATAGGAACAATTCTAAAACTATGTTTATAACTCAAAAACAGCCAATATGTTGCATACTAGTTAGACTATTATACTGAGGAACATCTCTAAGTTCGTGGAGTACTCTACCTTGAGAGCAAAATCTGCTTTAAACAGTGTTTTCAAAAATTGATTTACTAAAATGAAAGTTCATCTTGCACTAACAAATGTATTATCCAAATAGCAGAAAATTAAAAGCTGTCCATTCATCTGAAGTTATCATATACAGCAGATATCACACCAAATCTGACTTTTAAATTCAACACATACATATCAATAAATCAAGTTTACCTGGCCAAGTTCCTCATTCAGATTAGATGTTCGAGCCATAGCAGCAGTGTCTGTGGGTTCATAGTGCATATCAAGATCCTTTTTTTAAAAAAAGTAAGTAAATCATTGAATACAACTGGTAATAAGGAATTGGGTGAAATTTTAAAAGAAAACAATTAGTATCTTCATACTTCAGTAAGTCACTGATGTACTATACGTAAGCACTAATTTCTTGTCATCCCTATACCATTTAATTCTATGTTTCTGAGAAGTATTCAATATAGACTATTATATTCCACAGTAAGCACAGAACAGTGTGGTAGTGAGAGCCTGTCTATGAATCATGCAATCTAGGTTTACTATCATTCCATTATTTTCTATATAAATGACCTATTATAAGGATTAAAGTGCTTCCTACTGTGTCTGACATAAGGCAAGTATTTAGTAATGTGAGCTAGAACTCAGCAACTAAACAATGCTCAAATAATTAGGTTTTTAAACCCCTGGAAAAAGTACCCAAGAGGTTCTATCTGGTTGTACTTTCTGGGCCAAGTTTCTTGCATGGCATATTTGTTTTCTTGAAAGAAAAACAAAATGCACTTCAAAAAACAAAAATATAATTAAGACTTTTATTCTCCTGGGATATCAAAGCATCCTAAGGACGAAATTATTGTGTAGGGTGAACACAAACAACAGTAATTCATATTTACCCAATTTATGAAGTATGCCTGGGTAAATTTCACAACTTCTAATGTAACCAACAAGCTGATAGGAATGAGGTTGTTGAAAAGGATGATGAAGGTCAAGAAATTCAGTCCAAAATTATTAGCGCCACCATCTATTGGGAAAGGCAGAGAGAATGTCATTTATGGTTTTATATTTTATTTGTATTGACTCCAAATTAGCATAGTGCAAGTTTTCCACATTATGTAGCTTATTTGATAATTTGGGAGGAACATCTTGCTGATGATCTATCCTAATTCTCAAGTATATCCTTCAAGACAGAATTGCATTATTTGTGTTCAATATGTTGTTAATCCAGGTAAGAGCTATATAAAAGTAGTAAGACAGTGAAAGGACTGTCAAATATTGCAAATCCTGTTCTAAACACAAAGTTTAGAGATATTAGCAAGACCACTGAGGGTTTATAACTATAAAATCTCAATCGGGTAGAATCACTTTTATATAAATTCTTAAAAGTATTTCCAACTTAAAGTATGCTTTGAAAGCAAACAACTAAGACAGCAACAGCAAAAACAATCCAAACTATGAGTACTATTCAGTTCTAGGTACATTATCCTCCTAGGTACATTATACTCTTCTTCCTCAATAGTGAAAATAAAACAGCTATACCAGATACAATTGTAAAGTATACAAAGAAACAGACTGAAGGCAGTAGTAACAGTTCTGATATTGAAATAATAAATCAGTAACTATAAAAACAACTTGGAATTGCTGCAAAGATAGATCAATGTAATAAAAAACTTTAAAAATACCAGTTTTTGCTATATTATTTTACTAGAAATTGTTTTTACACTTTCAGAAGTTAAGTCTTTATTGGCTAAGTACTTATGCAATGAAAATGTAAACTCATTTCACAGAGATATCCAGGGTGGTACATTACTACCACAATAATAAAAGGATAAATTCTCTAAAGGTAAACTATTTACTAGCACTTTCTCTGAGATAAGATAATCATTTAATACAGAACTCACTACATTACTGAGTTCAAATGAAGGCACTTCATTTTAAACATTTTTAAACCATATAAATGAATTTAAACCAATTTAAAATATAAACGAAATATATTTTACTTAAAATAAGTAATTTTATTTAAAATAAATAATTTATATTTAGAAAATATATTTAAATATATATTGTATTTAAAAATATATAAAATATATATTTAAATATATATATGCTTTATGATATCCACACATGGTCAATCTAATTTTTTTTACCATATAGTTAACCACCTGTGTTAAAAATATTTTTAAGGAAAAGTTTTCACTGATGTATATCATAAATGGCTACACACAGTGAATGTTTTATACCACTAGAGGGTGTTCATTATGTTTTTAAGGATTCTGACATTTTAGGATTCCAAAATTTTACTTACACTTGCTAGAAATCTCATTGGAAAAAAAAAATTAAATGTCCAGCTATCTTGGCAACAAGGTCTTCTTTTTAGAAACAACAGAAAATTCCACAAAGTAAATCAAGATCAATTGTGAAACAAATATATGTTTTAATTTGAAAAAGTGCAGTAAACACTTTATTGCTTACAGTTGAGATTGAGATACCAGTCTTTTCCAGAATGCCTTCGATTCCAAATGGCTGAGCCCACAGAACAGACAAGAGACATGGCAATTAAGATACAAAATAAAATCAAAATTTGTACATTTGTAATCCGTTCCACATTTGAAAGTTTAAGTGGTGGACTTGTTGAATTCTGTAAAAAGAAACGAGATGAGTAATAAAAAATGTACACCAATAATTTGGTCATGTATACTTAGTATTCTGTTGAGGATGACAAAGTCACAGCTCGGTAGGTGTGACTAGATGTAGGTGGATACTTGAAAATTATGCCAAATCCATGACAAATGTAATAAGGTGCCAATGGTTAACCACCTCTTTTTTTTTTTTCAAGGCCATTATACCACCCAAGGCTTTTTCTAGGAAGTAAACTATAAGAAAGAGGAGGAGAAGGAAATTACATTCCTTTTGCAAAAACAGCTTTTGCATTGTGGCAGTTGAGATGAATATTGCATTCTTTGGCTATCTAAGCAAACAGGATAGTTTGGAAACATTTAGTTAGCGTTTCAGCTCACGAAGAGTGGCAGACAAGGCAGCCCATGTACCCACAACCAGGCACCTGGAAATTTCAACACATGAAGGCAATATCTAAAGGATCTCTAGTTTTCAAATTTCTGGTGGCATTTAGCAATTGTTTTACTCAATGCAGCAGCAATTTAAGTAGTGCTGGCTATAAAGGACAACAGAGTCAAGTTTCTCTAGGTGTATTTGATGATTCAAATGGTTATTTAGACCTGTGCTAACCAAAACAATTCACAGGACAGAAAATTAAATGTCATAATCAATGTAAAATGAAGATTTATAGAATTTATAAAATGGCTAGGGGTGGAATCACTACCAACAATCTCATTTGCTTTTTGATACCTTCATGCTTGTACAAGGTACAAAGGTATTAGCTCTTAGAGCAGACTTTCATTTAGTTTCTTAAAACTGTTTTCCATACCCATCTAACTACTGAATGTGATGGTATTATAACATAGAATTAAAAGCTGATGAATTAAAGAATTAAAGCTGATGGCAAAAATAGGCTTACATAAAATGCTATGAAAAATGGCCATTTGATTCAAATTTTAAAAAAATTGTATAAAAAGATAAAAATAAAATTTAAAATTTGATTATTTAATTAAAACAAAATTACAAGACAAATATTTTAATGCAGATCACTTATCATGACATAGACAACTTGTAATAATCACTATAATAGTAAATGCTGCCAATAAACCCATACACAAAGTTCTTGAGAGTACACGCATAATCTTTGGTGAACCTTCCAGTGTTCCTGTCTGCAGTGAGCCATTCTTATAGGGAGGTAATTTCAAGGTCCCACTCAGAGGAACACCAGATTCTGGACATACAGGGTTGGATCAGGAATCTGTGACAGGTGGTCTCCTATGTTTGGGACTACTGCCCTGAGACCTATAAATCATACACTCACAAAAGCCTTAGATTCAAAAGGTTTCATAGATAAAAATCCCACCTGCATCAGCTTGGTGTCATGTCCAGTGTAGACAACTATTCCATGAACCCACTGTGTATTTCTCAACTGAGCTCCTCGAAGAAGAATCTGATCTGCTCCCAGTGGAACAGTGCTAGGACAGATTACGTTGACATTAGAAACAGTATTTTCTAAAATGCTTAAGAACTCTAGTCACCATATAGTTAAGTGCCCATTAGGAAAATAACCCTTCTCACATTTACATTATTTTTAGAAAGCAAGTAATTTCCCTCCAATATAAATGATTTTCTTAAACAGGAACAACAGAAGTATTTAAGCTGCTTCTCCTTAACACCAAACCAGGCATATTCTGTAACTTCACTATCTGCTATGGACTGCACTGTTCAGCTCCACTATTCACATGTTGAAGTTCTTACCCCCACAACGTTGGGGGTATTTGGAGATGACACCTTTGGGAGGTAATGTGATTTAGAAGAGGTTGTGAGGACTGGGTCCTCATGAAGGGATTAATGCCTTTATAAAAAGACACTCGAGGAGTTTGCTCTTGTCCTTGTGAGGACACAGCAAGAAGGGGCCTTTTGCTGGCCAGGAAGAGAACCCTCACCAAAAACCCAATTATGCAGGTACTCTGATCTTAGATGTCTAGCCTTCAGAAATGTGAGAAAAATAAATTTCCATCACGAAAACCACCTGGTCTATGGCATTTTGTTATGGCAGCCTGAGCAAACTAATACATTAACCAACAGAGTAGGTAATGTTTTGGGATTCAGAGGCTAATTTACACATCTATTTATAACTTTTCCTGAATTAATAAGTCCATTTAGGTTCTAAAAGTGTTAGAAAGTGGTGGGGCTATGGAATTTGTCTGCCCCACCTCAGCGCCCCCTACCCCACACACACACATTCTCTCTCTCACTCTGGCCCCCTCCCTCCACCTCCTTAAACTAAAAATAGCTTTGTGTGTAATAAAGGTCCAAAAAATTCATAAGATAAATACACAGATCTCACCCCATACTTGTGTCGCTCTCCTTGGCCCCCTACAGACAAGTCCCTTTACTTAAAATCTCTGGAACATTCATTTTATAGTATTTGAAGATCGGTTCCCCAAGAATTGTGAATAAATATCCAATGAATAGTAAGCATTTTGGAGCTATTCATTCCCAATCATTTAAACCACAATTTTCATGAATAAGGTTTAAGTTGGTATTTTTGTGGAATTTTCACAAGGCTACCCACTACGGAAGGTTACTGGGTGATAAAATTCACACAGAGTGTAATACACAAATTTTAATGGCTCAAGGATTATATCCAATTCTTCATTTTTAATTAGAGATAAAAGGTCAAATATAAAGAAAAATATATTTTAAAACACTGGAAAAAGAAGAAACAAGTCCACAAGAAAAATCTACAGAGAACACAGAAATTCTTTGTAAATGGAGGCAAAGCGAGGCTGAGGTCTTCATTTCTAGTGAGCTGCTCTGGGCCAGTAGGCTGTAAGGCCAGTAGCAGTTTGGGCCTTGGACATTGTTTCAGGAACTACACAAATTCTACCTATACAGGTAAAAATCAATCCAGATGGGTAGGAACAACAGCACCTGAATGAATCCTTAGGAAATACTGTATTCCAATTTAAAGAAAGAAAAAAGCAACTGTAACTCTCATTCTTTATGTATGGTAACTCTCATTCTTTATGTACAATAGCATGCCTTTCGGACCTATCTGTAAGGAAATCCTTCCGGTGTATATCTCAAGATTAGGGGTGCATTTCAGAGTTGAAAGGGACCTTGGGCCTCAAGTGGGTTTCCAATGAGTTCTTGGGAAGTTGAACTATGCTCTGGGACACACATGTGACAACTGTTCCTTACCCAGCCAATGGGGTATAGTATGGCAATTGTCATCTCAGTACTGGTGGTGTGGATTAACTGGAATTAGATACAAACACTTCAAAAGCAAAACATACTACTTTTCAACTACAAGGACTCAAGAAGAATTAGTTTTCATCACAGCTGGTGTTTCAAGTCTTTTGGCATTAGACCATGACCCTCATCCTTAAAGGAAACAAAGTATACTCATTCCAAAGGGTCTCCAAGAGCTCTGGGTTATCGCTGTAAATCCCAAATGTGCTACAGATACAAAGGTCTTGAAAAATCTGTATCTCCCTTTCATATGAAGTACAGGATACTATATAAATTCTCTTTGTACCCTGAATCTTGGCACCATCATACAAAGTTTCTCCTTTAGAGCATAGATTTGCTCAGCATCAATTTGACAGAAAACTGTTAAGACATGGAAGCTGGCCAGTTAGGAATGTCAGACTATAGAAACAATACCGGTTTAAATGGCCAAATCTATCATTAGTCTTTAACCATATGTTCGTGGAAAGATGACTCTGCAATTTTAGAAGATATAATTACTTCAAGGATTATGGGAAAGCTTTGGAAGATCTGAATAAGAATGGCAGTTCAGGGTATACTTCAAGTGTCCTTTAGAATTCAAACACTCTAATAATGCAATTACAAAATAGTGAAAACACCAAAAACATTCTCTTACGCTGGCAAGTTGAACTAGTATATTTAGCCAACATTGAGTTGGCCACTACAAATGCCTGGGAGATGAGGTATACCATAAAGTAGATGAAGCAGGGAAAGTAGGGAGTGGAGTAGAAAAGAGGGAAGAAGAGAGGCAGGAAATACTTCACCTTCGCTGCCAGTTTCTGTGTCATTTCTTTGCTCTCTTTGCAACAAAGCTCATTGAAAAAGAAATCTACACTTGCTATTTTCAACTCCTCTTCTTCCATTTTCTCAAACTCACTCTCATCAGGCATGTGTTCTAATCAATTTCAATGATCTCCATTTGTTAAATGTAAATGTTAGCGGTCAGTCTCATTGTACTTGACAATCAGCAATGTCAGACCCAGTTTTGGTCCCTTGTCTTGGTACAGTTTCTTTCACTCTCTCTTGGTTACCATCTTATAAACGTGGTCTCCATCCCTTTCACTAGTGCCCTTGCTTTTCCCAACAACACTGGCTGGTCTTAGGAGAGTTCTTGGGTCTCTTCAATTTTCCTCTTTTCTACTCCACTCCCTACTTTCCCTGCTTCATCTACTTTATGGTATACCTCATCTCCCAGGCATTTGTAGTGGCCAACTCAAAGTCTATACCCTTTCATTCTCAGTGATTTCTTCCATCCCCATGGCTTTAAATATCTATGCCACCTACTCCCAAATATAACTCATGAACCCAGACTTCTATCCCAAACTTGAGATATATGTTTAACAGCCTCCTGCACATCTCTGTTTCAACCAGACAAACTTAAAAAGTCCAAAACTGAACTGCTAATCTTTCTTCCTCAAAATCCTCCAATGGATTCCCATTTCACTCAAAGTAACACCCTCACAATGGCCTATGAAGTCCATAGGATCTGGCTCTCTATTTTCTCTAGGCTCTTCTTCTATTACTCTCTTTGTTGATCATAGCACTCCAACCACACTGCCCTAACATTCCACAATTATTCCAGGCTCTTTTCCACTTGAAGATCATGTAATGATAGAACTAATAATTTACACTGACTACACCTTCCATCTGGAATCATCTCCCTCCAGATATTCAAAAGGCTAACTTCCTTACCTCCCACACATCATTGCTCAAATGTTACATTTTCAATGAGGCTACATGCAACCACCCTAACCAAAAATTGTTCCCTTCCAAAGACTCCGAATCTCCCTTATCCTGTGCTATTTTTCCCCAAAGTATTTATCACTTTCTAACATAGTATAAAATTTTCTTATTTATCATTTTATTGTTTGTATGTTTGCCATTCCCTCACTGCAAGAATAAACTCACAAGGTGCTATGGTCTGAATGTGTCTCCCCAAAATTCACATGTTGAAACTGAATTCCCAAAGCAGTGGTATCAGAAGGTGGGGCCTTTGGGAATGGAATTCATGCCCTTATAAAAGAGGTCCGAGGGTCTCCACCATGTGGAGACATACTACGTACCATCTCTGAGAAATAGGCCCCCAGCAGACACTGAATCTGCTAGTGCCTTGATTTTGGACTTCCCAGCTTCCAGAACTGTGAGCAATAAATTTCTGTTATTTATAAATTACCCAGTCTAAGATATTTTGTTACAGCAGACTGAACAGACTAAGGTTTAAGGCCAGGAATATTAATCTGCTTTGTTCACTGTTGCCTCCTTAACACCTGTGACTGGCTTGGCTTATTAGGTGCTTAATATGTACTGGTTGAATGAATGAGGGAAGGAGTAGAAGAGAAGAAACAAGAGAGGGCAGAAGCAGGTGACAAAAAGAGATGACTGTAATTAATAACACAGGCTAGAAAGAGCATACGAAATTTCACAGAGAATGAGACAATAAATTATCCAGTACAACAGACCCCTTGAAGGTAGATTCTGAACTCCCCGAAGCATCTCAAGATCACAGTAAAGGACCCGAGCCATGCAGATTGGATAGTTAAGCCTATAACACGAGTATTTTGGCCAAAGAATAAGCCACAGGTAATTCTTACTCCCATTGTTTATCCACTAAACAATGTACTGGAGCTCAGAATATCTCTGAAAATATCCTCCTGCCACATTGGCAGGAACTCTGAGAAGTCATCAGCTATCCCACATGAATGGGTAAGATTCAACATCTGGCCAGGCGTGGTGGCTCACGCCTGTAATCCCAGCACTTTGGGAGGCCGAGGCCGGTGGATCACGAGGTCAACAGATCGAGACCATCCTGGTCACATGGTGAAACCCCGTCTCTACTAAAAATACAAAAAATTAGCTGGGCATGGTGGCGCGTGCCTGTAATCCAGCTACTCGGAAGGCTGAGGCAGGAGAATTGCCTGAACCCAGGAGGCGGAGGTTGCGGTGAGCGGAGATCGCGCCATTGTACTCCAGCCTGGGTAACAAGAGCGAAACTCCGTCTCAAAAAAAAAATACAAAAAATTTAGCTGGGCATGGTGGCGTGTGCCTGTAGTCCCAGCTACTTGGGAGGCTGAGGCAGGAGAATTGCTTGAACCCAGGAAGTGGAGATGCCGAGATGGGTAACAAGAGCGAAACTCCATCTCAAAATAAAAAAAAAAAGATTCAACATCTTCACAGAAGGATTCGAGGTAGAATATAAAAATGGTTTAAAAAGGGTTTTGAGTACTCAAACTTAGCACACAAGTAAATACTATGTATCTAGACCCGGAAGACACAGCAATACACTATGACACAGTGGATTCTGTGTTTTTATGAAGACTGATTTTACATACCCATGCCCATCAAGCCTTATGTTTCCAACAAAATCGTAGAGATGTCTGTTTGGACTTTCACAGTCAATTCTGCCAGAAATCCTCATCAAACTATCAATGTCTTTGATATCTGATGTTGCTGGTAAGCCCTGTTTAGAATTTTTAAATAAGCAAAAGAGTATATTAAATAAGTTGTATCTGAGCAAAGAGGAGGAATTTTAAATTCATCCAAGTCTTAAGAGCTAAGGGATCCCATTATATTTATAAGCATTTCCCCTCTACTCTGTTAAATCATAATTAAGAGATTCCTTCCTCCCTGACTTGAGCACAGGTTTTTAGCACAAGAATAGGGCACCTTTGTGAGAGTTCTTAAATATATTTAAGAGCCTATAAGCTAGTCTGCAAAGATAATTTACAGTAAGTCCCCCAAAGAACCATTTGCTTCTGCAAATAAAAGTAATATTTAGCCCTATACAGTCTAAGTCTGTCTTTAGAATCTAAAAAAAGATGAAAAATAGATGGAATCTGTATTCAGAGAACATAGCTTTCTCTTTTTTCATTCCAATGAGAAGGGAAACTCTAAAACAGTTCTTCCCCATGGCCAACCAGAAGCAGCTGTCACTGAGCAGGCCCCCCTCACATCATGGCAGCCTAGGTCAAGGTCCTCTGTGATCATCTAGTTCCAACACATCTTAACCCTCCCAAATGTCATTTCCATCATTCACCTAGAAATCAAGGGCATAGATTTTTAAAGTCCATTTTAAAACTTTAAAAATAAAAACTTTACCATTGTTTTTGCCCAAGACAATATGAAATATAAATATAGAAATGTAAACTATTCCCCAAGATGAATGAGTTTTATAATGGGAATAGAAAGTATGGCTTTTTAAAAAACTTTTAAGTTCAGGGGTGTACACACAGCTTATGTAGGTAAACTCGCGTTATGGGGGCTTGTACAGCTTTTTTTTTTTTTAAACATAGCAAAGCCAAATTATAATTTGAAACAAGTGAATAGGAAAAAGTAAGTTAAAACATATCAAAGCACTTAGAACTACTATTTATCTGAGTGTTAGCTATTATATAAAATAATTTAAAATATTACAAATAGTATCTACGAGATAGACCATATTTAACCAGACAAATACATCCAAGTCTTCAATAATACTTAACAACACCAATTTACAAAACATCTTCATTGTGGTTCTATGGAAACATACTTACAATAGGACAGATTACTTCAAGACAATAACACAAAGAAAGAAGCTCTTAATTCCATGTAAGAAAACAGCAGTGATTATATATACTTGTATTAGATCTTACCTGTCTAATTTTCAAGTTTGTTTCACCATCTAAGTTGGATGTTTCAATGTAGCACATGGCTTGGGGCTCGCTATAGTTTAGAGTTGAGAAGCACAAACATTTAGTGGGGGAAGAAAAGCATAATAACAACTTATTTAAATGCTCAGACTCACTGAAGCCTTTCGTTCTAGACAAAGTAATAGTCACCTAGCTTCTTGATGATTTTCATTCTAACAGCAAGATGCTGTGAGGCAGAACCCATGCATGACAACTCATGGATCAGTTTTTCAGCCAGAAAGACCCAAAAGCAATTTCCTGACAACAATCAGTAATGGTCTTCAAGATAATGCAAATGAATAGATTTGCACATTATATTCAAATTGTTCATACACATAGACACAACACAGACTGTATCTGAAATGTAAAGCAGTTTTGTGTCCAGATTTATCTTTAGCTTAAAAACACCACATGAGATTTCATGCTTATGGCACACATGTAAATCGGTTAAGAAAGTGGTTGATGAGAAAATTCCAGATTGCTAATTCTACAGACTTGCGTTTATTTCCCTTTTAGCTATGATGAGTAGGATCATATAAACCATAATATTTAAATTTCAAGGTTACTTTAAAAAATTAATATGAACAAATTTTATAATGAAAGTGGATATATAACTTTCTCTCTCTATGTTTTCTGCTCCTGCTCTCCTATTAAAGTTGTTTGAGAAATTCTCATAGAAGTAAAAATGAAAACTAAAATCAGTCAGCTTGGTCATATTTGCTCTGTGACCTAAACCTAGAAGATACACTTCATGGGTTCCCACCAGAGTGTCCTAGTAAAATCTGGTGAGCAGGAGCTGGCATAAGGGGTCCATCTTCTCTAGTTTCATCACACCACACAGCCCGGACTATTTTATCCTTCCCTTTCACATGCTGATTTGACTTGCCCAGCAACTACAGACGTGTGAATTTGTAGCCCAACTATATAATCTCATCCTCAATTCTAAAGAAAAGCATTCTAAAGTTAATCTCATTAACACTTGGTTATATAATATACCTAATTTACTAATGTCATATAAGTAATTGTAAAGGTAATCTTTTGTAAGCAAGGAGGTGCACTCAAAGCTAGAAAGAAAGAAATGTACAAGTTATAAACACCTGGAATTTTCTAATCAACATCCAATTTGTACACGTGCAAAACAGACTATTCCAAGTTTCAGAAATGGGCATATAGCTTAATTCTGTAGCCCAAATATTTGTGAAAATTGTTTAAACACATAGACATTAATCGAAAATATTTTACTGGCTCATTATAAAGTAGTTCTGCAAGTTCTTCCATTTACTCTATGAGCTTTCTTTCATAAAAGCTGCTACTTTTTCCCCAAAATAAGTCCTTTAAAATGTATATTTTCACTCTATCACTTAATCAAAATTTTATTTTTTAAATCACTGTCACCATAGTAATTTGGCTCTGGAAATTGCTCCAAATTCAAAATTTACTTATGTATACATTTGAAACATAGTTTATGAATTTATAAAACAGATCGTCTGATAATATAGAAGCATGATGACAGAAAATACTAAATGACAATGTTGATTCCATATTCTGACAGTAAGAATAACATTCTAATTCTACTTTTTTTTTTATAAAGTAACTTTTCTATAAGAAGTTAGAAAGTTCAAATGGCTGACTTCTATTTTAATTGGGCTAATAAAATATGCACTGAAATTCAGAACATTCTCAATAATCACGTAAGACAGCAGTTACTGAAGCAATTCTTAACAGTGCTGTGAAAAGGCAGCAAGAAGTCTCAGATAAGGAATCATGCTAGATCATAAATATTTTAGCAAATTATGATGACATCTAAAACACAAACTTGTCAAGAGAGGCAAAGCAGGCTTTTAGATTAGTAAGTGAAAAATGAAACAAGATGCATATCACAATACAGACACTAGTAGACAGCTGAAATTGATCACAGTAACGTGCACTTTGTCACTAGATACAAGTGGGATAAAAATTGATCCCAAAGCATGCGGTACAAAATGTGCAACATCCAGCTTTGTGCAGGGGGTCCTCTATAAACCCTATGAGCCCAAATTATAGTCACAATCGCTGGAAGGATTTTACAGAACTTACAGAAAATTTAAAATACGAGAATAAGACGAATGTTTAAAATATAATCAATTTTCAATGACTGTTTCATGAAAAGCTTAACATTGGTCAAAATAATATCCCAGAGAGATAAATTAAGCCTTAGTACTTAAGCATGCTTTTAAATATGAATATATATTAATGGTGCATAGGAAATTAACATCTACCTTTATTGGCATGCCTCTTAGACTCTTGTTGATAACAACAGGAGTTCAATCTGCCCAACTGAAGGACAAGCATCATTCAACATAGTATTCAAAAATGCCTTTAAAACATCTGTAAAATGTCCATTTTCAAGCAGTATAAGAAGTTTTTGTTTTAAAGGAAGAGACACAGAACTCAACCATATTTGGGTGCAACTGTTCTCTGGTTTAGAGTGAGGACCCACATACACGCATCCTATATGACTCAGTGGTTCTAACCTTGAGGACAGACTGATGAGATCTGCTGGGAGATGTTCCCCATTGGTCACTTTCACTATCTCCCCTACTGCCACCTACGTGTCCCAGTATAAAATAATTAAAATGGCAAAAAAAAAATGAATAACAGAGAAAAAAACAAACAAATGGACAAAAGAGACAGAAAGTTTGAAATTATTATAGAAAATAATACATGTTAATAAAAACGTTTAGTGCCAATTTTTTCAAAACTTATTTTGATCAGGTCTGAAGGCATAATCTTAATATTTGAAGATTAGTAGCTTTTAAGTCCAGTTCACATTTTTCGTATAATTTTCAAAAGTTTACTCATAAGCTTATCAAATTAAAGCATATTTTATAGAGAACATTATATTCTAGATTTTCCTTTTCAAATTTCTAAACCTCATGTCATCTACTGTATGTATACTTGTACCAAAAAAGAAGAAAATAATTATGATAATTATTTTTTAGGGTTTTTATGGGGTTTTGAAAAACAAAGTATTCTAGTCCCCACCCCATACACTTAAAAAAACTACTAAAAATGTTCTGACTCCAAAGTATTTTCCAGGTTAATTGCATAAACATCTTATTAATTTTAACACAAAGAGGCATTAAAAAGCAGAGAGGGTATAAAATAGAGATGCCAGGAATATGAACTTGAATTAACAGCTTGAGTTGTTTTACTGTACTTGATACTTTCTCAACACACAAATGTATTAGTTATTTATTAAATGCTAAAATTTGTTTCATTTCAAAATGAAAGCCTATGAAACACAGTAACTTTCAACCATATTCATGCTTTAATTTCAAACTACTTCACAGAAGATACACTTTTAGTAATTAAAAATTGAAAAAATTGAAAATTAAAATATTATAAACAATTGTTTACTCTTACTGCTAAGTGGTTGCTCACTGGCAGGTGAAAATCATCATGTACTTCTTTTGACAGTGGACAGTGTGAAGATAGATTAGGAGTATTCCAACCCTGACTTAGTCATTACTAAAAGTCAAAATTTATCTTTCTGTTAAATGATTATAAAAACGACTACCTATTTTGTGAGGTTAATGTAGGTTCAAAGGAGCTAAGTAATGCTAAAACACTTTGACAAAAAAAAAAAGGAACCCTAAAAGGTGGTATTTATTTTGAATTCTATTCAATAACAAAAAGCAATGAATCAGATAATCTTTTAAAAATATAATTTTGGAGGAAGTTAATCACTGTGGAGACCATATTAAGTCACAGAAACTGTATTGATAAACTGATATTCATTGCCACCAGTAAGTATTTTTAATGTTTATAAAACACATTCTGTAAAAATGGTCTAAAGTTTAAGAAATACAAGTAGCTTGTTGGGGAGTTTCTAAAATTGGATAGAGACAGATGACAAATATTTTGAAAATTTCCAACTTAAAATTAAGTATAAATTCAGGGCTGTATAGTCTATTATCTTCACATTTTTGAGCATCAAAAATAAAAATTGTATTTAATGGCTCACCCTATATGGTTTTCTCTATAATAATATCTAAGAGTTTAATCAGAAAAACAATACTTTCTCAAACTGCTAGAAAGGGTTACTATGATTTTGAATTTTCTTATATGAACACAATCACATGCAATGAGAAGTGTAGATTCTAAGAAATGCATTGTTAGGCAGTTTTGTCACTGTGCGAGCATCATAGAGGGTACCTATTCATAGATGGTATAGTCTATGGGCCATATGGTATAGCAGATTGCTCCTAGGCTACAAACCTGTATAGCATGTTACTGTACTGAATAGTGTAAAGAAACAGTAACACAACAGTATTTGTGCAATCGGAATTTTTCTGCTCCATTATAATCTTATGGGACCACTTTTGTATATATGTTTTGTCACTGACCAAAATGTTGTTATGCAGCACTAGACCATAAAACATTCAGATGGACAACTGTCCAATACATTCAACACATTTTTACTTAGTAAAACTGAAGGCATGCCATTCTGTAAGGTACTCTTAAGGCTTATTGATTTAAACAAAAAGAATTGGGGAATATTAGAATTTGATGATTTAATCCATCTTAATATGAAAGATGTGAAATAAAGGCACGAGAGATTAAGTAGTTCGTTCAAAATCATCAACTCAGAATAAGAATCCTGGTTTTCACTGCCTAAGAGAGCAAGCTCTTCCTCAAACTAATTCTCATAAAGCCAAGAATGGACAGTTAGCCTGTTCATTCAGTTTTAGAGACTTATTCTAATAAAGCTATAAGCAAAGGAAACTAAGAACAAAAAGGGTGATTTAAAAACATCCGTATTAATTTGGAAATCTGAAAACAAAAACTTATAGGTACATGGCACAAAAAGCTATAGTTTTTTGTACATATAATCTGTAGTTTTTGTAAATATAATCTGTAGTTACTTTAATTGCTTGTAGACTTCTATAAATATCTAGATAACTTTTATTTGTTCAATTAAGTTTGACTAACTTGTCATGAATCCAATCACTTTAAATGACCTGATTAAATAGATTTTGAAAAAAGGACACTGTCCATATTCATATGTGGATTTACAAATAAAACTGTCCAAGGAAATGATGATAAACAACCTCTAAAATTATTAAAAACAATTTTTCTTAATTTAAAATAGGACTAGTTTATAGTTTTTAAACCTAAAACCATTTGAAAGTCACATTCTTTAAAGGGTAACAGTGCCATATGTTCTGAATACTAATTCACCACTAAAATATGAGTTAAATGAAAATGATCTAAATTAAGTAACTGAAAGAACTTAAAAGAAAGAGCAAAGTACTTTCTGTTGGAAGAGTATGGCATTTCAAAAGGCATGATGACAAAAAGAATCATTCATCCATTTTTTAGTACCATTCCACCATAATAATCAAGAAACTTTGCAGGGATTTATGATGAACAAGGATTGAAAGATAAAAAAGAATCAATAGAACCCAATCCATGTATGATACAAAATAAATGACAGGAAATCTTAAAAGACTTATAATTCTCACAAAAGAATCTGGATAAATCCAGAGGGACAGTAGACTCTTAATTATATTTGAATGATAAAGTATAGTACCCATCACTTATTCTATATGGCAAACATGAAAGAGCGCTTAAGTCCAATCAATTTGTTAAATGTTTAAATAAAAATTATTAGAGAGGTTTTAAATTCTTCGTTTATTCTTTATTTCCTTGGAGAAATCACAAGGTCAATGCAGGGTAGAGAAACCATCCTCTACACTGTTTGAGCATCAGTAGGCATCTCTACCTTGATGAGAGAAGTACAGTGTCAGCAGGTATATACTCTTTGCCTTTTATTATAACTATATCTCCAACATTTACCTGAAAGAAAACTGGGAATTGGTTAATTATCTGCATTGAAAGATAGTTACAAATATACAACCCAATGTAAGAAGCACAGAATATAGTAAAAATGATCATTGGCAAACAAGAACCACTTATCTTCACAAAATGGAAGAAAATTATCTAGAGTGAGATTGGGGTTGGAGGAATCTTTACAAAATGAACTTACAAAAAAAAAAAAAACCTCATCTTTACAAAATGAGTTATATGTCAGACATATAACTCATCTTGATAAAATTAATCTGTTCTGTCAACTTAATTGACATCTCAACTTCTCATATTCTCTCTGACATAAAAACAAAAAGGAGGAATTTACCAGTATAAATCTTTACCTTATTGAAGGAAATCTCAATGCAACTGGAGATGCTATCATATATGTGATAATTACTCCTCACAATAATGCTTGTGAAACAAGTATTGCTCATAACTCATCATTTGGAGAGAAAGAAGGTAAGTCTGAGATTCTAAGTCTAAGATTTGTACTCAAGATCATAAGGGGTTGAAGAGCTTAAACTCAAATACACATTTTACTGTGCAAATCCTGATTTTGCACAATTTTATGAAATGATCAATGTATTTTAAATTAAAATAAACAGCTTAATCTCTTCATTTACCACCTCTTAGCATTTCTCTGTGCCTGGCATAAAGACAAAGACATACTATGTCCAGAAACTGTTAGCAATAATTTAAGTGACAGATTTGTCATATAGCTTTTGGCAAACAATATAATAACTAAGCAACAACTTGGCATAACTGAGTTGACCAAATTATACTGATAGCCACTCCCATTATATCATGAAAGTTGACCTTTTAGTAGACAAATGAACCTAAACATGAATTTCAATACTTAGTAGATGGAAGAAAATCCTTTTAAAAAAATTAAAGCCTGTTTGTTCTTCCCCTTCCCAACTTTTCCTTGAACTCTAAAATAACACTACTGAGGAAAAGAACAGAGTAGAGCTCTTCGTGGGAATCATAATAAGAAATTACTGCAGAGGCAGCCCACTGCGGTCTTTTTCTGGAAGAAGAGGTTAGGGGAGGTTGGGGCAGGGGTACTGTCTTTTTATTTATGACATGTATGCTTAGTTTCCAGGTAGGGAAGTTCTGGATGCCTTGATTCAAAAAATAATTCAGCTGAAATATGAAATTTGTACTATCTGAAACTGACATATTATCAGGGAACTTGGAATCAAACACTCCCTCCCTCAAAAAAGGGCAAAGAGGAAAAATTAAAAACTGCAAGTATAAATGTAAACTAGCCCTTAAAATAATGTGCGGTGATGGTACTGTGACTGCATTCACTGACAGATAATAAAATATAAATTCTCTAATCATGGCACTTAGAATGCTATCCAGGTTACCATGTAATTGTTCTTTAATCACCTCCTGTGTGTTAATGTTTCCTCTTAAGTTCAACTATGTGTTTTACAAAATCAGAATCACATGGTCAACACTACTGTGTTAGAGTCTAACGGTCAGACTTAAACAAATCCCTGATTCATTGCGTTGCTTTCCAATGTCTTTCCTCATTGTAAGACAAAAGCAGGGCTTGTCAGTCTTAAACTCAATAAAACAGTAACAATTTATATGGTACCCCAGTGGCCTGGAAAAAACCAGGGGCTTACTAAATGCTGAAGTTCTTACTAAAGCATGCTAAATCAATGAATGCTAAAGTTCTTTAATTTGGGAATACAGGGAACTTAACTCCTTAGGATGCCTATGTTTAACATCAGTTTCTCAAAAGACATCCAAACACCTGTCTTTCCTTTTGGGTTTTGAGCTCCTAATACGGCATTCCCCTTCCAGCCTGATGTGTGCATATAAGGAACTGAGAGAAGAAAAAGTCAAGATGACAGAAACACTTTGATCATATAAATTCTAATTGGAGGAATATCACGACAAAGCAGTTTTAGTCCCCAAAGTGCCAAAGTTAAGGAACTCTTTAGAGCTTCCAGTCCACTACCTTCAGCCTTCTGAAGTCACTGATATTAACAACTTTGAGGATTTTGTAACACAGTAAGATTATCAGATTGTAATAGCCCGATAAAAATCCAACTATTGACTGGGCTCACGCCAGTAATCCCAGCACTTTGGGAGGCCGAGGCGGTGGCGGGGGGAAATAGGAGTTCAAGACCAGCCCGGCCAACATCATGAAACTCTGTCTTTACCAAAAATACAAAAACTAGCTGGGCGTGGTGGTGTGTGCCTGTAGTCTCAGCTACTCAGGGGGCTGAGGAAGGAGAATCGCTTGAACCCGGGAGGCAGAGGTTGCAGTGAGCTGAGATGGTGCCACTGCACTCCAGCCTGGGCGACAAGAGTGAAACTCCATCTAAAAAAACAAAAATTCTAACCATTTTAATCCAATTCTAGGTTCCAACATATTTATATTTTTATTAAGAAATTTTTTTGAGACATGAATTCTTAATCCAAAGAAATACATATCGTGGTGGAAACTTCATATATAAAAGCAGCTTTACGATGTTACTTTTACACATGCATACAACCCACCATGCCATGCTTCTCCAGTAAGCCAGAAGAATGTGTTGATTCTAAGATTCTTTTGCTAAATTCTCCACCTGCAAACACTTCAAAAAACCTGTGAACAGTGTCAGCTGCCCCTCATTGTGAAGAAATAATCTGGGTAGAGGGCAATGAAGCCAGGAGCTTACAGTTCAGAAGTCACAATGTAGTTCCTTGTGTAGGGCTTTGTGATTACAATACTTTCTTTTAAAATTATGTACCTGAAAGTTAACCTTTTGCAACAGGGAGAAGGTTTTAGGGCAGTAACTGGAGAGATAAATCGTTAATATCTGAGAGCTGAAGTCTGCCCAACTGTGAATGATTAAATGTATGCTAGGCAAATTTGTAGGTCCTTTGAGGACCATTAAAAAGCAACCACAGTAGCCACACATTGAGAAAGGCAGAGAAAGAGCCCTGAAGTAAAGCCCATTCACACTAAGGTCTATCATATTACCTTGGCATGTAGATGACACCCTTGGTTTTGGTTTATTGATTTTATTTTTAATTGCACAAAGTATTATATAAGCCAATGAAAAGACCTGCCTCACAATCTTGTCATCCCAACAAGTAAGGCTGCTTTTGTGCCTGTCCACTTGTTCAATAAGCGATTTACAAAGCCAGTATCTCAGTGCACATAGCACTATTTATTTTCACCTGTGATTATGTCTTATGACACAGAAACCCTTATTTGTCTTTCTTGCTGCTCTAAGTTCACTGCTTGGCATATGCATTCAATAAATACTTGGTCAAATGAATAGTATAATTTTTTTCTGTGTTGCTATACCACGTGACATAACAGATTTTACTTGTCACAAAATATACAAGAATATAAAATGCCATAATTTATAAAAGTTTCCCTATTGTTGAATTTCCATATTTTCTAGTTTTTCACTATTATAAGTAAATAAAACTACAATAAACATTTTCATACACATGGAGATACTCTACTTTATGATTCTTTTCTTGGTATCAATTTCCAGAATCCCCTTTTTTACAGTTCTTGATATAAATAGCCAAACTGCTCATTCACAACAGTATGTAAATAAAATATTTCATAACAATAAAACATCTGAAACACAGTTGGCTTTTATTTATGGAATAGGTAGCAAATGAAACATCAATATGGTTTAAATTTGCAACTTTTATTTTGAATATTATACTCGGTCTGGTTGATTCTTATATTTCTCCTGGTTTACTGTCAACTTTTCTTATTTATATAATAGTGATCTTAATAATTTGTCATATTTGGTGCAAATATTTCACATAGCCTGCCTACTTATTTGTGGTGGTTTTTGTTGTGTATTAATTTAAAAATTTATATAATCTAATTCCATAGATTTTGAGATACTGCTTTTCTTCAAATATTTATTAAAGCCTTTATTCTATTTGTATGTTTTCTAAAAACTATGTTTTAACATTTAACTCATTTAGTCAGTTGAAATTTATTTTAGCATAGGTTGTGACTTAGATATAAACTAAATATTCAAATAATATTTCTTAAAATTGCTAATGTGTGACAATACTTTAAAAAATAATTGTTGCCGTTTTCAAATTTTAAATGGGTTTTATTTCAGAATACTATATTTTATTCTATACTATTTAAATCTGTTCCATGTTATTCTACTCATCAATGTCTATTTTTGCAAACAATCCATGATATTTTAATAACTTTGACTTTGTATTTCACTTTTAATATTTGCATACTGTTCATTTTTCCAAAATATATTCCACTTTCTTGTTTATTTTTGAAAATCAGATGAATAATTTAGTCAGTTCCTGAGGAAAATGTAATTTCCCTGGAATCATATTACTTCATAATTTGGAACAAGTAATATTTCATTTTTAATTTTTCTGGGAATATGCCATATTTATAAATTTGTATGAATATTTAATATCTAAAGTTTGGATACTTTCTCTACAAAGGTCATACACACACATTAAATTTATTTGTAGGCATCCCATAGGCCACTGGGAATGAGACTTCTTCTTCACTTTATTCTCTAACTTGATACTGCCAACATTAAGAATGCTGTTGATTTTTGAAGATTTATCATGATTTCCTCAGAGGCAACTTCTAGTGATTCTAATTACTTCTATAATTCTAATTATTAAATAACTTCAGCTGTTTTGGGCTGGATGACTTTTGGCAATACTTTAAATTCTGTCCTTCTCTATCTCAAAATGGAATGCCTAGGTTAGGTGTGCCACTGCTGCGAGAGGACTGAAAATGCTACTATTATGGGTAATTCTGGCTGGCAATTTAGTTTTTTTGTCTGTCAAAAATAGGACAAGTAAGAGTTACAATAATCCAGGTAGGTTAGCACAACATTAAAATAATGATTATTTATTAGGAAAATAAGGTATTTTAAAGAATTAGAGTGACATGATTATCTCCCGACTTTCTGTTTTTTATTTTCTGAGCAAGCAGCCTAGGTTATTTATTAGCATGCATATTTATGTTAACTACACTGACAACCCTAGTTAAAATAATATTATAGTAAAATTCAACTTATACTTGATTATAGCCTACCTGTCTTCTTTCTAAAATGTTTAAATCCATAGGCGTCAGAAAAGAGGATTAAAAAAACTTATTTTGAAACTGTTTTTAACATTTTTGTTTATTTTTTCTTCTAAAAAAAGATTCCTATCACAGAAATAAATAAAGCACAACCAAGATATTTTCCTCTTTGTTGCTCTTATGTCAAAAACCAAAGAAAAAATAGGGGTAAAATTTCAAGCATATGAAAGAGATGTCAGTTTCTATTCTAGCCACTGACTGAAAATGAAGAACAGTTTACTTAATTTTTAATTGGGGAGTACAAGGTATCCCCTGCAGAAATAGAAGGTGACCATGACCATGATAAGGTAGAATTGAGGGCATGGACGTAAGCCAGCTGGGAAGTACTGGAGTGCTAATAAACTGATGGTTACACTTCTATCGTCCTAGCAAAGTTATTGTCCCGTGAGACACACCTCTAGTATCCTGGCAATCCCAGAAAATAAAGTGCCCTGAGAAGAGCGGCTCAAAAAAGTCTTTCAGCCTCAAAAAAGTCTGTTACCAAAGCTATTCATTTGTGGATGACTAGATTTTAAATCTTCTTCCAGAACTAAGGGAGAACTAATAATAATTGCTTACCTTTTGAAAGTGAAGTCTGAAAAAAATGAACACTTGAATGACATTTGTTAAATTATAACTCAACCCACTAACTGCCATGTTAGCAGTACTATAAGCAAATTAACCTTTGATGTTATAGAACTGACTTCATTATAGGAAAATGCTTAATTTGTAAGATTTTTGTTTTAAAGAATTAGTGGTAAGCAGATGTAATTAGTCTCACTACATATAATTTTGAAGTAAAATATGCAGAAGTAAAATATGAGAACTCAAATTCTTATTTTTACTTGGACAGTAGATGATTAAAGCAAAAATTATAACACAAAACAGTTCATGGTTAAATAAAATCTATGAAAACAGTATGCAAAATATACTATGAAAAAAACCAAAAAGTTCTAGATATTACTTTTCAGAATAAGACTTGCTAGAATATAGCAGAAATATTAAATGAATATGACTAAAGACTTCATGCATATTTATATTACTAAATAGCTTTTATAGAATTCTTGACATTTGCTTATATTATACAAAAAAAAATTACATCTACTAGAGTACACCTCTATGCATTTGTTTTCCTAGAACAAAATAAAAATTAATGCATACCTTTTCCCAGTGGACAATTTCCCAAGCACCATTTCTCAAAACTGGAAAGAGAAAAGGTGACATTTTAAACAACCTTTTTTTTTTTTTTTTTTTACTATGAAAAGGCCATTTCTGATTAAATAATCATTTTACATGAATGGCTTCAGTCAAAATAACTAGTAGCAATTATTATAGGTTAAAAATCTAATTATGATAGCAAGAGTATGTAAAATTACACAAATAATTAGAAACAACCAACATATATTTTAGCTCTCACAATAACATATCACTAACAGAGGGCAATCTCACTGGTGTTACCAAGGGCTTTCTTCAGCACATATAGGAACTATGGGGCTCAGCTGGAGGAGAAAGCCACAAAAATGATGTGAAAATGGATGTGACAAGCTTAAAAATGTTTCAGATGTTACAACAGTAGAAAAGTTTAAAAAAAGAATCACAAGCACAGAATAATAGCTTTCTAATAATTTAGTAAAAATGTAACAGATAAAGCCAATGGATAAAGAACTTGCACCTTTAGGTTTATAGTAATGCAAAAGAAAAAAAACACCCAAATTTTCTTTTCTTTTTCTTTTTTCTTTTTTTTTTTTTTTTGAGATGGAGTCTCACTCTGCGGCCCAGGCTGGAGTGCAACGGTGCAATCTCTGCTTATTACAACCTCCGCTTCCTGGGTTCAAGCCATTCTCCTGTCTCAGCCTCCCAAGTAGCTGGGACTATAGGCATGTGCCACCATGCCTGGCTAATTTTTTTTTTGTGTGTGTATTTTTAGTAAAGACAGGGTTTCACCATGTTGGCCAGGCTGGTCTCGAACTCCTGACCTTCAAGTGAACTGCTGCCTCAGCCTCCAAAGGTGCTAGAATTACAGGCCTGAAGCACTGCGCCCAGCCCTAAAAACCCAAATTTTCTATATTTGGTTTTCTGGAAAAAAAGAAAGGCCAAAAGAGGAGGCTACTATTAAATTATGATGGGAGGAAGGTATTTCTTGGGGTTTCACTACTGCTTCACATTGGTAGGGTTATCCAGTAGACATTTTTTTCCTGTGATATATCTGTGCTGTAACATTGAATATGCTAATAAACAGTAGAAAATAATAATAAAAATATAAAACAGGATAAGAGTATATGAGGTAAATAGCACAGCACTTAGTACTTAAGACAGAAATATGTCAAAGCCCATCAACAAATTATCCAGATGTAAATTCCATGAGGGGAAAGCATTTAATATTTAACATTATATTCCCTAGAAATAGCACAGTACCTGGCACAAAGTAGCTACTCAGTAAATATTTGGCAATGAACAATTTTTTGGTACAAAAATATTTGATTCAGTTTCTTTTGATGTTGGGAATGATGAAGTCTGAACACTCAAAAAGTATCACAATGGTAACAATCCACAGAATGTTAAACAGCGAATTTAAAATATTTTATTTTAAATATTAAATTTGCTGTTTAACATTCTGTGGATTATTACAAACAAAAGTGTCTTGAAATCAGTATCACAATATAAACTATTTAACTGAATTATCTTTACATGTTTCTAAATTCCCTGAACATATGCATTGTGTCTTAGCCATTTCTTTTATTTCTTATACTTGCAGCACTTTTGGCATATAAGACATTCAGATGGTTATAAAATGAATATCTCACAGTGCATTTTGGTGAATCAACTCCATTAATTTATAAAATAATAATCATCCTAAGCTAAAGAACTAAAATAAAGTATTTCTGGTATACTACCTTAACTGTATGAATAAGTTACAGTGCCCATTTTTATAGTACTTATACAGGTACAGACTACGGATCTAAAGTACAGGCACCTAAAATTGATCCCTGTATCCCGAAACACAAAACTCTAATGTCTGCAGAGCTCACCCAAACTGATCCCAGGAGTAAATCCCCTGTCTCTATGTTGCTCATGGAGCTGTAAGGTTTGGAGCATCTGACCCAGAGTCAAAAAAGCCTCTGGTAGAAAAGCAAGAGGTGCTGTCTCTGCTAGAGTCCAACAGTATTTTCCTCATAATCAGTTGTAACAAAGCATAAAGAATAAATGAGCGCCAGGCACAGTGGCTTTGGGAGGCTGAGGTGAGCGGATCACCTGAGGTCAGGAGTTTGAGACCAGCCTGGCCAACATGGTAAAATCCTGTCTCTATTAAAAAATACCAAAAAAAATTAGCCAGGCATGGTGGCACACACCATGTAGTCACAGCTACTCAGGAGGCTGAGGCAGGAGAATCACTTGAACTTGGGAGGCAGAGGTTGCAGTGAGCTAAGATTGCACTCCAGCCTGGGCAACACAGCGAGATTCTGTCTCAAAAAAAAAAAAAAAAAAAAAGAGAGAAAAAAGAAAAAAAAAGAATAAATGAGAGCACACTCCCCTTTAATCATGTAACCCAGTGGTCACAATTTAATAAGAGAGATGATAACAAAGAGAGATGGTAAAGTCCTGTTCAAATCAACTACACCCAAGTTCAACGTACACAGAATGACTGTGCTGTAAGTTTGGATTGATTTAGAAGAAACTAGTCAATAGTATCTAGAGCTCTTTATTGCCATTTATTTCCTTCTGGTCCTATCTCATATTAGCAATTCTCCCAATTTTAACACTTAGTTTAAAAAAAAAAGTCAGTGTCCAATGTTTCTAAAATCAAGATATTTGACATGAGGATTAAGACTTCAGGAGCACTAAGTTCCAGTGAACATACTATCTCCTGGAATTTCATTTGGGTCTCAGGTTTTCCACTACATGGACAAGCTATCTTTCTCCATTTATTTACATCTTAATTTTTCTTGGATATGTTTTGTAGTTTTCAGTGATGGGCCTTTTACTAGATTTGATTCTTGATATCTTATTTTTCTCTTAATATCACAAGGGTTATTTTTTTATTCTCTTTTCCAGTCATCGGCAGTATTTAGAAATGCATTAAGTTCTTGTACAATGACCTTGTCATCCTGTAATTTTGTTACATGCACTTATTTGTTTGAGTGTAGTTGTTTTAACCTTTGTTTTGTTGTTTCTGTAGCAATACTTGCAAAGCAACTTAATTTCTCTTTGTTAACAATGCTGCATTATGATTTTTGGCAGTTTTATTATGCTCATATGCTTTCCTGTTTATCCCTCTTTAAAATTGTTTCTTGTAGAAAAATGCCTTTGAAAATCTGGAATAATTTTTACCACTAAAAACGTTCTGTTGATTTTATGCCTTAAGCATCTCAAAATCTGCCAATATTTTTAAATCTTCTCCATCATCACCAATATCAGCACCCCTAGTTCAAGGAACTACCTCCCAACTGGAAGTCTGTTATAGCCTCAGGATAGTTTCCTGCATTCATTCTTAAACTCTTTCAAATTCCATTTCTTTTTTTTTTTTTTTTTTTTTTTTTGAGACGGAGTTTCGCTCTTGTTACCCAGGCTGGAGTGCAATGGCACGATCTCGGCTCACCGCAACCTCTGCCCCCTGGGTTCAGGCAATTCTCCTGCCTCAGCCTCCTGAGTAGCTGGGATTACAGGCACACGCCACCGTGCCCAGCTAATTTTTTGTAGTTTTTAGTAGAGACGGGGTTTCACCGTGTTGACCAGGATGGTCTCGATCTGCCGACCTTGTGATCCACCCGCCTCGGCCTCCCAAAGTGCTGGTACTACAGGCTTGAGCCACCGCACCCGGCCTCAAATTCCATTTCTACAATGTAGCTATAAGGATTGTCTACGATGATTTTACATATATGCAATAATTACATATTATTATGTACCAGTCCATAAGCACAAGTAAGATTGAGTCATCCTTGCTCAGAACTCCTCAATTGGCTTCCCTAGGCTCATAAATAAATCCAAACACCCACAAGGCCTTTTAGGAAGCAGTTCTTGCTTCTTTTCCATCATCACCTCTTGCCACTCCCACCACACCTTCCCGTATGCCCTTTGTAGTGACAGCACCATGCTCTCTGCTGACTCAAATCTTTTGCAAATGCTTCTATGCCTAGAATGCTCTTTGCCTCCATCCTCACCTAGTTAACACACCTTCTGGATCTCAGCTTTAACAGCACTTTCTCAGGTTACATTGTGTTGACACCCAGTCCTTCCTCCTCACCCTCAAATCTAAATGAGCTCCATGCACTTTTCCTTTAGAGCACTTATCACAGCATCACAGTCTTACAGTATATTTAATTAAATAGGATTATTTCAGGGCTGTGTCTTCCCCCAGATTGTAAGATCCATGACGAAAGAAACCTTCTCTATTACACGCACTGTTACTGTTCCAGTGTTATCACATAGCACACACCGACATAAAGGTGCTAAGTACTAGCTGGGTGGAATGCTGAATCCATTAATATTCTTATCTGTTATAAGATCATATAAAACCATTGTAACAGTTATAGACTTCCCAAAGATAGAACTTTACTACCTAGTAGGGCTCATGTTAAAAATAACATGCACACGACATTTAATAAATAGTTATATAGGAAAATACATTGGCAGTTTCTCAAAAAGTTAACCACAGTTACCACAGACCTGGAAATTCTACTAGTAGGTGTATACCCAAAAGAACGAAAAACATATGTTCACACAAAACTTGTATATGAATGCTCAATGAAACATTATTCATAACAGCCAGAGTAGAAACAACCCAAATGTCTATCAATTGATGAATGGATAAATAAAATGTGGTATGTCCATTAAATGGAATGTTATTTTGCCGTACAAAGAATGTAAGGACCGATACAACAACATGAATGAATCAGAGATATGCTAAGTGAAAGAAGCCAGACACAAAGGGCCACATACTGTATGAGTCCATGTACACAAGATGCCAAAACACACAAATCCATAGAGACAAAAGGTAGGTTAGTGACTGCAAGGGGCAAAAGAAAGGAAGAAAGGAATAAAGGCAGAAAGCAAGCAGACAAGTAAGCAAGAGACAGAAAGACAGATAGAAAGACAGCAGACAGACTGCTTACATGTATAGGGTTTCTTTTTGGAGTGATGAAAATGTTCTGGAATTAAGGCTGCAATGATCGGTGCATAACCTTGTGAATGCACTAAACACCATTGAACTGTATCCTTTAACATGGTGAATTCTATGGTATGTGAACTGTAACTGAATTAAAAAATAGTTACCTGAATAGATGCCAATGAACTATTTAAACATTTGCTTAAAATAGATTTCTCAGTTTTATAAGTGACTAAACCAATTTTCAGTTAGAAATGGTTATGTAACCCTCAGAGGCACTAACACAAACTGTTCTCTGACATCAGCTCAGGGCCCCCCCTTCCAGCTCTGTAATTTAATCTAGCCCTCCTCAATATGCTGTGACTTTGCAGATGTTTGTTAGTTCACATGTAAAAATAGCCCTGATCCACTTTATCGGGCTCCGCTTAACACATGGGAAGTGTCACAACAGGTTTCTCAGATCCAACAGATGATGCCAGGGAGTCTTAATAACGGAGAGTGGAAGCCAGTGGCACTTACATGGAAAGCCGCCTCCAAATCTGTTGCACTTCTGCTGTCCTCCTCCAAATCTGCTTGATGCCTCCATCTTCTATACATGCTCATTTTCCCTCAACCTTGTTCTGATCAATTTTCTCTCCAGGTTCAAATTTATTTACCTCCTTTCTCCAAGTGACCTTTTGCAAATCTTTGTCTCCAGCCAAACAGTGCATTCTCCTCTCCACCCAAATGTTCCCTCTCAATCCATTATTGGAGAAAGACTTAGAAAAATGTGGCATACTGCCCAAATTTATACATCTAATAAACTTTTAAATATTCAATGTTTTCTACCAAATGACAAAATCAATACATGTTTCCAGAGAGACAGGTATGCATACAAGGTGAAAGCTGATGTTCCTCTTCTCAAGGTCACTTTCTCACAGTAAGGATTACTAACTGATGAATCCTTGCACACCTTTCTCTAGACAAAGATGGACATTCTTCTTTTCTCTTTCCCTTTTAAAATTTCTCTGCCAATTGCTTTTCCACTCAACATGTCATAAATACTTTAATGAAAAGCAGAGATATTTAACTCATTTTTGGAAAATACCCCATGGCATAGATGTATCAATTACAATAGGTTGGATAATTAAGCAGACGCACAAGACTTCACAGGATATATTCACAAAAGACTTTACTCAAGGCAAAGGATAGGGTACAGCAGGAAAATGAAAGCCCAGAAAAGTATCAGAATCCTGGGAGATGGACAGGCACGGCTCCCCAGGATCCCTTCTCTTTCACCCTCAACATGGACTTGGAAGTTCCATGGTATGTATGTAAAATCTTAATTTTAGGAAAGCCCAGGAGAAAGTCTCCAGTGGGATCTTTTCTACCCTTTGGTTGACTAGCCAAGGCAACCTGTGTAGCCAGTTAAACTAGTTAAGCCATCAATCTCTATATGCTTAAACTAAGTAGAGAAGCTAGTCTTGGGTGGCTACAAGGGAGTTTCAAACCTTAAACAGCACATTATAAATCACCAGCTATTCCATCTCATCCTTATCCTAGGCAGTGTCAGCATCACACTTCCAGGTGTCCTAGAGACAGGTACAGAGCTGTCCTCACCCTGTGTGAGACAACTCAACTTTCCACAACAGCTGCATCATAAAGCATTCAACTATTCTCCTCCCAGTGCAAATTCTGACTTCCATTTTTTTCTACTACCACAGCAATGAAATATATTCACATGATTGTATAGTATGAGAGAGAAATGCCCCAGTGAACATTGCTGACTCCAGGGCATTTGAGTTTGTAATTTTATCACATACAACCAGATTACTTACCTAAGAATCTACAGCACTCCACACTTTTACCAGCAATGTATAAATTTCCACTGACTATAAACCGAGACAAGTACAAACTTATCAATTCCTTGAATTTTGTCAATCTGATGAGTGTTTGATATTTATTCTGAAGGCAGTAGTGGTCTGGATTAATCAAAGTATACCTTTATCATATACCTTTACATCCCTACACTGAGTTGGAACCCTAACTAAATAGAGTAACATTTCTTTGAAAGTATTACAGAACCTTGTTGCTCCACACTTGCTCCTCGGCCTGCACCATCTGCAGTGCTGGTAGACTCCTTAGAAATGAAGAGGTAATTCTAACCTATCCCCATTTTGTTCTTGAAACACAAAACCAGAACACAGAAATGAAGAAAGGAAGTACACAAACCTGAGACTAAACTCATCTTGGAATATAGATGAGTATACCTTGGTGGTGAAGTTAAAAATCTGTTCACAACATAAAAAAAAGTTTCCATACAAATCAAGACTTGAATGCTGGCCAAGGAAACAAGTCAATCCTACAATTCATTATCTTTCTTAAACACCAAGTCCTTAGAACAATGAAAATAAATACTACCGTATGTGTTATGCCAGTGACTGAATTAGCAATCTAGCTATTTTTAAATCACTGACCTCCTCTGACCCAGCAGTAACCTAAGTTTAGAGAAAGCAAGAAACAACGGTGGGGCCTGTGATGAGCATTTAGGGTTGTTGGGCCAAAAGTAACTGAGCTGCTATCCTGATTCTAGAGTTTTTCTTTCTTTCTTTCTTTTTTTTTTTTTTTTAATGTATTCATTTCAGTGGAGAATTAAGTAAACTTCACATTATACAGCCAAGGCCAAAGTAATTTTGCACAGTTAGAATGTGTTTAAGAAACAAGTTTAACTGGATTAGATTTCAACAAGGAGATGACTGTGTTCTTCCAGATAACCTTCATTTAGGAAGATGATTTTCCTCTAATATGTGGAGAGTTAAGAAGGTGAGCCTGGAGGAGATGATTAAAGAAGGCTGGTGAAGGGAAGTAGGAGTAAGTTATGACAGGATTGTCAGAGTGGCCGGTAGTAGAGTGCTTTGACAGCTCATTGTTTTAAATGCAAAAATCCTCCATCACCTCTTCCCGTTCCAACCCAAATACACCTGCTACAGTTTTCAAACAGCCTAATTAGTCTGACAGTCCTGCCACAGGACAGCTCAGACTAAACAATTACCTAAAATGTAACTTATTTTTACTTAGCAGGATACAAGGTAACAGCTTTGTTGTCATAAGTTTCTTTTTTGAAATGAAAACATTCTGTTAGAGTACATTCCGAATTCCTCAATCAAAGCCCTGGAGGAAGTGGCCAGTTTCGCAGGACTCAATCAAATATTGCACAGGTGTAGGTGCTCACTTACTCTCTAACACCAGCTTCTCTGAGAGAAGCCTGCCACTCACCCATCACCCCAATCAGAATGGTCTACCACTGGGGCCACTGCTGAAAGTGTCACTGGGGTGCCCTATCATTTCTCTCTCTCTCACTTTCTTTCTTTCTTTTTTTTTCTCTGAGACGAAGTCTTGCTCTGTTGCCCAGGTTGGAGTGCAGTGGCGCAATCTCAGCTCACTGCAACCTCCACTTCGTGGATTCAAGCGATTCTCCTGCCGCAGCCTCCTGAGTAGCTGGGATTACAGGTGTGCGCCACCACGCCCAGCTAATTTTTGTATTTTTAGTAGAGACAGGGTTTCACCATGTTGGTCAGGCTGGTCTCTAACTCCTGACCTCGTGATCCACCCGCCTCGGCCTCCCAAAGTGCTGGGATAACAGGCATAAGCCGCTGCGCCAGGCCTATCATTTTGTAAGTGGGTAAAAAGAGGCAAGTGCACTACTTGTTGTAATAGAACAGAAAACCCACAGAAAATGCAGTGTGTTCCAATTCCTCTTAAATGAGTCAGCATTTAAGAGGAATTTGAGGTCATCAAGAAGGACTGGAGTACAGCTGAGACTATGGCTTTGACCTGGGCAAAAGCCAACATGTCAACATTAAAGCATTATTTTCTTCACTATATAGACCCTTACTTCCCAAGACAACTTTAGGGCAAAAGCTTCAATGTGGCACAAACTGACATGGCACAAGAAGAGTCTTCTGTAGAAATCTGCCTATAAAGGTTACATTAAACTGCTAGGTGCTTGGCTGAACCATTAGTGTCTACTGACACAAAAGACAATGGAAACTTCCTAAATCCCTCTTTCCACCATGTAATACATATAATAATACATACATTGATGTCGAATTGGTTGGTACTACTTCTGTCAACTCATTTATGCAACCTTGAAATGAGCTGTACTAAAAGTATGACCCCTCACCAGCAGTGTCACTGAGAATTTAAAAATGAAATTCTGGGGCCCCACTCTAGGCCCACCAGAAACTCTAGGTATGAGTCCCAGCAATCTGTGTTTTAACAAATGCTCCAGGGGATTCTGATGCACAATCACACTTGAGAACCAATGGCTTGTGAAACATCAATATCAGAGGCAAAACGTGACGGGAGTACAAGGACCAGCAATACCGTATTCTCAAAACACTTTATCTAATTCCTGCCCGCAGTCATGAGTCCCTCACTTTTTCCTCTTTAACTGAGAAATTCTTTGAAAGAAAAATCTCCCTCCACAGCCTCACCCATCAGTCATTCCACAATTCCTCCCAATCTGGCTTCAGTTTTCAGAGCTCCACAACTACTCTCTAGTTAAGAACAATGAACAATGGTGACTTCTTTTAAATGCTGGATTTAGTGGGTGTCTCAGTCCTGGTCTTCTTTTGATTTAGCGGCACTTGGTATTTGACTGGGTGTCTCTCTGTTGCTATGTCCAGTTGAATCTATGCACTGTGTGCTTTCCTTTGTCTTCTTTTTTTTTTTCTTTTACAGCTCATTGTATTTTAATGCATACTCAAGCTACAAGACGATTGCATTTAACATTGTTATAAATAAAGAAACAGCAGATCAATCATTAAGGGCTCCAGAGTGAACAGCATCTTCATAACTTCCATGTTTATCATCTTTACTTTCTGGATGTAATTTAATAAGATCATCAATTCGAAGAATGGTAATTGCAGCTTCTGTTGCAAATTTAAAACTCTTAACTTTAACTATGGTTGGTTCAAACACCCCTGCTTGTTTGTTGTCTCGAGGTTTACCATTGCTCAAATCAAGACCAATCCATTTTAGATTTTTTACGTTCTAGGTTAACCTGAGCCTCATTGTGAAAAGCTCTTAATTTTGCAACCAGATCTGTGGAGTTCTGGGCAGCATTAACTGCCAGTGTATTAGGAATAACAAGAAGTGATCTTGCAAACTCTGCAATAGCAAGCTGTTCCTGAGACCCCATGCTGGTTGCATAGTTTTCAAGGTATATGGACAGGGCTGCTTCTACAGCACCCCCACCTGGAACCACAGATTTTGACTCCAAAACTCTCTTCACTACACAAAGGGCATCGTGTAAAGAGCGCTCCATCTCATCACACATGAAATCATTTGCCCCACATAAGATAATCGATGCCGATGTACGAGCCTTACTGTTTTTGATTAAGATCAGCTCATCATCACAAATTCTCTCTTGGACCACTTCTGCCTGTCCCAACATTGCAACTTCAAAAGTTTCTTCACCTTCCAAATTCACCAGGGTTGACAGAATAGATGCTCCAGAAGCTTTAGCAATGCGTTTAAGGTCCCTTTTAAAAACTCTTCTAACTGCCATAGCACCAGCCTCCACAAAATACTTCAGATACATATCATCAATTCCACCAGTGGTTAGAATAATGTTGGCACCAGTTGCCAGGATCTTCTGAATTCTCTCCTTGGTGATATCTGATTCTCTCTGTCTAATTTGGTCCAGTTTTTCAGGGTCTGTAATGACCAACTGTACACCAAGCTTCATTTTTGTTTTTTGCAGGCTAAAGTCAAGGCAAGCAATTTTTGTATTTACAATTCTCTTGGGCATGCCTTGGGATCCTACCACACAGTTGAGTGCATAGCCACTGATCAGCATACTCTCCGTTTGACTTCTCCCATGGGCTTTCAAAATATTAACAGAATTGACTGGATAGCGCGGCTGGCCTCTTATATTTGTGTATTTAATAGCAAGTACAGCATCTACTACCATGTTAGCAAAGAAATCACCATTTATTCCAATGATTTTGGAAGACATGGATGTCTTAGCAGCATTGATCAGGCAATCTCTTCCTAGTTCATCTGTGTTAACAATTCGGTTTTCATTAATATAACGCACTGCTTCCTTGCAGGCAAGTCGATAGCCACTAATAACTGATGTGGGATGAATTTTCTGTTTGACTAATTCATCTGCATTTTTTAGGAGTTCTGCTGCAATAATAACCACTGAGGTAGTTCCATCTCCAACTTCTTTGTCTTGCAGATCAGCCAGCTCACAAAGAACGTTAGCTGCAGGATGTTCTACCTCCAGTAACTTCAGGATTGTCGCACCATCGTTAGTAATGGTTACATCACCAATATCATCCACCAACATTTTATCCAAGCCAACTGGACCAAGAGAACTTTTTACAATATTGGCAATCTAAGCTGCAGCCATAACGTTCTGGGATCGGATCGCCTCCCCAGTGCTGCGGTCCCGAACACCGACAAAGGCCCCTCCATTTTCACGACAGCAGTACACGTCGAATTCTGCTCACACCGGGGGGAACCAGTATCGCGGCCCCTCGGCCGACGGACGACCACAGCAAGGACGACGACGGCCTGGAGCAGAACTGAGCGATGCTGCGAGAGCTGCTGGGTAACGCCGCCCCACCCGATTCACGGCTGCCCCGGCCCAGCCGCAGGGCACGGCGGGAAAGAATCCTTTGTCTTTTAATTGACACAGCCTGTCCTCCTCCTCAGTAAGAAAGTCAGTCTCTCTGTACCTACCACCTCTCCAAACAGCTGTCAAATTCTTTCAAAAGTAGAAGAGGAAACCAATCCATATTTTTCAGAATTCCATCCAAGTTCCCCATACTGGTTTTTAAAAGACTCCAAAAAATGACCCTGACTTACCTTCCTGTCCCTGCTCCCATCATCTCATGACATGTATTCTATGCCCTGCCTCAACAGACTATTTGCTATTTCCAGAGCACACCTCACGCCTTCCCACTTCCACTGAAATGCTTATGTTAGTCATTTCACCCTATCACTCCCAGCTGCCACCCTCATCTCTGCTAACCAAAGTTCCACTCTTACTTCATGAACCCCTCAGATGGTATTTTGGAATTGCTACATCTCTCATTCAGCCCTTGTAACATTATTATTATTGTTATTTTTTACCTTGAATTGTATCAGTCTGCATCTTATCTTCCCTACCAGATTATAATTTCCTGTATGGCGAGCATGATTGGCTTCTCTCTGCATTTTCTGCACAGGGTACTACACAAAAAAGGTGTTCAATAATGACTTTCTGAAGTAAAATAACAAACGTTTCAACTTTTAATCACACCCATTTTTCCCAGAAAATATGTTAATGTAACTTATTTGGGTCTGGCAAAATCAGGAGAAAAATTCCCATGAAGGCAAACCACCTAGTTTAAATTTAAAAATAAAAGACAGTGTGAGTGGAGTATGCACATACAATAAAGTGAAGAGCAAAGTCAAAGCAAACCCTAAAATCAGTCTTCTCACTTTAACCATCTTCCCAAATTTACTCAATGGGTTTTGCTCCTTTGTGTGCAACTTTTAAAAATAAAACAATGAAAGACAACCCAGGGCTGTCTTTCCCCACAAATATCTCCTCTCCATCCAGAGCTACTGCTGAAGACATCTAATCAGTTCAATAGTTAGATCTTAGTATTTGTATAATACTAAGATTTTTCTGATAATCTGAAAATGTAAAAAATCTTATAGATGTCTGAAATTACTTAGGCCATAAATATGCTCAATTTTAAGTCCCTAGGATCATGGAAACACTACTTTCTAAAACCCATTTACAGGTAAGTGAACACACACATGGCAGAATATATGTTCAGGTCTACTGAATGGATCAGATGTGGGGGTACCTCCAGAGAGACAAAAAAGGAGCAATATTCTCTTTTTTAGCACGCAGAAAGATGTTGCTATTTTAAGTCCCTTAACATAATACACCCCTGAATGAATTGAACCAGATGAACTTTGCCTTGCTAGTAGGTCATTTCATGCTTAAGAACCTGAAACACATTCAATCCACACCAACTCAACACCTTTTTCACAAAGGACTTTAAAGGTGAAAAGGTTTCCAGTGGGAGATAAGCAACTGTGTACCCTGCAGGGAAGTAGCCTCGTTAGTGGCTATCAGCCATCACTCACTCAACTCCATTCAGGAAAGGCTGATTGATGTAGCACTGGGGAAGGAAGATATAGGTGAGTATGAGTAGATTTATTATTTTTAGCTATAACCCTAGTTTAAAAGAATTTCATGTGCCCTTTTCTAAATAATTAAAACAGAACAAAACTGCTGTATTAAATAAAGACTTACTCTAATCTAATGCTTACTATCATAATAAAATAAGGTACAATATTAAACAATGTAGCCTTCATTCAACTCTAGTATCAAACCAGTTGATCAATGGGATGCCAGAGATGGCAGCTCTATCTCCCATATATTCTCATATGCAGAATGTATGCAGACCATCCTCCGGGAATAAAACTGGGATTTTAAAAAAGCAAATTTACTAATTAGGAAGCATTTAAAAGTTTTCCCAAATACCTCAGTTTGCACCTGAACTCTATCCTTTCCTAGGCCTCCATGTTGTGGTTTTAGATGAAACTGTCATTCCACTTGAATTACTGGCAAGCTAGACATCACAGCATTCCATTAAAAAATGACAGCAACTTTTTACCAGTTAAAATAAAAACTAGCTCAACCACCACAATAAATTCATATGGGAATTGGCTTCAATTTACATATTATAATAACAATTATAAATTTGTAATTTATAAATTTCTGCAGAGATGCATTTGGCAGAACAACTCAGCTGAGAGAAAACAATGAGAGATGGCCTCTCATGTGTGTGCAGAAACATGGAGGAGGTTGTGCCAAAATCTGAGTTCAAATATTGACAGAAGAGATCAGAGGAAATGAAGGAAAGGTTGGATATAAGGCAAATGAGGGCATTCTGAATAGGGCAGTGCTTTGAGTAAGCGAAGTGATAAGCAGACAAAATACTGTGTTTGCAGAAGGTGAAGCAAGGGTTAAATGACAATATAATGACTTTGACAGAGAAGGTAAAAAAGTGGCAAGAATTTCTGCTATATTTGGATTTTATCAGTGACTGTGACAGTCTGGGACACAGTGTTACGAAAATACTGCTTTTCATCTTATTTGCACTCTAAATTATGAGTTCTCAGGAAGGCTTCTTTCATTTCCAGTCTCTCTTCTTCCTGTATTATCTATACTCAAGTATTTATCCAGAGAGTGGTTCATTTACTTGATCAATTACCATGCACATAGAGAGCACCTGCTAAGACAGGACCCTGGTCTGGGAGCTACTGGGAACACAAAGCTAAGCAAGAGTTGGACTGTTCCTCTATAGTGTTTCTATCTAGTATGCACAAACCATCATGTAACAAAAATACTGGAGCAAAGAGAAGCAGCCACAATGTCCTGGAATGGGTGGACCATAAAACTCACCAAGACTCACTCACATCCCTGGACTTCTGAGAGTCAATCTACTCTGTCCTTCCTCTGCAACTAGGTTTTTGGAAAACAATACACAATTTTATATTTGTCAGGTCACTGAATCATCAGTCAAACCAACTTAAATATCTCTGGGTCAAGAAATGGCTTGTTTCCAAAAGTAGTGTTGACAACTGTGAGGTTGTGAGTTAAGTCTCAGCTCCATAATTCAATTCTTGATTGAGTTACTTTATCAGTGAAAATGAGGCATGGAATAGGTACCAGTTTTCAGTTAAATGGTTGAAAATGTTGGAAAGAAAATGGCAAGTTTATATTTCTGAAGTTGCCAAGGAATGAGTGTTACCCTCTGATGTCTCATGTAAGAAGAAAATATTCATTTATCTGTGAATACAAAAGGGTTAATATTTAACTGAAGAAAAAAATGTCCTCTTACACATTATATGGACTTGATAAACACTGACAAAATGAAAATTTGAGTTGGATGCTTTAATGTCCATCAAAAATTAATTACCTGTCAAAAATACTCCCTTCCCACTCCTATACACCCACTTCTGCCTCAATTCAGAAAATCAAATTGAATTTCATTCTGATCTAATAACAGATGGCTTTCATGTTAAGCAATTTGAATTATCTGACAGCAAACAGTATCCTACTCAAACACTTTTGTTATCTCCTATCAACTGCCAAACAAAGAAGACCAACACTCAAAGAAGGCAAAGGGAAAAACAAAAAGATATGATTCTCTTAGGAAACAAATTCAACTACCAACATAAAAGCCGTAATTTCTTGGATACAGGACTTACCTCACACAGTCCAAAAAAAAGTACAGTCCTCCCTCAATATCCATGATGGATTAGTTCCAGGACCTCCCATGGATACAAAAATCCATAGATGCTCAAGTCCCTTAAATAAACTGGTGTAGTATTTGCATATAACCTACATATATCCTTTCATATGCTTTAAATCATCTCTAGATTACTTATAAGACCTAATATAATGTAAATAGTAAATATGTAAATAGCTATGTAACAGTTGTTATACTATATTTTTAAACTTGTATTTTTTTAATTGTTGCTTTTTTTTTTTTAAAGCTGTGAAAGCATATGAAAGGATATGTGTAGGTTATATGCAAATACTACACCAGTTTATTTAAGGGACTTGAGCATCTGTGGATTTTTGTATCCATGGGAGGATACAAACTAATCCCTCATGGATATTGAGGGAGGACTGTACTTTCTAATTTTTTTTTTTTTTTTTTTGAGATGGAGTCTTGCTCTGCCGTGCAGGCTGCAGTGCAGTGGCATGATCTTGGCTCACTGCAAACTTGGCCTCCTAGGTTCAAATGATTCTCCTACCTCAGCCTCCCCGAGTAGCTTGGATTACAGGTGTGTGCTACCATGTCCAGCTAATTTTTGCATTTTTAGTAGAGACAGGGTTTTGCCCTGTTGGCCAGGCTGGTCTCGAACTCCTGACCTCAGGCAATTCACCCATCTTGGCTTTCCAAAGTGCTGGGATTACAGGTGTGAGCCACTGTGCCCAGCCTAATTGTTATTTTTATTTTTTCCTATTTTTGATCTTCAACTGGTTCAATCTTAGGATGAGAAACCGAGAGAGGCGCAGTGTATTCTGTTGACTAAAATGGCTTTTATAGCTAAGCCCTAATATTTTATTTTTGAATTAAGTTTTACATACATTTATTATAGAAGCCTTCCCTCTCACTTGCCTATTCTCCTTTTTATCCATAGGGCCAATCCTGTTAATCTATGAAGGGGACTGATGAACCAAGATGGATAATCAAGAAATAAAATTTTACCTGAATGACAAAGGAATTTTTTTTGGAGATAGGTAAGTACCCAGAACGGTGGAGCACCTGTGTGGTGACTCAAAGTCATCACAGCTATCATGACCACACTCAACTGTACTATGTCGACTTCTTGAGCCAAGGCTTGAAAATCAGTAACTGCCAGTCACTGAACATAGGAGCCCTCTGCTACAAGATACATTACGGGTTGGAAAAGCATGTATGTACTTATGTTTCAAAAGCTGTTACTGAATATTCTGAGCAATATGGCAACAAATGCAAAAACTGCATATTGTCAAAAATACCAGGCTTGAAACATCTGGATTTTTCCCTTTCAATTCCTGTTGTTATCCCTTCACAACTAAACTCCTGATGTAGCTCTGTCCCAGACTTCTAACAGTCCTTTACTCTAGTTCATTCTGCCTTCCATCTTTAACCCACATAATCAGTCTGTCTCGTTTTGGCTCATAAACCTTCAACAGCTACTCAGTATCCACAAGAAATGTTGGAATCCCCTTGGCTTAGCATTCAAGACCCTATAGAATTCAACCCCAGCCTACCTTTTGAATCATGTGTTTGTTTCCCTGGCAGGTACAACAAGATATGAATCTCCTTGTTGCACCTGGCAGTCTAATAATGGTTCAGCAAAGCAGTCCTACAGTCTTCTTCCTTACTGTTCAGAAAAAACTCCTCTTCTCCTTTCCCACTCAACCCGCACATAAAAATGTCTTCTCTGTTCCTCTCTGTTCATCCCATGTCCTCCTAAAATTCAAGGTCTAGCTCAAGATACACCACAATTTTCTTTCCTTACCAATTTCTATAGCATTGACATAGGAACCATGATTTGCCAAAAAAATCTGAAGAGAACTGAGATCATGTAGTCCAAATCCTTCACCTTCCACACAGATTACCTCTTTGCACTTTTACATGTTTTTTTCATGTGCCCATTTCAACAAATATGTTATAAGCTCTTCATAAGTTGTAAGTTGAAGTTCCCACCTTATATTTTCTTATGTGTTATATAATAAAATAATCTCACTATTTTGCAAATTGGGTTAATTAGTAAATATATCTTCCTTAAATGTATTAAAAATCAGCATATAATGCCTTTCGTGGGAGGTGGTGAAAAAGGAGCAGGGAATTTTGATAGGCTCCATAGAAATATCAGCAGTGTAAAAATAGCCTTCTTAAATACCAGATAATGTTGGCAAACATCGCTGATCCTCACCACATCAGAGAAGTTCAGAGATGAGATTCTCAAATGGGGCAAACTCAGAGATGAGCTAAGATGTCTGTTTCTCACATTCCTGGGCATTGAAAATAAAATATTAGAGCATGATGGCCAATTTGCTTGTATTAAAGATCATTCTGCTTTTGGCTGTATAAAAATGAGCCCCATCTAAAAAGAGCCATGCTGCAATGCCATGCACTATATAGAAATAGGCCTGGTTGTATTCTTTTTTTAAAATTTTTATTTCTGAAGTATCTGTCCAATTGGCACATGTAACTCGGAGTGTTTCCAAACTGCTTTTCACTCATGTAACATCATATATGATTATTTTCTATACATCTTTTCTAGAATAACATCTGCAGATTACAAACAAAATGAAGACACTTAATAATATTAAACACTGCTGAAACAACCGCAGACTTTACTGTATTTGAGAGCATATTGCTATGAAGCACTTAAATGTATTTAAAATGTTGGCTTTCAAAAGTATTATCACTGTAAATCACTCTAAAGTGAGTTTAAGTGTCATCTTAATAAATGCCACAAAGCAAAAATCAATCTACCCTGAAACAAAAACTTGAGATGCAGAGTATTTGCAACTGAATTATATTTAATTGAAGACTTTGTATATACTACAAGTATATCTGACAAATATGAGAAAAAAACATGTAAAATTCTTACCTTGTGTTTGTTTCTTGTTCACTGCATTATCAGCTTTATGTCGTTTCTAAAGTTTAAAAGCAAAAAGAACAACTGTGAAAATGTGAATGAGATTAATAAAACAAGAGAGCACCCACACCAAAAAAGATGTAGCTTATGTTTCTCACAGTTTTTATTCTTTCTCATTCATGTCAATGTTAAAGCATACATTGATGGGGGAGTGGTGATGGGAAGAATTAGAGCACACCTAGGAATTTTAAAATGGAAAGAACAATCCCCAACATGTCCATAGAGTGCTCCTCTTCTGAGAGCACACATCTGTGGTCCTCACAAGGATCTTAAGTCAGCCACATAGGTAAGTTTAAAATTTTAATGTACTAGAAAAGTATGAACTGAAAGGATGATTTAGTATTTTGCTTTAATAACTCACTTTAAAAAGGAGATTTCCTGAGAGAATGATGTATAAAAATTACAATTTAATAATAATATTATTTTCAGCTGCTCATGAAATTCATTACCTCATTAGGTTGAGCGCATCCTCTATAATTTAATGATGTGCTGATCACTGTCAATGACTTGAACCAACAACATCTACCATTGGCATAGAGCCTCTCCTGTTCACTGCTCCCCAGCATTCCCTCCTCCCACTACCTGCAACTGAAAGCCACTGAATTACATAATCTTATCATATTCTCCTTCCTCCCAAAGCATCTACAAAATTAAACAATAAACAAGTGAGTCAGTCTAAGTCTAGGTAAGTTTAAAGAGTTGCATAAGCCAAGGTTTTATAGCAGTGGGTAAGAAGAAGAAACAGAGGTCAGAGGAAAGGTGAGAATTTAAGTGGCCGTTGAAGCTATTTTCTTTCTGGTTCATCTAGAGATTTTCCATGGCTTCCATCTAAACTTACAGCATCAAGTATAGCTCATCCGACTCTATTAACACTGCAGAAGAGTGCTGAGTGGAACTGTTTGCTCAAAGATCCTATCATATAAAGCCCAAAGTCTAATCTAGCTGTGCGTACCTGACTACAACATGGGTTGAAACAAATGTAAAACAAATGAGTTCCTAAGTTTTCCATTTGAGAAAAAGCATAGTTTTTAGAATCACAGTGCACATATAAAAACACTGCAAGAGAAAAATCTAGAGGTGTAGATTAGCACTTCTCTAGGATACAGCAACACCCAAGAGGAACAGATAAGAGCTGGCAGGGTACGCTCAGTTTGTGGAAACAATCCTACTGAACTGCACAAAATGCAAACAGACCATTTAAAATGCCTCTGCAAAAGAATTGTTGAGAATGATTCGTCCCACATTGACATGCAGGAACACACTAGCACTCCTTTTCAGTATAAAATACTCACTCATAAAAGTGTATTAATGTTGACTTTTAATAGGCATACTATGGCTTCCAAAAGCAAGCACAGTTTGCCAAAAAAGATTCTCAAATGTTTAAAGCTCTGTTAAATGTGTAGCATCAGTGGAGATTCTATAGTTATAGAACTTTGAAAATATTATTTTTGCTTATTAGTAGATTATAAAAAGATTAGAAAGTGATCCAAAATAACAGTCCAAGGTAAATTTAGATATTCAAAGGAGGCACAGATATTTCCAAAATATGAGAGATAATGGTTAGATTTCCAACTAAAGGAGACAAATAAAAGCTAATTAATGAAACATTCCACTTCCAAGAGGAAATTTAACCTTGGTGAAACCCAAGGCAATCTTAAACATCACTTTCCATCTACAGAGAATTCCTACACAAGAGCATCTCTTTCCTCTTTCTTCCCATCACAGAATAAATTAGGTTACTTGTCATGAAACAAGTGTGTTGACTATACTAAGGGTTTACTTTAATTGGCACAAAAGCATCTAACTTTTGTATCTTGATGAGATTTTTTTTTCTAAAACCAATAGTTCAGAAAAAAATTAAGTTATTCTATGAGTTCAAATACCTCAACTGTGTCATAATCAGAATTCATTTACTATCACTGAGGGCTAATGAATTATTTAATATCATAAGGATTAGATCGACAGCACACCAATAAACTGTATTGTATAAACATTGTTATGAACTTCAGGATACACAGTATGCAATGCTGACCACTCCCTCCTTCTGGAAACTCTTCCCTTCTTATCACATCATTGCCAGGTTTTCTATCTGCACCTTGACCCCTGCTTGTCTTCTCTGCCTACTTGCTATTCAGTGACAGTATTGCTCAAGGCTTATTCCCTGGCCCTCCTCACTTCTCACTCTACAATCTCTTCTTCTAATGCTTTCATACCTGTAGTTTCAATTATAACCAGCACATAAGTATACACCAGCCAAAACTTTCATATCTGGTTGCCTCTTTGACATCTCCCTGGCAGTCGCACTGTCCACAAGGCAACCAGTGACCTTAATCCCCAAGGCCTGGTCCTTGTCTCAGATATGGAAACACATGCCACTCATTTACCCAAACCAGGACCTTCAGAGTCATTCTTATACCTCTGTCTACCTTTCATACCTATCCAAGCCATTCCTTCACTCAATAAATATTACTAAACACTGACTATGTGCTAGGCCCTGTTACTGCTGCTGAGACTACAGTAACAAACAAGAGACAAAACCCCTTGCTTGCATGGCGCTTACATTCCAGTGGTTGTGGATAGAATAGGGTATATAGCATGTTAGATAGTGATGTCTTGTCACTTTTACTCTTAAAAATGTAGTAAATTCATTTTCCTATTTTTTACCATCTGTACCATACCTACTTAGTCTAATATATCTTCATTTTTTTACACTAACAACTAGAATGTTCTTCTAACTAGTCTGCACAAATGCTCTGTTTTCCTTGCAATCAATTTTCCACTGCTTAGCCAAAATGATCTCTAGATGATAATACAGTTAACATTTATTCATCACTTACTATATACCAGGCATTATTCTAAGGACTTCATGTGCATCATTTAATTCTCATTAATAGCCTAATGTGAAAAAAAAATTTTTTTGAGACAGAGTCTCACTCTGTTGCCCAGGCTGGAGTGCAGTCGCATGATCTCAGCTCACTGCAACCTCCATCTCCAGGGTTCAAGAAATTCTTGCCAGTGTAATTACTTGATTAATATTGCTCTCCCATACTGGACATAAACTCTATCATGGCTACTTTCACTCCCTAACATAGTCTTAGTATTTGGTTCCTACACATTGCAGACTTTGAATAACTGTTTTATAATGAATAAAGTCTACTAGTATTTAAATTGACAAGTTTATAGCAAAGAGGGAACATGTTTACTGGTAAATATTTATCAGTTTAATAAATTTGATCTTTATCATAAGAACTAGGATTTAGCATAATACAGCTTTTTAGAAAAGAGTTATCCATCAATTTTAGAGTATTTTCAAGTATGTGTGTTATCTGTTATTAGCAAATAAAAATAGAAAATCATGTTAAGTTGTCTAAAGCATCAAGAGTTAGAATACACTGGGGTGGATAAGTCTTCAGTATCTTACCTGCAGGCAATTCTTATTATATTTTAATCTATACACACATATATATTTAAAAACATTATCTAATAGAATATAGAAAAGTTTACTAGATTGTAATCTCTGCTTCATTCACGGATGTATTAGTGGCAGCCATGAACAGTCTTCACCAATATCCAGCTCCTCACTTCCATGGACCTTGAGATAACACCTTCTCTTTGCCATGTCACTAGTCTTCTAAAACTGAGCTATAAACAGATGTGTGTACTACTTCTGGGCCAACACAAAGAAGAAGCGAGAGATTCCATACAATAATCACCAATACTCCCCAGAGTAGAACCTTGATTCAGGCTGAATCTCTGATATCCTCCATCATGTGTCTTTGAGTAAGTGAAAAATAAACTAACTTATTAAGCCACCGACATATGAGACATGATTACCACCGAAGCAAAAGTTTAACACATCCTCATACATATCTTAATGAATGTCTGGCACCTCATTCAGATGTTCTTGCTGAATGGATGAATGAATACATGTATTCCTTATTCTCATTGATTAAGATAGCTCTTTGTCCAACTGTCTAAATTGTTATTTGATATTTCCCTTATTTTAGAAAGTATTCTTTCAAATTTTATCACCTTACATTTTGACATTAACTTCTTGTTAAACTACTCTTACAATTTCTAGTCAATTTCTTAACAGTGATTTCACTGGGAAACTACTTCATATGATACTATTATCTCACAATACTATTATTACATTCTTTAGGACTGGGTGATTAGTGGCATTCTAATAGTACTCAATTATTATATTATAACAAAACAGTTCTGCTAAAACAAACTTCTTGGATACAATTTGATTTGCCATGTACTTTCAAAGATAGAGTACTAGAAACCATAGCTAGAGAGATTATAGCTTTCTTTTGTTTGGGAACAAAACAAAACAGACAGGGAAGGCAGTTTTGAGTAGTGATATAAAGCAGGGATCTGTAGCCAAAACGCCTTGTTTGAATTCTGACAGCCCCAGTTGTGAACTTGGACAAGTTACCATACCCCTCCTGCCTCCTGTCTGTAAAACAGGGGTAAGATCAATACAATTTAAAGGGCTGTTATAAGATTTAGTCAATGTAAATGACATAGAGTAAGTACAACCTAGAAGCACAATAAATGTTAATATTATTATTGGTGACTCTTCACAATCATACAGAGCCAACAGCACTGGACAGGACAAAATTCTGTCACTTTATTGGACAAGTTACATGACTTCTCTAAGCCTCAAATTCCTTACTTTTAAAATTGGGTTAATTATTGAAAAAATTAAGTGAGAAAAACATTTGCAAAAACACTAGCACAATGCCTAGTAAATTAAAGGTGCTCAATGAAAATTAGGTTAAACAAGAAAAGGGAAGTCCATAAGGCAAAGAAAGTGACATAAGTGTAGTAAAGACCAATCCCTGAGGACTGCCAAGTCCTACCACAATTTAAAGTTTGGCAAGTCTGTGTGGAGCAATACAGGTGTGAATGTCTTAGATTTCTAAGCTAATGGTCCCCATCAAGTATGTCATCTCTAGTCAAGAGGACTATGCTGTTTTACACACAGGCACACACATGCACAACATCTGTTTCTACTCTTAGTTACTTGGAAAAAACTGATGATCTAAATATTCAATTGATCCATTTCTAATATGGCACATGCCATATTAATCAGATCCCAATTCAATGCTCTGTAGAAAAAATGTTAATGTTTGTGTAACTTTAAATTGGAGATTCTAAACAATTTTTCAGCATTTCCTTGCCTTATCATCTTACTTTCCTGTGGCTTAACAGACAGTCATCTCAGACTGGCAAATAATCATTTTAGAATAAAATACCTAGGAATACAGCTAACTAGGGAGGTGAAAGATCTCTACAAGGAAAACTACAAACCACTACTCAATGAAATCATAGATGACAAAACAAATGGAAAACATTCTATGGTCCGAATAGAAGATTCAATATTATAAAAATAGGCATACAGCTCAAAGCAATTTATAGATTCAACGCTATTCCCATTAAACTACCATTGACATTCTTCACAGAAAGTCAATGAATTCTTCTCAGAATGTCAATGAATAGTTTAAAATTCAATTATTTTAAAATTCATATGGAACGAAAAAGAGAGCCCAAATAGCCAAGGCAATCCTAAGCAAAAAGAACAAAGCTGGAGGTATCAATCATGCTACCCAACTTCAAACCATACTACAGGGTTATAATAACCAAAACAGCATGGTACTAGTACAAGAACACATATGGACCAATGGAACAGTATAGAGAACCCAGAAATAAGACTGCACACCTACAACAATCTGATCTTTAACAAAGCTGACAAAAACAAGGGGAAAAGGAGTCCCTATTCAATAAGTGATGCTGGGATAACTGGTTAGCCAAATGTATAAGACTGAAACTAGACCCTTTCCTTATACCATATACAAAACTAATCTCAAGATGAATTAAAGACTTGAATGAAGGCTGGGTACAGTGACTCACATCTGTAATCCCAGCACTTTGGGAGGCCAATGTAGGTGGATCACCTGAGGTCAGAAGTTCAAGACCAGCCTGGCCAACATGGCTAAACCCTGTCTCTACTAAAAATACAAAAAAAAAAAAAAAAAAAAAATTAGCCAGGGCTGGTAATGCATGCCTATAGTCCCAGCTACTTGGGAGGCTGAGGTGGGAAAATCACTTGAACCCGGGAGGCAGAGGCTGCAGTAAGCTGAGGTTGCATCACTGCACTCCAGCCTGGGAAACAGAGTGAGAATCCATCTCAAACAAAACAAAACAAAACAAAACAAAACAAAACAAAACAAAACAAAACACTTAAATATAAAACCCCAAACTATGAAAACCCTAGAAGAAAACCTAGCCACTATCATTCAGGACATAGGCATGGGCAAAGATTTCATGACAAAGATGCCAGAAGCAATTCCAACAAAAGCAAAAACTGAAATTGGATCTAATTAAACTAAAGAGTTTCTGTACAGCAAAAAAGAAAAAAACTAACAATAAAGTAAACACACAACTTATAGCAGACAACTTACAGAATGGGAGAAAACACTTGCAAACTATGCATCTGACAAAGGTCTAATATCTGGCATCTATAAAAGGAGTAAAAACATATTCTATACATTTTCAAGTTAATGATATTGTAAACAGTCCATGCCAATAATAATTTAAGAAAAAAACTAATATTTAAAAACATCTATAAGTAAAAAGTTGCATATATATGGAAAAATAGAATACTTACAATATCTTCTATTATCTCTTTGATAGCTGCCACAGCTAAAATAAATAAGAGAGGAACCAGTGTTGTGTAACGACCTGTTGGTGATACATCAGGTATTTGCTATTTGGGGGAAAAAAACAGGCAAGAGAAAATCAATGAGAACTAGAAAATTTAAAATATATTCAAAAAAACAGTCTTAGTGTCTTCTTAAATATGCCTCACTGAGTTTACCATCTTGGCTGACTTATGCTGGGTGAGGTAATTTGTTCGTATCTAATAAGTACTGGAACAGCATGGTATTTTCATGGTAGGCAGTTGTGTATAGGACTATCACCTCCACTGGAAGATTGGTTAAGTTACAGTTTATCTATTCACTAAACTATAACTATTAAAATGATATTTTAGAAACACAATGATAAATATGTGTGGATATTTTCCACACATTATATGAACATATATATGAAAAATATTCATACATGTTATATGAATACAGCAGGTTACAAAAAAAATAGGTATTCTACGATCCCCTTTTTGTAAGCTAAATCAATAAACAATGCTTGGGAGAAGAAAAAAAAGACCAGAAGAATATATACTCATAATTTAAGAGTAGTTATAAGAGTTTCGTTGTGTTTTTAAATTTTTTTATTTTCAAGTTCAATGACATTTTTTTTTTCAAATTCAAGCATATGTTCAATATGCTACTTTTTAATAAAATAAAACTTTTTCTGACTACAACTAATTTAAATACAAAGAGAAGCACAAGATTTAAATTGTTGCATTCTAAGGTTCAGAACTGACACTTTTACTATGAAAATTAACATTTTAAGAAAATGTCCCATCCCCTTTACCACCCAAAATGAATAGTCCTTCCCACATCAAATTTATAGAACATCCAAAATAAGCTGATAAAAATGATCAAAAGGCTTGAAAAGGTAGTGGATTCCAACACTGCTTGCAGCAGCAGCCAGAAATGTCCACCAAAACCAGCTTATCTCTCAGCATTTAGATAAACCTCAGGGGATTAGTCGGACTTAACATTTATTAGTACCTGAATATTTGACAAGGTTTTATGATATGACTTTACCTGAAGCAGTGCAATAAAGAGAAAAAATGAATTAGCAGCTCTTCTGAACTGAGAGTAGAGAAATCTTGGAAGGAATGTGATTATGTTGTATTTTGCAGTGCTAGAAAACAAAAATGAAAATAGCATGAAACTTCTCCATGATTAGCAACCATACTTACAAAGTTCTGTTACTACCATATAAAAAAATTAGGTAAGAAACATTTGTTGCCTGTTTCAAATTAGGAGAATATTGTAAAGGGTCATTAACTTAAACGAAAAATAGTGAAAATGTTAAATAAATAATAAAGAGCGAATACCACAGGTTCTATTTTTTGCATAATATTTTGTCCTCTTTGGCCAATTATCCTGCTTCACATTACTAGAAGTAGCTTACAAAGAAGAGCAACTTTGGAGCTAAAAGGCTCCAGCCCTCCGTAAGATAGAGTACAACATGGGACTAGAAAATATAATCTTTCAAAAAATACCCCCAAAATCAGCCATTTGACCAGACACTTGTAAACAGAGATGGCTTTCCTGGATAAATTCAGGGATATTTCTGGGGTTCTGCTTGAATTTTCTTCACTGCCACTCCAGGAACTTGGCAAGAAATCCACACTAAACACACCAGATATGCCCACATCAGTAAGATATCACCACTTTGGTCTTAGAAACATCCAGATCTTCCTCATGTTTATCAAACAGAAAGGAGAATAAAGAGACACATGCCACACTACCCACACTGAGAAATGTTACTCTAGAATTTGAAGTTGTACATATTAATTTTAAGTGGGCACTTCTTAAATCTAGTAACTGCCACTGGAAAAACACTTTACTAGCACTGGAGGTGTTTATGTGGTCCCAGAAGCTGCTTAAGTGGCCAGTGCTTATGCAGATACTTTTTACATTATTGTTGGAACCAAAACACAATGGTGCAGTGAAGTAATTCACGCAGTCCTCCATTCCTCCACACCATACTAAATTTCACAACTATCAAAAAACAATATTTAAAGACTTACATAATCAAAAGGAATTATCAGTGCAGAATTGCAAAGACCTCTTCTAAAATGTTAAAACTTGTTAACCAAAACCAGTAATTCATCTCTGTATTAACAGGTTTAGGACAGAGGGATTTACACAGAAGCAGATTCCATTATTCAGACCATGAAGAATTGGCAGTGAATAGGTGCTTATTCTTTCTGCTCCTTGCTATTTCTAGATTCTTATTAATATTTCTCTATGGCATAGAAGATGGAAAAACAGACTATTCACACTGCCACCAGGGAGCTCTCAAACATTAACTGACTGCCCAGAAAGCTCTTTGCAAGCATTTTCATTTTGACCTAACCAGCTGTGCTCTGTTGGCTGGTCTCATGGCATTCTTTGGTAGTTCTTACCTGACATGGTTATTGCAGAATTTTGTCAGCTGGGGCTGGTTGATGAAAATAGTCCTCACTTCCTCCTGGTCAGCCAGTGAGGTCTTCTCTGAAACATCATCTGTCTTCTCATAACCTTAAAAAGAAATCATCTTATTGGACGGGAAATGTTTTATGGTCCAAAACCACATTTCCTAACTAGTCTAGAATATGAAATCTGTTAAAAAATACTTGCTTCCCCTTACTGTTGTTTCTAATAAAAAGTAACATCCCCGTATTTAACAGTTCTACTAGATTTAAAGGGTAGCATTTAATAGTCATGTAAAAACTGAGCCATGTCAAAAACAAGATATAACATAAACTTTAAATTTCCCCCATAAGCATTCAACTTATTTCCTTCCATTACATAAAAAGATGTCCAGTAGTAAAAATTATTTTTAAACTGGTTTAAATTACAGTTTTAGGTAAAACTAACAAGATAAAGGTAATTTAAAATATAGTAAAAAATTTAAGCATATGCATTTAATGCTTTTCTGGGTTCTTTTCCCAGATGAAGACAGAAGAAAAGATACACAGTAAGGTTTAAATAGGAAACTATAACAATGAGCCAACTCACTATCATCACCTATTTTTTTCTCCAGCTAGAATTCATGTTCACAAATTTTAAAATTCTCAAGAGCACTTCAAGTTATCTCATAATCATCGAAACAATACAATAGATTTAACTGGGTACTTTGTTGCAATGCTGACAAACACTTTTAAAAATACATACAATTTATAATAACAGAATATGAACAGATAGTATTTTAAATGGCTTTTTGTGCCTTCTAGTGAAAATCAAAGGGGTGAAAATAGTACTGTATCACCAAAACCCATTTTTCTTTGCTTTTCTGCCTAGCCAGTGCCAACTCTTCCCATAAGACCTGCTGACATGTGGTTTCTTCTGAAGTGTTCTATGATGTTAAAGTTAGGGAAACTTCTCTGGGTTTCCACAGCCCTCTGAACCTCCCCACTCTTCAGCAAAACACTAACCAGAAGGTTTAGTTGCTGCCTGAGTCAGGTTCCCCCTACCAGAATGGGAACTCCCTAGGGCCATCGATGGTATGTTACTCATCTTCGTAACACCAGCGCCAATAAACAGCAGGTACCCAATGTTTGCCGAATACATATACCCAATGACAAAGGAGTGGTTATTTGACTGTTTTTTGAGAGCAAGAAAAGCTGCTCCACCCAATGATAAAAAAACAACTGATGGCCAAGTGCTGTTAACCAACTACATAAAAAGCTGACATGTGGGGTTTGTTACAGTATGAAACCAGAGGTGAGAAGCATGAGCACAGGGGACTGGGGTGTGAGAAACAGTGTCATGTGTGCAGGGGAGAGCAAACAGGGCAGTGCTGCTGGAGCACAGACAGAAGGCAAGGTGGAGACAGACGAGAAACCATGCTGAGGAAGCACACAGGCCAGGTCCCAGAGGACCCTGCGCTCTGCTTGGCAGCCAGCCACTGAAAGCTTTCCAAGTAGGAGGGGCACGAGGGAGAGGCACATTGTATCCTTATCACCCCGGAGTTCACATGGCTCCCATTAATCACACCCATTTTATGGTTTTGGACTCAATCAGCAGCTTTGCTCACGTCAGTCTTTCACAGGTTTTTTACATTATGTTCTAAACACACTAGTTCTCTCTCTAGTTTCATATAATTGAAATTTCACACATGGATTATCAAATAAAGGGAGATCAACCTTTAAGAAAATTAAGAGTCCTTTATTAGCTCTTCCTTCATGGTAGCACGAAGAGCAGAACATGCTGTTCCCAGCCTCTCTAAGATTAGAGAGAGAGAACCTCGGAAAAACCATCTCTCCACTCCACACTGAGCTGATGTTCTCAGGTTGTGTTGTATTTACTTTACACAATGGACTTTTGAGTCTTGTATTTACTTTATGTAATGGGACTTTTGAGGGCATGGCCCTTGGATGTCCTTAGCTGAGAAGTTGGGTGTTACTCCCTCCAGACATACCTACTTACACTGGGGTCTCAAATGCTGCTAGGAGAGCACTAGATACTGCTATGCACTGAAAGCAGTTGGATACTGCATCTCCCCCTCAGATATTAATTTGTATTCATGAATTTCTGTGGGGCAAAGGATTTTCCTTGAACTAAAGGGATGGGAATTAATCCCATCCCTTATGTGGAAATCAGAGTAATTAAAACAATCCAAACAGATTAGCAGGAGCCCAACCTAGGTCTTAAAGTAAGGGATCTTTAAAGAGAAAACTCACCAAAATGGGGAAAAGTCTAAATTGTAACCTGTTGCCAGGGGTGGGACCATTGAAGGGACTGGATGGCTCTGAGCACAGGATATCACAGATAGCACAGGCTTTCTTTACCCAGGTACTACAGAAAAGCTTTGGCAAGATGTACATGAAGCTGAATGTATGCAGAAAGCCTGGGGAAGATCTCCACCAAAAGCAGGGAGTGAGGCTCTCCGCCAGTGAGCTGGTAGGCACCTCTCCCTTGTCTCCTCAGCAGTGACATGGAGAGCCAACAGGCACCTGAAATCCACTCCCAGAATGTCTACAGGCCCGAGGTTGTAGGCGCAGTCATCTCCTTGTGTTATGCATCTGTTTTATCTGTTGACTCCTAGCAGGTGACAGCCAGCTAGCAGTAAACAGGCATAGCGACCTCAGAGGTTCTCAGAAATATCTCAGTGAACATTCTTGACCTCAGAGATCCTCAGCAATATTCTGATGAAGGTACTTGGGAAAAAGACTAGTATTCTTGCTAATTTTGAAGTGAGAGTTTGTAATCATTATAATTAGACTTTTCAATGAAATCATCTTACATTGCAGAAATGGGCAGGTTAGGTCTGGACTTAACGTAAGTAAACTATCAATCAAGACTCTCTCAATGTAGAGAGAAACAGGCTCTTCTATTTGATTAATGAACCAACTCTTGGAGGAAGGTAGGTGGCAATTTTTATCTCACACTAGGAGGCAAAAACACATTTGCTACATTCAAAATTGACAGCTATTCAATAAGTACCAGATAATTCTATTTTATGATTTCATTTTTAACATTTCCTTTGCATATCACCACCTTCATCAGCTATAATAAGCAGACAAAAAGCTACCTATACCCACTGGGCAATGCCTAAGCTGAGCTGTTGGAGTAGAGTGGTGACAAAAGCAATCAAAATAGGAGAATCCCTTACCACCCTGCCACAAAGAGGGCCAAACTAAGATGGCGTTCCTTCCTATACATGGTTTTATTCTTCGTTTTAAGGCGGGAAACCATATCCCTTGCTCTTTGTTTAATAATTTAGAGAGTTCGTTCACATAAGTCATTAAAATTTACTCATAGCTTTTAATTCACCTGTCTTAACTCCTAAGGACGACTGAAAACTGTGATGCTTTATGTCATCCCCTCACAGAAAGCAGAGGCAGGGGAGTGTAGTTCTGATCTAGCAACAGTTCTCACTGAGTCTTCCCAGTTGGTCAGGCCTTCAGAAGCCTTCTTTGTCCATAAGTCATGCTAAAGGTGAAATTTACTGAGAGAAAGAAACACTTCTTAATCATGCTCTTTGGTATCTCTCTCAGCTTTTCCTAGCACAATCTTGCACAGAGAGGGCACACAATACTTGCATATTTGATTAATGGAAATGGACTGCAAGGCATTCGACTGACTGCTTTCGAGATCCACTCAGTGACCCATTCATCTTCTCTGGGTTCAGACTGAACTCTGAAGCCCACCATGTAATAGTTTCAAACCCCCACATGAAGTATAGTCGAATGAACAGTATTTGGTAAATGGAAAAGCCAAGAATAAAACATGACCTTAGGCAGTTAATTACTTTCGCTAGGCTTCAATTTCCTGATCTATCACAGAGAAATATTATGTGTTCATCTTCTGAAGGAATATGTATGCAATGTACTTAAAATACCTAATATTGTAATAGATTAAATAAATGTAATCTATATTATAAATGTCTATTATACTTAAAGAGTTAACAGGGGAGATAATGATATAGTCATAGGCTAAGGCTTTCATAAAAATTAGAGGTGTCTTCTGGGTTAGAGGTTGAAGAATGTTTTGGTGTGGTAATTCTTTACCTTGTGGTGTAATTGACAGTTCACCTGCCTCCCTTCTTACTTGGTAAGTTACCTATTATACCTCTGGTTCATAGTAAGCCCTCAAAGTCTAATGAATTAACAAGTGAGCAAAACCAGATTAGTAATATACTAGAAACAGATTTTTCTCTTTCAAGTAGACATACGTTTTCCAAGCCTGTAGGTTTGATGTATGAATCCAAACAACAATTAGTATATTTATGATGAGAAATAATTGCCATAGAAACTAGACTAACTGAAGTTCCATAATCAATTCAACTCTCCCAGATTAGCCTATGTAGAAAGTTAAATGACCAAAGTAACCCACCCACCAATGGTTAGATGAAATAAGACTCTCATAGCATTGGGGAAGCACAGCCTGATGCAACCAATCCTGCTAAAGGGGTAGATGCATCTGTAGGACCAGCCTCTTAAACCTTTGTTGTAATATCTTGGCAATGGGGCCAAGTCTGTTGGCTAATGCTTCTCTTCCCTTCCCCTCCGCAGTGCTGAGAAGAATGCTGAAATGTTTAACCCAATGACTTACTCCTTCCCTGACCATCTCCATCCTCATTTCCGTCTTCAAATACAAATTGATATTTAATCTTCCAATGGGATTACCAAATCCTGCAGGCCTAGGAACCAATCTGGCCCCCTTGCAGGTGACTTTGCTCCTGAATATGTTGGTCTTACAGAGAAATGAGAAGGCATACTCATTTCCCAAATTTCTAAGTTGCTGGAGGCATCTCAACATGGCCTGCAAGCACAGACACACAAAGCAAATAATGATAGTAACACCAGATACATGCTCCTTCCTCACATTTTGGATTCTCGAGGAGACTGACTCAGACATTCACCCCAATGTCCTTGGTGCTCAGTCAGATATTTGACATCCACTAATAGCATTATTAGTCTTCTTAAATTAAGTTTCATAGAGCAAATTGGCAGGCAAATTCATACACCTATCACTTTGAGGAATGGAACTAAGCTAGGATCGTTTTCTATGTATGAAAGCACATTTGTATACTGGCTTCAGGGAAATCTCAGCTTCTTTCAACATTGTGTTTTCCAAGGTAACTTCTTAAAAACAGCCAGAATCAAACAAGTCTCCCAGAATAAATGATTCTGGTCTAGGTTTTATTGAAATGAGCAAGGAAAAGCCTTTTCCTTATTTATGCCAAATGCAGATTATCATTCAGTAATTCAGAATCCCAGCTATGTTGAAAATTCCACATATAGTGTTTGCAATATTCTGCTTGATTCCTATTTCCCCTGCCAGCAGAAAAGCGATTTTGTTTTCTGAACTGTGGTTTATCTCAAGCAATAATACAATTATCCAGTATTTGCTATGCATATTCTCAACCAGAGACTTTAAGAGGCCAAATTTTACATTCTTCATTATAAAATGGCCAAATGCTATTTCTAAACTTCTAAAGGACCAAGAATTTCAGTAAAGGGAATAGTCACATATAACTTTTAACTACTGAATATGCTAATAAGAAAACATTACTTTGTATTACCAAATAAAGATATACAAGCAGTATCCTCCTGGCGATCATTTCAGCTTCCAGCAATAATTTGATTTGTCAAGAAAACAAGGGATGCTGGTGGGTCAGTATCCTAATTATGACTCTGAAGTGAGCAGGTGTTCATCTTCCCAGAACAGTGTTTTATTACTTAACCCATTTAGGGGTGGTGAGGTGAGCTCAGGTTCTTCTACCAATTACCCGCGTTACCCTGCACAAATCACTCCATCCCTAGGGGTTATTCTCTTCCTCTGCAAAATGGGAAACCAGGCTAGGCTAATAATCTGACATTCACTCTCAGCTCTAAAATCTGTGAAATTAATACCTGCTGGGCAGCAGGCAGAAAAACAATCAATAGTTTTGTTCAGAAGACCAGGGAAATTTTAAAAAACAAAGTTAAAAAATTTCCCTCCTTGAGTCTTTATGAGATGTTTCACAGCAACAGTTGCCTTCCTTAATCTGTAGCCAAAACTCAGTCACGAAGCGAAATGGTACTTTGTTACGGTAACTCAATTTCCATATTTGAAAAGCTAAGCAGTGACTATAATCAGCTGCCAACAACCTGTTACCTACTGATCAGTGACTACTGGGTTGCTGAGTATGATCACACAGAGCCTTTCTTCATCTGTCCAGATTCATCATTACAGGCTTATATGCACACAGTATAGTGGAACAGAGGAAAATGCTCAATAGTATAAGATCTGCTCGTAGGATGACAGAATTATCATCTCTGAAATATTCCATTTTCCATCCCAAATACCGGATCCCGTAAGACCTGTTGTTCATTCATTCATTCATTCATTTATTCAACATACTTAAGAATCAAGTATGTGCCATGCATTTTTAAAATGCTATGGAAACAGCAGAAAATAAGATAAGGTCCTCTCTCAGGGACTTGTTTTCTAGAGAAGAGTAACATAATACAGATCATGTTAAGAGGGCGGAAGAAAAGAAACAAGTGATTGCTAGAACAATTGACAGAATTCTCTGTGCTTAAGTTTCATTATGTATATAATAGAAAAAATAACGGCACCTTACCTCAAAGGGTGGTTGTAAGGATCTAGTGCATAAATATAGAGAACAATGCCTGGCACTAGTAAGAGTTCAGTAATGAATGTGAGCTATTTTCATTGTTGTTATCAGGGCTGGTGATGCTACTATAGCTGCTGCTATTTTATACTCAGTTGTCAGAGAAGATGTCTCAAAGAGATGCTGAATTGAGAACCTGACGACACATAAAGGAAGATAAGGGGCAGTGTCAACCCAAAAGGGGGAATAGCAGGAAAAGCCTTGGAGGGGAGAATGAGCCTGGCATTTCCGAGAACATGAGGGCCACTAATAGTAAACAGAGCATAAAACAAAAAGAAGCTGGGCCAGATCGCGAGAAACAATAACAGCTTGAATTTATATTCTTTATGCAGTAGGAATTCACTGACAGGTTTAGGTAGAAAAACCATTCTGAGGATACTGTGATAATCCAGGTAAACGATGATGAGTCCTGGGTTAGACGGTGATGACAGAGAAGAAAGGCAGTGGATGCATACATTATATGCCTCTGGAGGCACAGCTGGCATGAGCCATATAACCTCTTCACAATTGTATGATGCCCCATAGTACTACCACCTGATGCTACTCCAAGCAAAAGCCCAAGACATGAAAGAAATGTAAGATTTTAAAAAATCTCACCCACAATGTTTTATTTTGATCATGTGCTAAATTTACAATATTTTGGATGTATTGGGTTAAATATATTGTTCAAATTAATTTTGCCCATTATTTTAGGATTGTAAATACAACAATTAACCACTTAATGAATAGAATTCTCTTTACAGCCAAACAACCTTAAACCTTAGATATCATGCATCATTTTTCTCATTATTACATGGTAATCAATAATGTTTAAAATACAGAATATAATCAATGACAGCATTAAAGAATCATGCCTAAGAATGAGAGAAAATGTTTAGGTCTACCAGTTATGTGCTCTGGTTACTTTAGACAAGATAATTAACTTTTAGCTGGCTACCCTCTTCGGTGAGTTTGTGGAGATTACATGAGATAATGTATGTGTAAAGTGCCTGGCTCCTCATGCATATGTAAAAAATCTAGCTATTATTTTTATTATGAAATCAAAAAGGCAGGTTGTGGGAGAAAATAAATAGGCTATGTAGTTATATGTATGTTCAAATTCAGATTATAACACTTCTACATGGGCAAATTATTTAATCATTTGAGTCTCAGCTTCCTCACCCATAATATATGGTTAAGGATGTGTGAGGATGACATTATGTTAGCATTGTAGCACAATGCTTGTCATTCAAACAGTTCCTGTCACATTCTCCTCCCCAGAGATTTATCTCCCCTTCAAAATACTTGATATGGGGCCAGGCACAGTGGTTCACATCTGTAATCCCAGGATTTTGGGAGGCGGAGGCAGGCAGATAAACCTGAGGTCAGTAGTTCGATACCAGCCTGACCAACATGCAGAAACCCCGTCTCTACTAAAAATACAAAAATTAGCCAGGCGTGGTGGTGCCTGCCTGTAATCCCAGCTACTCAGGAGACTGAGGCAGGAGAATCACTTGAACCCAGGAGGTGGAGGTTGTGGTGAGCCAAGATCAGGTCATGGCACTCCAGCTTGGGCAAAAAGAGTGAAACTCTGTATCAACGACAAATACTTGATATGGGAAAAACAAAAGCCTTAAAGACTCTAATGTAGGTATTAATAGTTACTTATTTTGGATAACCTTTATAGTTGTGACAAGTATAAATCAATGTAGATGGCAAAATAATAAATTTTGCTATAAAATTTGGTAAATTAATATTAAATAATTTTTTTTTTACAAAATTGTCATCTGTATAGGGGTTATGCAACAGAAATGCAGGGGTGGTAGGTAGGAGGGAGACGAGAACAAGATACAGAGTCATTCTGCTGCCTGGTAATATGGTTATAGAACCATTAAGTTTTTTTGCACACTCAACTTTATTGCAATTATAAGTAAGGCTGTAATTAGAATCAGAATATCTATTATATTATTTCCTAAACATATTCAGGAGAGCCCAGTTATATAACCTTTTACTCAACAGTTTCCAATGGTTTAAAGAGACAATATTAATTGCTCAAGTTTCTTGCCTTAGATTGAGGTCATTAAACAAGCAGTCATGCTTGCAACAGTCAAAAACTCTAATAACAGTATATTCACAGGGAAACTAGACAGACTTTAAGGCACAACTACAGAACTTAAGTGTGATTAAAGTTAGGTGCTACTAAGATGGAATTACAAGCAATTAACCACTATCCTTTTCAAAGGCTTAATAATTAAAAGTCCTGAATATATATATACACACACGTATATTTGTATATATTGTTTTGATACAGAAGCTTAAGAATACACACACGTACATACATACATACATACATACATACATACAGGCTATGTAGTCATATATGTACGTGTGTGTGTGTGTGTGTGTGTGTGTGTGTGTGTGTGTGTAAGCTTCTTAAGCAGGTGGAATAGCTTCTGGAAGCACATAAAAAGCTTACAAAAAGGCTGAGGAAGATCTAAGGCAGCTTGACTAATGGACAATCAGTTCACCCAGATTCAGTCCTGTCTGTGTTCCACCTTTTCATCTCTCCAGATGGCAAATTGGCTGTGATGGGCTTAGCATGGGCCATGTGCTGACTTTTAAGTCAAAGAGAAGCATAGTAACTTATGGAGCAGTCCCCTGAAACTATGGGGGAAGGGAAAATTCGCCAAAGGAAAGCAATGGGCTTAAGAACACACACACACACACACACACACACACACACACGCTTCTTAAGCTGGATCAAAACAATCATGAGCTGACCAATTTAGATGTTTGTACTTATTTTGTTTTTAGTGGTATCTTAGTACAGATAGTTCATTTAATTAAAGATGCAGAAGCAATTACTGCAGTGACAAAGGAGGTTTGAAATCCCATGTTCAATTGTTGACTGTTCTGCATTGTTGGAGCAGAACAGTCACTTCAAATGTTAGATTGTGAGCCTGACAGCAGCTGTTCAGAGACAGGGAGAGAAATACAGCTCAGGAAAAGAAGGAACCACCACTCTGGAAACAATAAACTGGGTGCTTTAAAGGTTAAGGCTTACACACTACATTTTCAAATATGGCACTGAAGAAATCGAACACTCTTAAAAGCATGGAAATTTGAGTGGAAACTATTTAGCAATATCTCTCAGATTTCTAGACCATGACCACAGTAGTCAAAGGAAAAATGAAATTTCAGTTGCATTAATACACCATCCCCGTACCAAGTGTTAATGCAGGCTCTGTGGAGTGGACAATCTGCTCTTTCCAGCTTGGCATCTGCTTCTCCTGGAAGCAGTCCATTGCTTACCAACCTCCCCTCCCCCCATAGTCTTAGGGGACTGCTCCATCAAGGCTCCATGACCCTCATTAACTTAAAACTCAGCACATGACCCAGGCTAAGCCAATCACAGTCAATTTGCCATCTGGACAGATGAAAAGGCTGAACACAGAGGAATGAATCTCTGGTATTAGTCAAGCTGCCTTAGATCCTCCTCCACCTTTCTCTAAGCTTTTTCATTTGATTCCAGGAGTTACTCTACCTGCTTAAAGGATACGCTCAGCCTCTATACTATAGAATCTTGGCAGAATCATTTCAGTCCTCTGCTGGAAGCCAAGTCCGGTCCCAACACCCATCTAATGTAGGTGGGCATTGATGCCCTACCCAGAACAGCTAGCCTTCTTCAAGAATCTAAACCCTGTTCCCTGTACACCTCAACCACTAGCTGGTTTTTCTGATCTGCATGGAATGATGACGTGGATCCACAGTGCAATTTCCCTGATTAAGAATAAGCAGGCTACATGGAACCGTCCCCAACAGGCCCTACTTGCTGGCTCAGATCTCTTCTGATGTTAACAGCTGCCCTAATCGAGCTCTGAGTTCAGCATGTTCTGGGACAACAGTGGCTTGCAACCCTAAGGAACTTGCACAACAGCCAAAAAGTTTTCCACATCCCTAGCTTCCTCTCCATTACCCTCTTGTTCACACATTGTAACAAAATGTTATATACCCCTGATCATGTAAAATATGGTTATCTCCTTCAACAATGATAGTTTTTCATCATACAAAAAGGTTCACTTTTTAAAAGAACTATAAAAATTATGAAGATTAAGAAACCTCACTTGTCATGTGGAAACTTGCTCAAGGTCAGAGAGCCAGTGAGCACCAAAGCCAAGACAACATTTGGAAATGGATAAAGTTCAACCCATATCTAAAGCTCTGACACTGATAGATACATTCATGCATTCATTCAACAATTAAATTTGACCTCACATCTCCCTTTATTTATCTTTTGCTAGTCTGTAACACCTCAACAATATTTCCAGTCAAGACGTTCCTCTACCCCTTCAGCTTTGCTGGGTGCTACTTAAGTGTCAAAATACTCTCCTTGGCCATTCTTCTTTGAAGTGATACCTACAGAAGTTTTGAATATATCCTCTATGTAAAAGATCATTATATGTCCGACACTAATCTTTTGAGTTATATGCTTAGCTCAATAATAATAGATGCCATAGATGGTTAGGTACAGAGGCTGGGACACGCACAAAGGTAGAAGTATCTATTAGGTATGCTACTCTAATATGAGGAAGTAACATGAATGACACAAAAAGGGAAGTCCCTTTTGTGCACTAAATGTTTACTGAATTTTCTATTTAAATACAAGCCATCCAAAAATTCCCAGAACTGTATAGTCTTTTCTCTATCCTAATAACCACTAATATATTTTCTCATTAGGACCTGTCATTGATAGACATGGTAAATAATGTCTTAAGTACCTTTGAAGGAAATGATTTAAAAATAAACCAGTGTAAAACATGACACAGTAGCTCTTGTCTAAAAGGAAAAAAAATAATGGCTTAATATTTCTTGAACTCATGCTAAATTGTGACAAGCCCCTGAAGTAGCACTACAAATTCTAAGTGGTAGATTCTAAAGAGTATTCCTGACATTCAGAAGAAGGGATATCCTTAAATAGTATTACATGGACATCCATAGTATGCCTAGAGTTGGGCCTCACACACATAGTAAGCACTCAGTCTTGTTGGCAGCCAGCCTTGGATCTTAACCTAAAATAATCATCATCTTCGGCATGCTGGATTGCTTGGAAATAATAAAACATTTACTAATGCCATTTCATGGTTTACTGGAAAAGGAACCAAAACAATGAAAGACATAAGGAATTTAATAACATTTTCTTGGGAGATAACTTCATCTGATAGAAGAATTAAATAGCATATTGCCAACATAGATGTTTAAAAATTGTCACAGAAGCAGACTGCACCAGAAATGAGGGGTTACAACCACCAGACATCCACCAAGCATCTCCTGTACGTCTCAATTAGCTTAAAGCACCACTGATTTGCACTGGCATCAAGTTCATCTCTCAAAATCCACAGGAAACAAGGCAGGCTGCTACTATGGACTGGACTCTCATCCAAGCAAAAATGGTAAAGTAGCAATGATACTCTTAACAAAAATAACTGTATCAAAGAGCTTCTGACTGTTAAAGATGGGCATATCAGGCCATGTCAGATATGTATTCCAGAATTCAAGAGGACACATTTCAATTTATTATCAAGGTCCAAAAAGTGCAAAAGCCCCAACAGCTGTCCAAAGCAATAAGCTGAGTAATTGTGGAAGGCCCAGACAAATGGGGGAAGTGGTCAGGAAGGGGTGAAGGAGTTGTATTTAGAGACCACTGCTACTTCACAGGAAATACTTGAACAAGCACAAGATTAAAAAAAGATCACGGGAAAGGTTGAAAATAGGCTCACATTTTCAACAGTGAATATTAACAGATGCATACACATCTGAGACTGGGGAAAGGTGTAACAAATGTTAGCGACCACTCAATTCTTTTTCCATTTCATTTGGATCACGAAGAATTGATGAGACGAGCCTGCTGCCTGGAAAAGATGAATGCAATGTTGTTAACAGATAATAAAAGGCAGAACTTCTCAGCACCAACTTCTACTTTGCTTCAATTGTCTATCAAGGATAATCATCTTAAGACTGGAAAGGTCAGAATAAACATTAGTTGGAAGAACTAAACCAAAAGACATGGTAGATTATTTTAAGAAGAAAAAGAGAAAAATCAGCATCGAACTGCTCTAAATGAATTCATAGCTTGTAGCAAATATATATATATATATATATATGTATATGTATATATAATTATTTTCTAATATACAGAACTGTGAGAACCTGCAAAACAGGTAAGCAAACTGTCACTAACCAGAGAACAACTATGGAGAATGAGAGAGGAACTAAAAGATGAAGACAATGCAGTCATTGTTCAGTATGCACGGGGGATTGGTTCCAACACCCCTTGCAAAATCTGCAGGTGCTCAAATGCCTTAGATAAAGTGGTGTAGTATTTCACATAACCTACACACATCCTCTTGCATACTTTAAATCATCTCTCGATTACTTATAATACATAACACAATGCCTACACATCATTTTCATGGATTCAACATAGTACTTGGTGTGTGGCAAATTCAAATTTTGCTTTTTGAAACTCTGCAAGCTTTTTTTTTTTCTGAATACTTTTGACCCATGATTGGCTGAATTTATGTACATGAAACTCAGGGATAAGGAGGGCCTCTCTCCTAGTGTTCTAAAAAGAAGATGGATCATGTAGATCATAAACCACTGTTTTTTAAAATGAGAGGCTACAGATGTGCTTTCAAAGTTCACAGATTTACAATGGAATCCACTGCTTCTAAAGGATTTTTGGGAAAAATCTGAAAATTCGAAAGCTAGAAGAACATGTCTGAGAATTCAGTTAAACATGGAACTGAGCTTAATTATTCTGAAAGCAGTGTTTATCATACAAAGGATATATTCTCAAAGACCAAAAAGAAATATTCCCTCTGAAAAGTGTTCTTTACATTAGGTAAGTCTGAATAATAACGTTATTGGCCAATGCTAGTTAAACGTCAAGTGTACTGATTAACAAACTGCTTAAAAGGGAGGTGGTGACTGGTGGGGATCCACTGACCAAACCCCCTTTCTTTCTTTTTCAAAAATAGAACCCTTAGCATCCGAATTTCAAGAAGGCTTTTGGCTAGGACCTACTGTTATAAATGAAGACACATGATTCCATGATTATGAAACAATGTAGATTCACAACTACATAGCTGACAAACATACATGGAGGGGTCTCACATACTAAAGCAATCCTTTAGCCATCCCTGCCTGTGAGCACTTCTGAAAGAGCCTCCTCTGGGCCACCCTTGGATTCTGTCTCTCCTTCCATTTCCTGGTCTAGTACCTGAGCCCTGGGTGTCAGGGTCAACATGGAGCACCTGACCAGCCAGGCCAGTAAGATCCCCTTTAGAGAATGAGCACTTGTGGTCAGCCAACTCAGCACCAAGCAAGGAATATCATGGACAGTTGGGCTGGAGGGGCCGTCATGGCACTCTGAAGCCACATGTATGCCAAAGTTAGGAAGCAGAGGAGCAGATGCACAGAGAGATAGAGAGATAGAGATAGAGAGAGAGAGAGAGAGAGAGAGAGAGAGAGAGAGAGCGCGAGCGAGCGCGAGAGAGAGAAGCAATACTGGGCAATTCTGGGAAGAGTGAGAGATCCCAAAGACCCAGTTCAATGAACCTCAGCTGTGATATAAGAGGATCCCTTAGAGTAAATGCCTAACTTAGTAAGGGCTCTGGGTCCAGACTGCCTGGGTTCCAATGACAGGATAAGGACATATGATATGATTAATCAATGTACAGATGACATTAAAAAAATAGAATTCAAGAAGATTTTGAGGGGCTGAATAAGTTGAAGATTCTATACTAAAGGCCTAAAGAATCAACTGTGTAAATGCAATAGGGAAGACATTTAACCCAGCAAGGTGTGTAGAGCATAAATGTTTTTACTGCTTTTATTGCTTTCTTATCAAGAAAAAACTTGTTAAGAATTTGAGGTGTCTGAGAATGGAATGAGCTGTCTTAAAAGGGGGTGTGTTCCCTTCACTCTGAGGTATTCAAGCTGTATCAGCTACTGTGTTGCATTAAATGACTTCTAAATTCCCTTACAACTCCAGAATCCAAGGATTCTATCCTTTTAAAAACTCTTTTTTTTTTTTGAAAGACAACTATAAGCTTATCAGAGAACCACTGATACAATGCAGGGTGCAAGTTTTCATCATTTTGTATATGGAAAAGAGTATTATTAAATTAGTTACTATAAATGCCTCTAGGATCATTAACCCCATTGACTTCAGTAGCAGTGTGTTTATAGGAATATAGAGCTGAATTTTAAAGCTCTGAATGAGCTAGGCCTTAAAAAGTACTGGGGAAAAAATGAATGAACAATGATGAAAGTTATTTGAATTATTACAACTTTCATTTTAGAGCCATTTATGTATTTTATAACACACAAACAGGTAGATACACAATTGGTTCCAACAGACTAGTCCTTGTTTTATGACAAGAAGCAGAAACACCCAAATAACATCATTATGCTGTATATGTATATATAATCTAAGAATGAGTCAGTGGCGTTTAACTGGCACCTGCTTCCTATCTCCACTGTGACTTTGCAAGAGAGGAAAAACAACTCACCTTTATTTTTTTTTAAACAAAGCCTCAATCATCAAAAATGTCCAGTGAAGAAACTAAAATCTTCCTTCCCATTACAACTTTGGTGGGGACATCAGTACAGCACACACAAGAACATGCCCTGTCCACAAGCAAGAACAAGTGTTTTATCCTACAGAACCAGACACTACCCAGGGTAAGGAAAGTGTGACACTCTCATCTGCCTGTTGCTAACACAGTGTCATAACTGGGTTTGCAAAATATCCAACAAGTCCACTAAACAAAGCTAGAAAAAGAGGAAACCCACAAGAGAGCATCTGAGAACTCCAGCATGCCCTAACTAGACTCTGAGAACGGGTGTGGCTCTGGGATGGCTCATTTACCACAGCACTGTGGGCAGTATTAAAGAACCCACCAAGACTGGTCAGACAAGATGGGCTCAAAGAGCCAAAAGTCATTTTCACAAAACAAAGTAAGGAATGGTCGGCATCCTTCGGTTTGCCAGGATGTAGCTAAAGAAGAAGACAGAAGCCTTCACTTTGCCAGGATGTAGCTAAAGAAGAAGACAGAAGCCTCCACTTTGCCAGGATGTAGCTAAAGAAAAGGCAGAAACCTCCACTCAACAGGTTAAACTAGGATGTGTGAATGACAGCTGGTGGGCTGTAAAGACTTAAAAGACCCAGCACAGCACTCAGTGACATTAAAGCAATGACACCTACACATGTGTGAGATTGCCGTATGCCCTACTCAATCCACAGGTAGAACAAAAACGATGAGAGCATGGATGAAACAAATGCTTCAAGAATCTCCTAATTCCATACATAAAAACCACCCAATGCAGGAAATACCTCCGAATGTAACACTTATACCTCGAGATGCTCCTATTGCTAATGAGAATCACGAAATTAGCTCCCCAGACCTGCTGGTACTGTGACCACTGCCAATGCAAGGTACAATGGACATACAGATGAATATAAGAAAACTCCATGAGATTTCAAAACTACTCCCGCATTTTTAAAAGCTTAGTTTCCAAAATCTGAACATCTTGATCTTATCCCAGTCACTCACCAGATGCAGACTCAAGAAACATTTGCTTAGCACCTACTTTATAGCAAGTGCTTTCATTTAATATATCCACTCTGGAAAATGTCCCTGCAGTTTGGAGCACCTCAAGAGCCAAAAGAACACAGTAATGACATAAGAAAGACTGTTCTTATCAACTCTGATTAGGGAGCAAATGTTCCGGCAATGTAATTATCTATCCCAAACAGATTAAATCCATACAGTTCTTAGATACCTAAAATTCACAGCAATGGGGAACATGTATGACACTAACAGGTACATTTACTGAAATTCTAAAGAATATTCAGAGAAAAGAAGATGGGGGAAACAGAAGATGAAATTCTGAAATCCAGATCTTAGGATGAATGCAATACTCCAAGAGAATAAAATAAATGTCTACAAACATGTATTTTTGGCACATGGGACCTTCTCACTCCTTTCTAAGATGCAAGCTGGTTTTCATTCCTTCATCCCAGTGTTTTCTATTTCAGTAAATGGCACCATTGTTTTGGGCTCAGGGCCCAAAACTTTAGTCATTTTTGACTCCTTTTTTTAAAATTCCATATTCTATCCATCAACAAATCTGTTGGACTATCTTCCAGTTATATTCTGAATCTTGACCATGCTGCATCATGTCCACTGATGCTTAGTAGTTGAAGCCACTATCATTTTTCCTTGTTTCAACCCTATTCTCAAGATGAAATCAGAATCCCTGGGGGTGGGACCAGGGGTTAGCATGTTGAAAACTCCTTGGGAGATTCCAATGTGCAGCTAAGCTTGGTCTCTACACTATCCAACAGGCAGATGTTACCACTTTATCAAAGAGGAACAGCAGTCTCAGAGAGCTTAAGTGACATGCTCAAGGCCACACAGCTTTGAAGGGCCAGAACACAGATATTACTCCAGGCCTATGGGAAGTCCCAGTGCCTCGTTACACTTTCTTGCCAGTCAGTTATTCATAGGGCATTAGCTTAGAATGTTAAAGATAGCTTCAAGTGTAGTTATGTCACAAAACAAATATATGCTACTTGTTAAGTGGCTACCATGTCAAGTCATCTGGTACCCAACAGACCAAAAACACATGAAACATAATGGTGATGTATTAGTTTGCTTCAATTAGTTTTTATTTAAAAGGTCAATTTTAGCTGAACATATGGAAAAAATTTCTGACCTTTTATAAAGAAATCTACTAAGTTCAGACTGAAGGCCTTCATATTTAAGCTTAGTTAAAATGAAAATATATAGGAGAGTGGTTTACCAACCACAAGGATAAATTCCACAGGGAAATTCACTTAATAAGTTCAAGGGGGATTCAATTTGGTACCTGGGGAAATTAAGAAGGTTTTTTTCCTTTTGCTAATAGTATTCACTTGGAAGTCAACAAAAGGCCAACTCATGTAATGATTCTCTTACTGAACTTTAAACAAAAAGAAATCAGTCGCCATCTGGGGTTTAATTGAGCCAACAATTCAGAACTTTCCCTACTCTACAAGATCAAATTCTGGCTTTTAAAAAGAATTTCCAACTGCAAAGTACAAATCACATTGTCACCTAATAAAAGGAAAGTCTAAATGCAGAGACAAATAAGGCTAGATGAGAATTATAAAATAAGCAGCAATCACAAATACCAGACAATGCACTTGATGTACAGTACTATGGTATCTTTCCAATCCTCAGAGCTTCAAGTGATAATCTTCCTGCCCAGCAGTGGCCACCAGCAGTATCCTAAAGCCAGAACCCAGTGCCCATCAGAGTGGCCACAGAGAAACACGCTGGCCAGTCTCAACAATTGGCCTCACCTCAGCAACTAAGGAAGGCAGGTAAATTGGGACTTGCGGTAAGTTTTCACATTTTGTACAAGAACCTATAAAAGATGATTTCATGTCATGATGGGATAAATCGATAACTGTAGACGAAAGAAAATACACTCTTTGAAAAAAAAAGTTGCCAGAGAAATTTCAAAGACTTTTACCAAGTCATTATGCTATTTTTTCGAGCTGCAAATGACTAAATACTTGGGCTACAAATATAGGCTGAATAAAGCAACTAATTACTACAACATACTAAAAGCAAGCAGGTTACCAAAAAACTAGTAATGACACTGCAGAAAAGCTCATACTGAACGAGCTCCCAGAGTAGATAAAACACCAGCTAAAAATAAATGAAATGTGTTGTTCTCTTCACTTGGTTGTACTGAATTGAATGTTCAATTCAGAATTTTAAAGAAAGTCCTCAAAACCTAATAAACAATATTAACATATGACCTTGACCATTTCTGAGAGGGGAAATTAAGAGGAGCATAATTAGTCCTATTAGCTATTTGGATAACAGACAGTTTACCAAAAACATTGATTTTTTTTTGGTAAATATTTTTGGTAAATTATTTGTCTATCACCCAGCTAGCTAATACTCTTGGTGTCTTGGCTCACAACCTATATAGTTGTATACAATTTATTCCCATCCTTTCTGTCAGCAAGTAAATTTCAGGTTCTACACCAGTGTTTTTCAATACCACTGCATACTAGAATTACCTAGGAGATAACTATTAATGCTTGGTCCATATCCCTATAGACCAGACCAACTAATTCCATCATTCAGGGATGGGTCTAGGTATTTGTATTGTTTAGAAGCTCCCCATCCAATTCACTATGAAGACAGGATTGAGCATCACAGGATGTGGCTATAAAAGCAATTCACATTTCACAAGTGTCCTGCTGCCCTGTCCACATCGGACACTCTTTTCATTAAAGACAGCAGAGGGATTCTTCCTGTCATTTCTCTAACATTTACCCATGACAATGAAAATAATGTTAGGAAAGTCGACTTAAGTCTACCTGAGAATATTTATCACAACAATTCTGGCATAGACGGTAGACTAAACTCAACTTAAACTTAACATATAGAGCAGCCACCAGAATTGGGTAGAACTTACACCTGTTTCATTTCTTTGGTCAGAGATAGAACATGGCCTAGGTTAGGAAGGAAAAAAGAAAGTAGAGTGAGACAGACTAGAAGGAACTGGAAAGGGCCAACAGTCACAGCCACTGGGATGACAACAGCAGCAGAGAAAGAGATCCAGGAGAAACGGAAATGGGCAACAACCACTCTCAGAACCAAAGATCTCCTGCATAGGGCAACAACGTGGGTTCAGATGAGCTGGCCAAAAGTGAGTGAAGTGAAAGCAAATGATACTCAGAAATGTTGGCAGGCCTGGTCTGGCATCAAAAGTGCTCACAAATGCTGAGCACTAGAGCCCAAGCTAGGGTCAAGAACCAGCATCTCCTCTCTGAGAGGGAGACTGCTAAGAGCAAGGCGGGGCCCCCATCCTAGAGCTCTATAAGCTGCTGGGACAGGCACTCAGGGTCAGGGAAGTGGTGACAGGGTGTGCATGCTTCATCATTAGTGTGCTAAGTCAGAGCTCTTTAAAAGTCAATGTTAAAGATTTTGGGACTAAATCTATATGGGGTTGAGGAAGGAACAAGGGGGAAAAATGGTCTGTAGAAGCTGGAAGATTTATTTTACACAATTTTAGCTTCACTTCAGGACCAGAATTAACCATAGGGACCTAGGTCCATTACAGAAGTTGAACTGGTCTAGGCTGGTATCAGAGCAAACCATCTTTTTGACTCACCCCTGCATACCACTCTTTGCTTGCTTCACTCACGAAGGCCAATCTTATACTCTAAACAGGTCTGGTCCACCTAAGTGGTGTCCTAGTCCAGAACCCAGGCTGGCTTTGGCATTCTTAGTGACATTCTGAGCCATCACTCAACTAATCTGATATTATTAAGCACAGCCCCAGATGGATCAAGATCAGTCATCTCCTTCAAAACAGCTCACGCAAACACAGGCTCAATTTAAAACAGATACCTCCCTAGCCAATTAGAGGTCTAATTAGTTCATGAAGCCAAGTTCTATATAGTCATCCCTTTAGAACAAGTGACGGTGATATTGTACATAAAAGAATACTACTCAAGAGTTTTACCTATTTTGCATCTTATGCAAACATTTCAATAAAAATGAATAGGAGGACAGGGCAGGTTTATATATTTGCTAAATATATTTTAAAAGAGATTAAAAAAAAATGGAAACAAAACAGGCCACAAAAGATGCCACAATGTACTTACATAAAATCTCTAAATTGCTACAAGGGCCAAGTCAAAGGCAGTATTATCTAAGCACCAATATAATGTGTGAGGTTTTATACACACGATGCCTTCCATTGTTAGGAAGGGACTTGAATGCTTAAATCTCGAAATCTACGTATGTATTTCTAATAAGCTTACTTTGAGATATGGGTTTCCATTACAAAATTTTACATTCTGAAAAATTCTAGTAAATCCTAACCTGTAAGCCTATGCTAGAGGTATAATTTACAACTGTGCTGTTCAATACAGTGGCCACTAGTCATATGTAGCTACTGAGCACATGAAATAGTAGTCCAGACTGAGATGCACTATATACATAAAATACCCATCAGATTTAGAAAACTTAGTACAAAAAATGTATACTATCGTAAATTTGCATAACAATATCAAAATGATAATATTTTGGATATATTGGGCTAAAGAAAATATATATTTATAACACATACTAGTATTTACATATTTAATCCACTATTTATTTGTATTATTTACTATTAAATATATAGTATTAAAATTCATTCACCTATTTCTTTTTACATTTTATATGTAGCTGCTTGATTGTGGCTCACATTTTATTTCTTTCAGTGCTGATCTGAGATATAAATGCTGATTTGATATGGTAAGTAGATTCCATGGAACCATTAGTTAAATCTAGCTGGTCTAAATTTGATCTTATTCCTAGCAAAAAGAAGAAAAAAAGAGTAATATCTCAGCTATCATATCAGGACCACTATAAGAAACTATAAAAGTTGTAAGTTGGAAGCAGAATCCACAATACATGAGCAGATAAAAATGAACTATTCTTGCTCAAAAAGTAGTAAAACCAACAAATACTTGGTAAAGTCTCATTAATTAAAAACCTCCTTTAAAATACTTTAAGATATACAATATAATTTTAAAACCTACAGAGACAAAAATTAACTGAAAAACAAACTGAAATGAGAGACTTTAGACTGATACAAATATCAAAGTACCAATAATTGAAGAGGGAAACTAAGCATACATGACTCAATATAATAAAGATGCCAATTCCTTAATATAAGTTTATCAACAATGCAATTCCAATATATATCCCAACATATTTTGTAACTTGATTCAATGATGTACTCCTAAGTTCAAGTAGAAAAATACACCTGTCGAAAAAAACAGAAAAACCTTGAGAAAAGAGCAAAGAAAATGAGATGGCTAAGAGAATATTTTTTATTATGTTGCAATAAAGGAATTTGATACCAAGGGCTAAAAGGGACCAAAATAAAGAAATGTAGTTGTGGGAGGGAAAGAGAGACTGACTCTGGAAAAAAACCAAAACTCATATATATACATAAGAAAGCACCTCAAAGCAGTGTGGGAAGAAAGGATTATTAAATTTATGGTTATTATGTCAGGTAAATAATTTGAGAAAAAATTAGATCTAGGCCTCACATTGCACCACAAAGTAAATCCATACAAATATAAACTATAAATTTTAAAAAGTTGATATCTTTAACATATAAGTTCTCAAAATTCAATACAAAACTTAATGAACAATTCAGAAAAAAAAATCACATTTACCAAAATATGTTCAACCTAATAAAGCAATGTAAACTTAAAGACTTACTTTTTACATTGTATATTAGTAAGGAGTTTTTTTTAAAAAACGCTAGGCAATGCTGCAAAAGGGATAAACACGCACTCTTGTTCACTTTCAGTGGGAGTGTAAACCAGTATAATCTTTCTAGCAATTTTCAAATCTGTATCAAGAGTCATAAAAAGATACATACTTTTGACCCAGAAATCCCATTTCTAGGGACTTTGAAGAAAACCATTAGAAAGGTGTACAAAAAGATACAAAGATGCTTATTCAAGAGTTTGCTTAAAAAACAAAAAACAAAAAACTGAAATGGCCTAAAGGCCCACCCATAGGTTTCTTTACTAAGTTATTCTGTACTAACTTAAAAATGCTGTCATAAAATTAACGAAATTGATCTGTTCATTCAATAAATATTTACTGAGCTGCTACCAAGTGTCAAACACCATTCCAGGCAGTATGGATATAAGTAGCAACAGTAGACAAAATTTACACAAATCTATATTGGCATACATATCCATACAATGACTAAAAATAATGCAGATTACCTCATTCTTCCTAAGAAATATATCTTTTCTGGAAAACAGTTGGGAAGAATATATACCAAAATGCTAACACTATAAATATATAAATTTATATAAAGTTTATAAAATTTTATTCAAATTTACAATGTGAATATATTTGGATGGCATAGTTTGAGATGAATTTTACTCTCTCCTGGAAGACTTTTTGAAGCGTGAGTTTTTCTCAGTGAGCAGGAAGTACTTCTACAATCAAGACTTAAAGTTAAGCTCTTCCATTAAAATTAAAGCTCAAAAGCTCAGAGTTATCCATTCATTCAACAAATATGGAGTGGCTACTATGTGGCAGACAAAACTCTAGGTGTAGAGGGTACAGCAGTGAACAAATGTCACAAAAATGCCGTTTTGTGGTGCTCAGGTTTCAGTAGGAGGATACCAAGTATATCTAGATTTAGCTCAGAGTATTTTACAAATTGGATTATAAGGCATTTTCATTTTTAGGACATAGATTCATTCATTTAACCAATGCCTGAGCTCCTACTATGTGCCAAGCAGTGTCCTCATGGGGAGCAATATATCAGTGGACAAACCAGACAAAAACCCTTGCCCTTAGGAAGCTTACTATCTAGAGAATACAATCATTGGAAGATTTGGGTTCCTTTCACTAAGAGGGAAAGAATGAAAGGAAAAGCGGTGACCTTCATGTCACTGACATTCTAATAAAACCATGTGAATAGAGAACCACACAGCAAACATTTTGTTAACTTCAAAAGCATCCTCTGACCTATGCAAACTTTCCTATAGCTGTATCATAGGTATATATTCAATTCTGTTTTTGAAATGACAGAAAAAAAGGAACCCTCTGCACTGAAGATTAGAAAACCTAAAATAATTAGATCTAATACACTTATATCTCCAGAATCCCACTAAGTAAAACAACACTTATTTTGAGATTTTTTCAAATATTGATGACATGTTATATCACTACACTCACACATTCACACACTATGCCACTTCAGGTATATCGGAACTCATCTCCATGTTTCCTTTGGGACCTCCTTCATCCACCGCATCCTTTTGTCCCACCACCCATTAAGCTGGCACACAGCAGGTGCATAATAAGTGAGTTTTAAAGGAACAAAAACCTTAGTCGTCTTTTACCTAGAATAGCCTCCTAAAATTTTTACTTTAATGACAGCTTAGATAAATTACTTTTTATTCCTTTTGTTACCTTTTATGTAAATAAAACATAGTATTCTATATAGTTACAAACATTTTAGAATTACCATTTAGAACAGCAATTCCTAAAACAACTTCTGGACACATTGCAGAGCCACATTTTACATAATCAAATAAATGTCGTTATATTTTAGCATTATAGTATTCAACAGAAGAAAATGCAAACCACTGGATAGGTATGTGAAGTTTTTCTGTGTGCATTTATTTAGTTTTGAACGATTTAAAGCTTATTATATTGTAAAGTATGAGCTCCAGAGCAGTTTCTATTTTATCCAAGCAAGAGCCTTTGGCAATCTGAAAACTTCACTGTGACTGATTCTGTTGTCTGCCTGATATAGTCTGGCTGTGTCCCCACCCAAATCTCACCTTAAATTGTAAATCCCACAATTCTCACATGTTGTGGGAGGAACCCAGGAGGAAACTGAATCATGGGGGCAGATCTTTCCCATGCTGTTCTCATGATAATGAATAAGTCTCATGAGATCTGATAGTTTTGTAAATGGAAGTCCCCTGCACAAGCTCTCTTTTTGCCTGCTGCCATCCATGTAAGATGTGACTTGCTCCTCCTTGCCTTCTGCCATGATTGTGAGGCCTCCTCAGCCAAGTGGAATTGTAAGTTTATTAAACCTCTTTCTTTTATTAATTGCCCAGTCTCTGGCTCATCTCTATCAGCAGTGTAAAAACAGAGTAATACAGTACATTGGTACCAGAAGAGCGGGGTGCTGCTGAAAAGATACCAAAAATGTGGAAACAACTTTGGAAGTGGGTAACAGGAAGAGGTTGAAGCACTTTGGAGGGCTCAAAAGAAAACATGAAAATGTGAGAAAGTTGGAACTCCCTGGAGGCTTGTTGGATGGCTTTGACCAAAATGCTAATAATGATATGGACAATGAAATCCAGGATAAGGTGGTCTCAGATGGAGATGAGGAACTTGTTGGGAACTGGAGCAAAGGTGACTCTTGTTATGTTTTAGCAGAGACTGGCAGCATTTTGCCCCTGCCCTAGATATTTGTGGAACTTGGAACTTGAGAGAGATGATTTAGGGTATCTGGTGGAAGAAATGTCTAAGCACCAAAGCATTCAAAATGTGACTTGAGTGCTGTTAAAGACATTCAGTTTTAAAAGGGAAACAGCATAAAAGTTTGGAAAATGTGAAGCCTAACAATGCAATAGAAAATTCCATTTTCTGAGGAGAAATTGAAGCCAGCTGCAGAAATTTGCATAAGTAATGAGTAGCTGATTGTTAATCACCAAGACAATGGGGAAAATGTCTCCAAGGCATGTCTGAGACCTTTGCAGGAGTCCCTCCCAAAACAGGCTTGGATGTTCAGGAGGAAAATACTGTTTCATGGGCCAGCCCCAGGGTCCCTCTGCTGTGTGCAGTCTACAGACTTGGTGCCCCTTGTCTCAGCTGCTTCAGCTGCGACTAAAAGGGGCCAAGGTACAGCTTGGGCTGTTGCTTCAAAGTGTGGGCACCCCAAGCCTTGGCAGCTTCCACCTGGAGCTGAGCCTGTGGGTACACAGAAGTCAAGAACTGAAGTTTGGGAACCTCTGCCTAGATTTCAGAAGATGTATGTCAACACCTGGATGCCTGGGCAGAAGTTTGCTGCAGGGCTGGGGCTCTCATAGAGAACCTCTGCTAGTGGAAGGAAAATGTGGGGTCAGAGCCCCCACACAGAGTGCCTCCTAGGCCACTGCCTAGTGGAACTGTGAGAAAAGGGCCACTGTCCTCCAGATCCCAGAATGGTAAATCCATCAATAGCTTGCACTGCACACCTGGAAAAGCCACAAACACTCAACGCCAGCCCGTGGAAGCAGCCACAATGGGGACTTACCCTGCAAAGCCACAGGGGCAGAGCTACCCAAGACCTTGGGAACCCACCTCTTTTGTCAGTGTGACCTGGATGCACATGGAGTCAAAGGAGATCATTTTGGAGCTTTAAGATTTGACTGCCCTGCTGGATTTCAGGCTTGCCTGGGGCCTGTAGCCCCTTCATTTTGGCCAATTTCTCCCATTTGGAATGGCTGTATTTACCCAATGCCTTTACCCCAATTGTATCTAGGAAGTAGCAAACTTGCTTTTGATTTTACAGGCTCATAGGCAGAAGGGCCTTGCCTTGTTTCAGATGAGAGTTTGGACGGTGGACTTTTGAGGTAATGCTGAAATGAGTTAAGACTTTAGGAAAGTGTTGGGAAGGCATGATTGGTTTTGAAATGTGAGGACATGAGATTTAGCAGGGGCCAGTGGCAGAATATGGTTTGCTGTGTCCCCACCCAAATCTCATCTTGAATTGTAACTCCCACAATTCCCATGTGTTGTGGGAGGAACCCAATGAGAGGCAATTGAGTCATTGGGGCTGATCTTTCCTGTGCTGTTCTTGTGATAGTGAATAAGTCTCATGAAATCTGATGCTTTTAAAAATAAGAGTTTCTCCACACAAGCTCTCTCTCTTTGCCTGGGGCCATCCATGTAAGATGTGACTTGCTCCTCCTTGCCTTCTGCCATGATTGTGAGGCCTCCCCAGCCATGTAAATCTGTAACTCCATCAAACCTCTTTCTTTTGTAAATTGCCCAGTCTCTGGTATGTCTTTATCAGCAGTGTGATAATGGACTAATACACTGCCCAATAACCATACTCCCTTTTCCTTTTGTAACATAACACTGGGTAATCTGCCCAGCTGGAAATTTCCATTTCCCAGCTTCCCCTGCAAGTGGAAACCAATGCAAAATAAGCATTAGTTTTTGCATGGTGCTTTCAGGAAAACCTGTTTGTCTTTCACCCTTCCATTTTCTCCTGGCTAGAACTATTGTACATGATGGTTGGCACCCCAGCAACCATGCTGTCACTTTATGGAAGTCAAACTCTCAGTACGGTGAAGCAGGAAGGCACAAGGAGTCAATACCCCTTATGACTTTGTGTAGCAGGCAAAGCCAGCTCTGACTGTCTACCTTCATACCAGTTTTACAGGAATGAGAAAAACTATTTTGTTTAAGATCCCATTATTTCAGTGTGTTTCCAGGTTACAAACCCTGAGTTCAGACATCCATTTGATTTATCTGGGGCAGCTAAATAAAGAGACCTAAAATTCTTAGTCTTCTGCTTTATCTACTCTTGCTTTCTGGCAATTGTATCTACTATCAGGGTTTCAACTATTCTCTCTTAAGATTCCTAAGTTTGATGTTTCCCACATCTCACCTCAAAATTTCCAACTACCTTTAAAACATGTCATTTGGATATCCCATAGCTCAAAATTTGAATTAGTATCAACTCTTTTTTTATTACTCCTCCTTCTCAATTTCCTTATTGTTTAATATATTTTCTCAACCAATCAGGTTCAAAACTATAATGGAAATTTCCTCAAAATGTGTTGCACCAGCACCAGGATATCTTGGGAGGCTCATTAAGAATGTGAATCCGCAAGCTCACCATGGATTTACTCACCAGAATATGCATGAGCCAGCCCAATAAGATCCCTCATAATTTATGAACATATTACCAATGTTATTACAAATAAGATCCATGGTAACTTATTAACATTAGAATTCTAAATTATTGCTTTTTTTTTAAGTCCTTCTCTCTCCCTGTCCTATGTTTACTAAATATTCACTAAACAGCAAAGTCCTATAACATGATTGATGTAGTTTGGCTGTGTCCACACCCAAATCTCATCTTGAATTGTAGCTTGCATAATCCCCATGTGTTGTGGCAGGGACCCGGTGGGAGGTAACTGAATCATGGGAGTGGGCCTTTCCCCTGCTTTCTCATGACAGTGAATAAGTCTCATGAGATCTGATGATTTTATAAAGGGCAGTTCCCCTGCATACACTGTCATGCCTGCCATCATGTAAGATGTGCCTTTGTTCCTTCTTCACCTTCTGCCATGATTGTAAGGCCTCCTCAGCCATGTGAAACTGTGAGTGTATGAAACCTCTTTTTCTTTATAAATTTCCCAGTCTTGGTTATGTCTTTATTAGCAGCCTAAGAGCAGACTAATACAATAAACTTTGTGATCTCTTTTCCTTCCATTCTTCCCTTCACTGTTCCTAATTCCAGATTCTTTCCTGCCTTGGGGCATTTGCTCTGGCTGGAACACCCTTCCCCTAGACGGCAACCAGGCCAACTCCCTTATCTTCTTCACGTCAACTTTCAATGAGGACTAGCCTAACCTACTTGAAATTGCAATCCATTCACCAACCTGATACATTTTGCTTTACCTTTATTTTCCCCATAGCATTTACCACAAAACAAATTCTATAATTAGCATATTTTGTAGGTGTGTTGTTTGTCTCCTTCCTCACTAGAAAGCAAGCACCTCCAGGGCAGCACTTTTCCTCTCGTTAACTTATGTATCCCAAGTGCCTGTAACAGTAGTTGAAGTTCAGCAGACATCTGTTGAATGAGTTAATGATTCAGTCAGAAATCTGATTTGTCCCCTCTCATTCTCACTGTTCCTCTCCAATACTAATTCTGACTTTTGTCATTTTAAGACTCTTTTGCAACAGTCTGTCTACAATACCTTTTCCTCCAAACCAGTCAACGCACTTCCAGACTTACTAAGTTACTACTTTAAGGATGTCCCTCCCTTGTAACAATGTGGCCCCCAACTGGCCCTGTTAGATATTATATATTGGAGTTATGCTTAAGTAAGAAATTAGCTTCAATGAACTCTAAGATCCTGTTCAACTATTTGGTCCTGTATCCAAATGACTCACCTTGGTATTTAAAATGATCTGTAATCTGGCAGTCGTCTACCTATCCAAACTTATATCCTATACTCCTTCCAAGTTTCCCTCTGCTCCTGGCCAATTTCCTTAAGAACTCTGAAATAAGCCAGGTCCACTTTCCCCATTTGTTCATGTCATGACTGTCTTCAACACTCTCCCACCTACAAAAACAAATGTCAGTATCCTTTAGGATCCTGCTGCACAGACTGATCTGCAGGCCTGCATCCTTCAGCATTACCTGTGAGCTTGTCAGAAATGTAGTAACTCTGGCCCGACTCCAGACCTCGTGAATCAGACTCTGCATTTAACAAGATCCCCAAGTGATTGCTATGAACCTTTGAGTTTGAGAAGCACTGTGTGAAGGCTCATCTCAAATCACACCTCAATGAAATGTTCACTGGGCAAGCCTCATGTCCAGGAATAAGTATGTACTAAATTCCTAATCTTCCACAGGTTCTGCATCCTCACAGCATGCAATGTTCAATTAACAACATCTCCTCTTAGACTATTTATTCCTTCTTTAAGTCCTTTCTCCCCAGTTTGGTTGTAAACAAGTTACAGGCATGACAGTCAAACATCTGGCCAATCTGGATGCAGGGAACAGAAACCCATTCAAGTCATTTCAAGAGGCGGGGAAAGAGCTTATTTTAATGCTTCTTGGGAACTAGGGCTATAGAATTCAGGGAGGGCAGGCTCCAAGGTCTGCCTATCTATTCCATTCTCTTTGCTCTCTCTCTACTCGCCCATATTTTCTGCTTTCTTCAATCAGCAGCATTCCCATGACTTTTACGGCCATCCATTGTCTCCCCGATCAGCCTATTCACCTCTGCTCCCTCCTGCTCTGACTCTACATCTCTATTTTTAATGCTTCCCAGAGAGATATGATTCGCACAGAGAATCTTTTTGAGCCAAACCACAAGGTTACAAATGTCTGAGTCACATATAAATTGGTTGCCTCATGGGTCAGGAGCCAACCATGGTCCAATCAGCTGAGGCCAAAAGGGCTGCAGTTCAGAACAAGGCCCTTTAGGCAGCAGGGCCTCTCCCAAAGGAGAGTATTCCTTAGGAAAGGTAGGACTGTATTTCTTAGGAAAGAAATATTTCATAGGAAAGAAAGCTGTGGGCAGAGCAGGCAATGAGCTACAATGCCAGCCCCACAGAGTCATTATTTGTCTTCACTGCAGTCCCAAGCACAATGCTAAGATATAATAAACTGGAATCAACCCATATCGGGGTAAAGGGTCATTCACCAGGCACTACTATGGCGCTGACACTGTGCTGGACGCACAAGGAATACAAAGATTAAACAAGCTGCAGTCATTGTTTTCCCAGAGCTCTTAATCCAAATGTGTCACTGAACTAGTTTCTTGACCTTGGGCAAATTACTAAACCATAATGGGCCACAGTTTCCTCAACTATCAGATGGTACTCCACCTTCACCAACCTCCAGGAGTGCTGTAAGGTTCTGTAAGGTAATCTTTGTAAAAGTACTTTCAAAAATACACAAGCCAATCAAGAACAATACTATAGCCATATAATCCCCTTATATGCTACAGGCTTTGCACCACTTTCAGATTTTTTTCTCTTGCCCTTATTTTGCTCAATATATGATCCGTCAATTGCCATTATTTCAAAGAACACAACCAACTATTACCATTATATTTTCATTACCTCTATGACTAATTTCACTCAGAAGTGTAAAAAAAGAATGTATTTTTACAGGGTGCATTTAAAAAATATTATAATCTATTCAACTGTGTATCAAACTGTAATGCCCTATGTATTTTTGTGTATTACAGATGACACTGTGTACTGAATTCCTATGCAGTACACAGGCCAGTTTTGACTCGTGTGTGGCCTTCTCTCCACAACAGTTTCATTTAATATTTTCTGAATACTGGAATCAGAAAATCTCAGGGACCCTATTTTTACAGGGATACCCTAAGGAGAAAAAAATAAAATGGACTGTCTCCACCCCTGAAATCCAATTCCCCTAACTTATATATCTTTTTGTCTAAAACCACTTTATCACCTCTTAACATTAAAAGATGGAGGTGGGGAGGGAGAGTGGGAATCAGCGATGCTGGCAAGATAGATTTCTGAAAAACATGTTATTTCACCCTCTGCAGGACTCAAGCATCGGTTTCTGGCAGAGGACAAACAAACCTCGGGATTTTTACGGTCCTGATTTTGACGTAAGCAACATCAAAGAATATTTACCGAGTGCCTGCCACATGGCAGGCAGGATGTTGAGGGCTCCTCGGATACGATGAGGAGTCTGGGCCTTCGGAAAGCTTACTTGCTTCTACCCCGGGGCATCTGTTGCTCAGTGTTGACAAGTGCGGCCATTCAAGAGCTGGCCCCAGGTGGAGCAAAGAAAACAGCTTTCACCTGGCTAAAAAGTCAGCTCAACTGGCAGAAGAGCGGGTTTCGGGCAAAAAGAAACAAAAACGAAACCGCAGGCGGGAGCCTGTGAGACTCCGCTGCAGGAGGCAGAATTGCAGAAGCTGTAATGCAGGGGACCCACTCGGAATCCGCCCCCGATGAAGGCTCCCCGCAATCCGAGAGGCAAGGGACTACCGATCAAAGGATCCTGCAACCTGGGAAAAGCAAACTCGCTTCGCTGGGAGCTCTGAGAGGGGGTGGCAAAAAGGTGGGCGCCGGAGCCAGGGGCGGCGGGATGGGGATCTGCTCACCGAGGGGTAGAGGAGCTGATTGGAAATCGAGCTGGTGGGGAGGGAGGTGGGCAGGGCGGGTGCGCTCAGTGACTGGGACCCAATGGTCACGCTGCGGTGCAAAGCACGCCTCGGGGTTCCCGCCGAGGGCATCCATTCGAGGGTACTGGAGCCTGAAAAGGGTCTGCCAGTGCAGTGGGGGTAACGCAAGGGGAAGGGTCCACTAGGGGCCGGGCGCGACAGTCGGACTGCGGGTGGGAAACGGGTGGGATGCGGTCTCTTCCTGGATAAGCACACACGCTCACACGCACACTCGCAGCCCGACCCCAGGATAGCCCCGAGCCGCGGCGGCCCCTCACCCTCGGCGCGGGAGCGGATCTCCGACACGGTCCTCCGCATAGTGGGCATCGCGGCGGCGGCCGCAGGTGGGTCCTCAGCCCGGACTCTGCACCTGTCACGGCGTGGTACCGGCGGGAGACCCGGCTGCGCAGCGCGGAGCGCTCAGCTGCCGCCTGGGCCGTGCCGCCCACCTAGGGCAGAGCCGCCGCCGGGCCTGGCCCCCGCACGCCGGCAGGAGGAGGAGAAAGGCGGCGGTGGCGGCGAAGGTGGCGGCGTCTGCTGAGCTGGGCGAGCTCTGCCTGCAGCCACCGAAGGGACTGCTTGGAGAGGGGCGGAGCTCGGGCGCGGGCGCCGGGGGTGGGGCCTGCGAGGCGCGCGTTCCCAGCTCCCGCGGCCGCTCAGCGAGGAAGGCGGGCGAAGGGCGGGGAGAGCCCGGGGGAGCCTCCTCCGCCCCGCCCGCTTCGGACCGTACCACCACTCAAAGGGTGATCAGCTCTCAGCCTCCTGAATCCTCCGGCGTTTTCGCTCGGTCCCGTGGAGTTAGTTGACCTGGTCTCTCCTCCAGTCCACCTCAACTCTCCTAAGTCTTTCTTAGAGAGGAAAGAATGTTCCGGCTGCTGCATCCTCACAAATCCCCTCCCGCTACCCCTGGCTTTTGATGGTAGTGGAGCCGCCCGTCGTCCGGAAAGTGGTGTAGGGTCTGAGTCGGCCAGCTAAGGCGAATGGATCTGGGACTGCAGATTTGTCCCCAAGCCAGAGCAGGGGAAAGGAACGACTGTTTGCATCTGGGTGTAATTCTAGCCTCTTTGCACACCCAGCCCGACTGGTGGCCTGAGCCGCACTTGTCCCCCTGCCTTGACCACTAGCAACAGGCTGCGAGGCCGGGAGGCCCCAGGTACCTATGGTGTGGTCCTCCTGTCCATGGGGCTTGAGTGCGTCTGGGGCCCGCCTGCGAGTGGGCCCGGCGCATCTCCCTAGTCCAGGCTCTGCAGCCTGACAAGGCACTGAAATTGCAATTAAGTATTGGCCCAGGGGGTCCAGAAAGGACTTTTGTGAGTGTGTGTGTATTTTTAGTTAAAACTGCATAAAGCTAGGTACAGTCGTTTTATTTGCAAAGAGGAGAGGAGGCTTTGTATAAAATCCATAAATACGTTAAATTTTAATTTGCCGATATGCTCCAGACTTTCATAACCTCATTACCTTTTATTTTGTCTACCGTGATCTATGCTAACAAGTTGTCAGAACAAGTACTTCACCTTCAAGTTAAGATGTAAGGTTTTGTGCTGTTTGTGGTGAGCTGCTGAACTGGCAGGAAAGGCATAACCAGAAACGATAAGAAGCAATTTGCTTCCTACCTCACTTCATGCTCTTCCTCCAGCACCCAGCAAAAGATATCCTCACATAGAGGCCTTTTATTTGAAGTCTTTTCACATCCTTAAGGGAGAGAGCTGGAGAGATTTGACCTGAGAGAGAAATGATTATTTCCAAGCCTCAGGAAAAAATGTAATAAAATCTGCTAATAGCGTCCTATCTCCATTTGTGATATTTCTTCTGCTTCCTGCAGGTAGCAGCGACTAATCAGAGCTCTGCCCTACATTAATACTCAGGCAATCAATGCATATGTATGAAGAGCCCACTCTAGTTGGCTCTGATTCAGAGGCTGGAATTAGAACAAAGGAAATATATTCCCAGTGTTCATGGAATATTTCAGGGTAAAGCAGGACTCAACAATAAATGAATATATCTGTTTCTGTGATGGCCATGATTTAGAAGTATGGTCTTCTAAAAGTAAAAAATGAACACAGAACTTTTTCAGGACTGTCATCACTGGCCATTTTTCTTTCTTCCAAGGTTGAGGGTTGCCTTGTATAAAGTAGGCTTCCTCTGGCTTAATGAACATGAGTCTGAAACAAAATTAAAGGGCTAATATAGCAAGGAAAATAGTAAAAATAATAATTAGCTTTAAAAGTTAGTGAACGGAAGCTGGAGGAAATGCAGTGCTTTTCTGATTAACGTTTTAAGTGTAGTTTTATGTAAAGCCATAAACAGTTTTTATTTAAAACCAGTGTGCAGCTGCATGACAATAGTTGGTTTCTGAGCAGTCACCTTTGTAATTCCTAATGAGTCCTCAGTTGGGGTTGAGGTTCAATTCTGTTTATTTACAAATAGTAACTAACTGAAGGGAGTTCCAGAAGTTACCTGTTTTCTACAGAGCAATCCGTTTGTGTGTCCCATTAACTCATCAGCGAAGTTGAAAACGTATGTCATTCACACAGGAAATGACAAGTCATTTATACAGAGAAGAATATTGCATAATATCTATAATAGATTACCATGTGTCCTTTCCCAGATATTATCACTTTATCCATAATGACAAGGATATCCCAAGTACCTTATTTCTGAAAAACCACTCATTCCTGACTGCTAGAAATCACACATGTTTTTATTGGTTCAGAAACTTGATCAAAGTTGAGGATTGCACTATTCTGCATCTGCTTGATTTCAAGGCTCTCAGATCTCATCTTCCATTGTACCAGCAGTGCAATGTGCCAGCACCTCGCAGGGAACTCTGGTTCCAACCACATGACCTTGTGACAGAATCTGTAGTAGAATTCAGATGTCAGCGGATCATTTAAAAACTTTCAGGTCATATGACTACACTGCTGATGGACTTAGAAGGAAGAGGGTTATTTAAGGACAACTTCTCCAAGAATCAAGTTTTATCATCTTCCGCAAAATATACATTGACTACATAACATGTATAAGGTGCTGAGCCAGAGAACTAGGTTATAGAGGGACTTAATGAAAGCTAACCAGTAGTAGCAACAAGATAGCTAATACGTCGTGCCAAACAGACAAGCAGCAACTATTGACACTGAGAGAAAGCTAAGTTTCTAAGAGCTGGAGTGATCAACATTGTTGAGCTAGATCTTAAAGTAAGGGTTAAGTCTATAGAAAGAAAAAGGAGACCTCTTTCTGGATGGGAATGCTTGGCATATAGTAAGTTCTTAGCAGTGATTGTTTAAGGTCATTGGAGTGGTAGAGGAACATATATATTTGGCAGGAACAAAGAGATTGACTTGACTACAATAAAGGTTTTCATTGGGACTCCATGCAAGGAGACTAAAGGTGCCAGATTTGGAAGAATCTGAAATGTCATCTTAGGATACTTTGTTTCCTAATGAGCCTGCTAAATGAATGGTTAGGAGTCCCAATATGCCCACTTTAAGCATTTTTATGACATATTCCCTTGAATTTTGCCACAAATTTTCCTCAACTTTACTAAATAAATTATGTTCTAATACAATGAAGATTGCATGGCAGATGTTCATTACATTCCCAGTAATTGTGCCATGTAGTACTGACTGGGAAAACTTGTCCTTGGCTTTCTCTTTAAATCAGGATGGCTGTTTTATTAAGTAATTAGAGAAAATAGAAGTATGTGTAAACACATCTACTCTGTTCTACTATCATAGCAGTGTGGGGATATCAATTATTGACCTGAAGACTCAGTTTTAAAATTTAATCAAATCAGAGGTGACTGTCAGTTACCCAGAGGCAGGTAAATGATAGTTGAAATTACAAAGGAAGAAATACAATAAAAGAACTAAGAGGATGTTGCTACTAGAACTAAACAGATCGGAAATAAAGTTTTCATGCCAAGAAAATTAAATAGGAGAAAGAATAGTCTTTTCAACAAAGGATGTTGGGACAACTGGATATCCACATGCCAAAGAAAAAAGTTGGATCCCTGCCTCGTACCATACACAAAAACTAACTCAAAATGAGTCAAACACTCCAAAAGTAAAAGTTAAATTAACTATAAAACTCTTAGGAGAAAAATAGTAAATCTTTATGAACTTAGGTAATAGTTTCTTACATATAGCATCAAAAGAACAAACAACAAAAGAAAAAAGTAGATAAATTGCACATCATCAAAATTAAAAACTTTTGGCCAGGGGTGGTGGCTCATGCCTGTAATCCCAGTGCTTTGGGAAGCCAAGGTGGGCAGATCACTTGAGGTCAGGAGTTTGAGACTAGCCTGGCATACGTGGTGAAACCCCATCTCTACTAAAAATACAAAAATTAGCCAGGCATGGTGGTACACACCTGTAGTCCCAACTACTTGGGAGGCTGAGGTAGGAGAATCACTTGAACCCAGGAAACAGAGGTTGCAGTGAGCCAAAATCACGCCACTGCACTCAGTCTGGGTGACAGAGCGAGACTCCATCTTCAAAAAAAAATAAAAAATAAAAAACTTTTGTGCTTCCAAATACAAAGTTAAGACATTGTGAAATAACCCACAGAATGGGAGAAAACTTTTGTAAACCATATAGCTGACTAGCGACTTATACCTAGATTATGTAAAAACAACTATTATGAGGCTGAGTACCATGGCTCTTGCCTGTAATCCCAGCAATTTGGGAGGCCAAGTCCAGAGGATTACTTAATCCCAAAAGCTCTAAACCAGCCTGGGCAATGTTTGAGACCTTGTCTCTATAAATAATTGTGGTGGTGCATGCCTATGGTTTCAGCTATTTGGAGGCAGAGGTGGGAGAATCACTTAAGCCAGGGTGGTCAAGGCTACAACAAGCCAAGCCATGGGTACACCACTCCACTTCAGCATGGGAGACAGAGCAGGAACTCCTCTCAAAAACAAAACAAAAACCCAATAAACTCTTAGGATTCAATAATACAACCCAATTTTAAAATGAGCAATGAGTAAAAGATCTGGATACTTATTTCTCCAAAGCAGATGTGCAGATGGCCTATAAACTCAAAAAAAAGATGCTCAATGTCATTACCCATTAGGGAAGTGAAAATCCAAAACATGAAATACCACTTCATACTCACTACAATAGCTATTATCAAAGAGACAAATAATTATGTGTTGGAGAGGATGTAGGGCAGTTGTATTACTCATATACTGCTAGTGGACATGTAAATGGTGAAGCTGCTTTAGAAAATAATCTGGTAATTAATTAAATGTTAAACATGGAGTTACCATATGGTCTAGCAATTACACTCCTAGGTATACACCTAAGAGAAAAGTAGATGTCCACACAGAAATTTATACACAAATGCTACATTATTCATAATAGCCAAAAAGAATAAATAATTCAAACATCCATCAACTGTTTGCTAAAATAACTGTGGTATATGCATACAATGGTATATAGTGAAATAAAAAGTAATAAAATAACACATGCTATGCCATGGATGACTTTGAAAACATTATTCTAAGTGAAACAACCAGTTACAAAGGCTCACAAATTATATGATTCCATTTATATGACCTGTACAGAATAGGCAGATTAATCTCTAGACAAAAAGATTAATGGTTGCTGAGGGATGGGGGGTTGTGGGATGACAGCATTGGGAGATGACAGCTGATGCAGAGTTTCTTTTTAGGGTAATAAATAATTGTGATAGATGCACAATTCTGTGAATGTACTAAGGAATTATATTAAGGTGAATTGTATGTTATGTAAATTATATCTTAATAAAGCTGTTAAAATATGAAAAAATTAAATCTCCAAAGGTGTCAGTCACAAAATGATCAAGGTCAGAAAATCAAAAAAAGATACCAGAGGATATTCCTATAATGGGAGAAATTGCACTTATTAATTACTTGATTATTGCCTGAGTTTTTTGTTGTCTGGGACCCCAAGAATTGGGCCCCTTTGAGAGAAACTCATAGTCAAGTAGATGAGAGAGGCTTGCTTACTAATTTGCTAACTCACAGTGCAGTCAGAAGTGCTTTGGAAACTCAGGTCCTGGGGGTTGTTGAAGACATGGCAGAGAACCCTGCTTGCGATTGAGATTGAGGCATGGAAAGTGGATTACCACACAGCCATACAACTCATACACTTCTATGTGTATGTGTTGGCCATTATATTTCCAATTCTTTTGCAGAAGCACAAAAGAAACAGGGAAATTAATCTTAAGTTTTACATAATGACATCTTTTGGTTTAAAATTTTCAAATTGCAAAAATCTATCTAACTGCAAAGCTACCTGGTTATTCCAGGTGAAGATTAGGCTTTGGTATCTATAGACATGGGTGTTGTATATTAATTCAATTCATACTGTATGGTTAAAGTATCATTATACGGTTAGACTTGTAAGAGACTTTCTTTGCCCCAAACTTCTTCATTTTTGTTCCTCTTTTTGTGTCACCATCCTTATATAAACAACCCTCCAGTACATGAGCAAGGTCTTTAAGCTCTGTTCCCAGAATATATCTTCATTCTATCCACGTTGCTCTATCTCTACCTCTACCACTCAGTGTACAGGTCACCATCATTGCTTGCCTGCCATAGCATCCTAAATGGTCTCCCTGCTTCTGTGCCTGTCTTCCATTCATCTCACAGGAGCCACCATTATTATTATTGCTTTACAACACAAACTGGTTTATGTTATTTCTTAAGACTCTTTGGTAGCTTCCCATGGCACTTGGAAAGAAAACTAAATCTGTATGATCCTGCCCTTGCCTGCTTCTCAGACTCATCTTCTCTAGCCCGTCATTTGTTCACAGGGCTTGGATGATTCCAGTCCACTCCAGCTAATTTTGCCCCACTATCCCCAATGCCAGACACTGCCACATTGTCTTATTCTGTTTTTCTCATAGTACTTATCACTATGTGGAATTTTCTTATTTGTTTGTTTACCTATTTATGATAAATAGTTCTTGCTGTATTTGTCTTGCTAATTGCAGTTTGTTCACCCTTAAGAACAGTGTCATACAGTCCAGGATTCATACATAGTTGTTGAATGAATGAATGAATGAATGAATGAATAACTGGTCCCTCAGATTGGAACCTGGAAATGAATAGAAGGATGGGTAGTGTTCTACCCAAAGAAATAATAAATTATGCCCTTCATAAGTATATTAATTGGGGCATACTATTTTGTGAGAATTATTTGCATAAAATAATTTGAAACATATTTGCTTTGGAGTATTTGATATTAGCGAAACCTTGTACTACAGAAATTAATGTCAAAATTAAGTGATCAAATTTTAAATATAAACCAATTTCAACCAAATTTTAGATATAAACTAATTTCAAACTTTAAATATAAACCAATTCTACATGTTAGACGCGTAACGTGTCTGCATGTTAGACACATGTTATGCGTTTAACACGTAGAATTAAAAGTTCTAAATTAGCTGTGACTGAATAATTCAGTCACTTACTCTTACTCATAATGATAAAATCAATACTTTTCCCTCACAACTAACATTCATTTTTCATACCTGCAGTAGTACTCTCTTTTCAAACACCTTAGTGAGGTCTTAATACAACAGTATAGTGTCTTTACTATTATTATCTTCTTCATATACTGTGAATTTTCAACAAAAAAGTACAACAATGTTTTCTTCAATATAACTGAAAATATTCTGCTCCTGTTTAAATGAAATTAGTTTTAAAATGTAGTTTTGTATTATGTGAAAGAACTCTTGAGAGAAATTTTTAAGTAATAAGTATCTCCAGTACATTTAAAATCAGATTCAATTCTCACACAATCTTTTCAAAAAAACACGTAATGAGTATTTTATTCAAAAAGTAAATGCACATTCAAAGGGAAAAAATCCCTTGTATCATAATATCTAGTGTTAGATCTTACATTCAATAGCATTATTTCAAACAGATGAAAAGAGATGAATTAAATGATATATATATTTTTGACTTTAAAAGTTTCCTGCATATCAGAGCCAAGATATGAAAAATTAATACTTAATTAGAAGTGCTGCTTCTTTTCCAAAGGTTACCAAATATTTCCTGAACTTGTGGATAATGCAATCAAAATAGTATTGCCATACATTTAGACATTTTAAAAAGCAGTTTTATTCAGGTAGAATTGATATACAATAAACTTCATCTGTCTAACATGTAGAATTTAAGTTTTGATGTATGTATATACCTGTGAAGCCATCACCACATTCAAGATAAGAAACATATCCATTACCTCCAAAAGTTTTCTCTTGACCCATTGAGTGGCTCTTATCTATAACTAGATAAACTTTTTCTTCAGCATTCAGAACAATTTATTGAGCACCCACCATGTTTTAGATAATGAGCAGGATATTGGAAATAGAGTGGTCAGCTGAAACAGACAGGATCCAGACCCTTGTAGAACTTACGCTGCATCAGAAAGACAAATACTAACCAAATAATTATGTAAATAAATAAATAAATATAAAATCACCACTGTATATTGCACTCTGGGCAAGGTAGTCTGTATCTGTATATGTTGATTGTATCCCCAAATATTTCTGGGCCTCCACACCTACATCAGAAACCCTTTAAAGTTGCTTATAGGGATTTTGCAATGTATCTAAAAATTCACACTAAACATTTTGTTTTTACTGCATGTTATGTCTTTTATCTTGAAAACAGTATGATGTTTGATATATGAAAAGGATAACCAGTGGGGAAAAATATTATTATATAATTTATTTTTTTGATATTGACCAGAAAGTCAATATTGAAAAAGAAAAAGGAAAGGAAAAAAAAAACACCCAAGAAAATCTTGCTTTTTTACTCACCATGACATATTAAGTGCTATTTCAAGGAGGAAAAGTGAATAATTAGGTAAAAAATATTAGGGGGGGGAAGTGCAGAATTTTTATTAAAAATCAAGCATAGTAAATGAAATAAAGATGATTATCAAGTTCTATTTTATAATTCCATGATTTTTAATTTAGAACGAATGCAGGCTTAAGTAAGATCATTTTCTGATTAGTTGAAATAAGCTATAGCTTTCAAATATAAAATACTCACCAATTGTGTTTGAGCCTCTTGGATGATATAGCCCCTGTTCAGTGGTTCATAATTCACTATAGTGTTTAGCAGATTTACTGGAAAATCACAGTTTTTTCTCTCTGACCCCAAAAATCTCAGACAGAACATCTGCTGTAAAGAGGGATCGTTTATCACTGTGGCTTCTTGCCAACTTTGAACTTGAGAAAATCCACCAAATGGAGAAAGAGAATCAATACTTAATTCAGGATTATATTTAGGTATTTGTTCCAGAGAACAGAGGCTGCGGTCAGGGGCAGACACTTCAAGGAAAAGATATAAAGGAAGTAAATGGAGGTTTGTGGAAGCTGGAGACATTGAAGTTATGAACACAAGTGAATTTGTGCCGAGTGTGGGAGCGGAGTCTACACCTCTGGTATAGATCTGCTTGTCTATGCCAGACAGCAAAAGGCAGCTTTCCCCTGCCCCTGCCCCCGCCCCTCTGCCTGTATTCTCCTGGCTGTTTTTTGTTTTGTCTGAACACTTGAACATTGACCTTAGCCAATTAAATTGGAACCTCTTCTCTCCTGTTCCTGAATCCATGGTATTCTGATTCCGACTTGCCTCCTCAGCTTCAGCAGCCATATATTCTCTAATAGAAGTAGCTGCAATCTGTTGCCTGTGTATCCACTCAGTTTCCTGTGCCCATTGGTTTAATTCTCTACCTAGTCCTGGCGCCTTTTGGCTTCCTCTGGCTTGTTCTTGATCTAAAAATGACAGTGCAGAAGGCAAAGGGAGACCTGTAGGTTGGGAAATACTAATAATAAGAAATTTGAATAGGTACACGGGAGCCAGATTATAAAGAATCATGCAAACCAGCAAAGGTGATAGGAATGAATTCCCCAAACAAAAGGTAGTCATTGTAGGTAGACTCTGGGACACATGATAACCTTGTGCTTTGAAAAGATTTTTGTGGTGATAACAGAATATGAAGCATGGATTAGAGGTAGAGAAACCAGGTTGGAGATGATAAAGTTCTGTTCAATTAACAGAGGAAATGGTGATTTTAAAAAGTTAAGTTTGAATGTAATATAAGGCATTTATAGTAATACTTCTGGGACTATGGAGAATAAAGGGCAATAGTCTGTCTGCAGAAAAAACAGATAACCTTCCCTCTCTAGTTGCAGATATAAGTATAGATATTGATATACTTGAACTTTTTGGATGTTGGGTTAATTTCCTACTAAGTCAGAAATTCTAACATTTGAGGAGGGGAGTACCTGACTTAATGAAAAGAAATCAGAAAATGGGGGTTTGGGTCTCAGCTCTGGAACTTTCGAGAGGTTTAATTGTGGGAATGTCATTTGAAGACCTTATTGAACCTATTGGACCTCAGATTAGCTTAGTGGGGTAACATGCAGGCTCTGCAGTCAAACTGCTAGAACCAGGTTCTACCATCTACCAGATGCTTCATTTTGGACACGTTACCAACTTCTCTGTGCCTCAGATTCTTCCTTTTTCAAATGGGGATAGTTATAACGCCTATTTCATAGGATTTTTGTGAGAAGTACCTGAGATATTTTATTGCAATGTACAATCAAATTTTAGCTGCTGTTATTTGTTTATTTATTTATTTAGACAGAGTCTCATTCTGTTGTTCAGGCTGGAGTGCAGTGGTGCGAGCTCAGCTCACTGCAACCTCTGACTCTCGGGTTCAAGAGATTCTCATGTCTCAGCCTCCTGAGTAGCTGGGATTACAGGTGCCCACCCCCGTGCCTGGCTAATTTTGAAACCCCTAAGAGAAGGGGTTTCAACTTGTTGCCCAGGCTTGTCTCGAACTCCTGAGCTCAAGAGATTTGCTTTCCTCAGCCTCCCAAAGTGCTGGGATTACAGGCATGAGCCACTGTGCCCAGCCTGCTGTTATTATTTTCATTTAGTACATCCAACATTTTTTCCTACTCTGTGAGTGACATAAAATTAAATGATTTTAGTTACTAGAGGCATTTTCTTCAATCATGCCTTTCTTTGTAAAGTCTGTTAATGCAAGTTTGTGTAATCTACCATTTGTATGACAAAAGACATCAATTTTAGATGTAATTGTGATGGATGATTCTATTTACTGGTTTCAAGAAACTTGCTATAAAAATGCTCATTATTAGTAATATGTTAAACAATGTGCCTCTCTGTGTCATTTAGAATAAGGTTCAATTGCACATAATGGAAAATCCCAAAATAGCAGTGATTTAAACAAGGTAGAGGTTTGTCTCTCATATTAAAAAAAAAGTCTGAGATATGCTCTATACTGCCTTCAGAGAACTAAAACCTTCTATTTCTACTCTGCAGTGCTAACACATAGCTTCCATCCTCAAGGTCCCTCATAGTCCTAGCTATCCTGTTGGTGTGCCAGCCATAACACCCACACTGGAAAATGGAAACAAGAATAAACTTATAAGGATAAAAAGGAATCCCAGCACACTGAGTCAGATTCCTTCAGCATCTACTCCTTAAGTCTCAGATAAAAGTTATGTTCATCTCTTATTGGCTTATCACATGATGATGTAGCAGATAGGGAGGATGGGAAATTAGTTATTTATTCCGCCAATAATGTACCTAGATAAAATTTGGTATCTGACACTTAATGAAAGGAGAGAATGGATTAGCAGGTAGGTATCCAGCATTCTCTGCCATACTTTTCAATAAATCTCAGAAATCATTCTTAAATTTGCATTATGAAAATTCTGGAGCTTTCCATGGACATAATAATAAAACTATATTTTGTCCAAATTATGTCTTTAAATGTAAGAAAAAGAGTTTGTGTCATTCTAGAAAGAGTTTACATGAAACAGGGTTTTAAACTGCTGACCCCTAGCAAAGAACTTATTAAATGTGAACCAATATAGTGTTAAACTGAGTACAATAGAGAATAGAGGCTGAAATTAATTTTGTGAAGTAGTAACTTATTAAGGTGACTTCCTGAATAAAAACAAATGGAATCTTGGAGGTGTGTAAGATACTAACAAAGCAATGGATAAAGTAAAAACAAAAAGATCTCTTTTAGTTTTTCCTTTGTTTATACCAAAAAAGGGAAAAATAAAAAAAAATAGTGATTTTTGAAGAGACAAGTTCCATAATGGTATTTTGGGAACATCATCTCTCAGTTATGCAAAAACTACACCACGAGGGAAAACACAGAAGAGCCCAGTTAGGATGCTACTGTGGCCATCTTGTCAATGGGAGTTTTCTGTTCTTAACAGTAGTTTTGGGGTCCCAAAAGGATTATTCAAAGCAAACTTCGTTTTAAAAATTTAATACTCTATTTATTAAATTTGTATGTCACAAACATAGCTCTTCTTTAAGCTTTGAAATTTAACTTAATTATTTTATTCTACTTAGTCATCTAGTAAAATAACTATCATTATTTTATTCTACTTAGCTCACAAATTTTGAAAATCATTTTTAAAGAGGTGTTTGATTAATGTTTGATTCTATTTATAAACTTAAACTCCTTTAAACATTTTAAACTATACTGACGAAGTTGATACATTTCCTTTTTATATTTAAGTTCTTTAGTCATCGAAAAAGCCTTCTCAGTACTTATCATATAGGATAAATTTAAATTATAAAAGGTATGTCTTAGGCTTTTTAAAAGTCTCCAATACCGATTAATTTTGACATAGAATCTTTGTCAATTATTCTCATCAATTTAATTTGGAATTGCACAAATGATTTTACTAACAGGTCAAATTCTCCTAAATATAGTGATTATTTCTAAACCTTACTAGAAAATATGAGTACTATTAAGTTTGATTTACTTAATCGTATGTGTGTGTGTATATATATATTTCTACAGGTTTACAGCTATTAATTCTCTAGGAAACAATTATGCTTTCCAAACAATTTCAGGATTAGCATGCTAAGCACTATTGGAGGTTATGCTTTTAGCTGGCTGAGGTTGAACATTAACCAGAGAGGTCATCTGAGATCTTTGAGCTCTAGCATTACAGATATCTTTGAAAATGTTCTGATATCTTTGGCTGTCAATGAGCCTGAGTCTTCTAGATTCAAGTCATCTATTACTTAATACTTTTTCTACTACAGAAATCCACAGTTGGTCCATTTGGTTGATTTCAACTAATCTGTTACTATGTCACTCCACTCTAAATTCTTTGCCTATTTTTTTTCTTATTAGGGCTGGCAGGTATAGTTCTTTTAATGACATTGAGTTGGATTTTGTTTTCCTCCTGGTGCTTCCTCTAACTGGTACATTTTAGGTTAAGGGCTAAGCTTAGAGCCAAGACAGCTTGAATGAGAGTGACAGCAACTGGGTGGAAACACAGTGCAAAATGGAAAGGTATTAGGAAGGGAGAATAGACAGTAGACACTAAGGCTGGGGATGGATTCCAGGAAGAGGAGGTCACACTGAACAAAGACCCCAGAGGAAAGGTAGAGCTTGGTAGCCCCAAATCCTCACTCCATATCTGCCCACCCCCAACATCCCTGGCAATTATTATGCATAGAGGATGATGTTCTCTCCTGCTGCATTCCTGTGGGAACACCCAACCTAAAATACTTATCTAAATTAAGGTGTAGAAAATTTGTAATTTCAGAGCTTCCCTGGGTCTTTTGGTAGCCAGAATTTGCTAAGCAAGGACAGACAGCTCTGTTACTTGAAGAGATATATTTGTCTTACCCACCAGAAAGCCTCTCACTGTGTTTGGAAACTAGAGGATGAATATGACAGTAGCGGTGGGAATGGATATTAATAAAGAAAAGTGCTGTCTCCTTGCTGGAAAAGGGAATGTGTGAAGATCATTCAATTTATGCAGAACAGTCTTCTCTTCAGTATGAACTTACTTGGTATAGTTTCTGAAAATTCACTTCTTGTTCTTTTGTATATGTGTGTCAAGAAAAGAGAGAGACACGCCAGTTTGATCCAATAATTATTTTCTAATTGAGCAGGAAGAATGAGGAAGCATGTCACACTAATGGAAGGACTTCATCTCAGGCAGGTTCTGAATATGCCACCCTCATCCACTCTAGTTCCCTCCCTCTGTTTATTTCATTTTAGATGGAATTACCCAGTCTTTGAGCACTAGATCATTGAGTTCAGTATATTGCACTGGTCTCGAGATGGTAAAGGTTTCCTTGAGTGGAAAAGGAGTTGTCAGTGAGAAGCTGTGGGAGCATTTGGAGGGGAAAAGATGAATGAACAGAAGGACAGGGAAGCAAGTCTAGAGATTGGCACATGCCCTCAAGGAGACTCTCTGAGAGTGAACTTTTCCCCCCTTTTCCCTTGAACTATGCTGACATCATATTTACCCTAAAGTTCTGCATTTCCATTTTAAAAATGTTGACATAATTTCAGATTACAGAAAAGTTGCTAGAATCTAACAAAGAACATTTTTACTCTACAATATTTGCTTTATTCTTCTCCCTTTCTTTCTCTATATTGTTTTTTTGGAACTGTTTGGGAGAAAGTTGCTGACATGAATCCTGATATATATAAATATATCAAAGTGTAAAACACAAGCACAGTCTGTTACATAACCACAACACACTGATTAAAGTAAGGAATTTAATATTAAATCAATGCTACTATCTCATTTACAGACCTTCTTCAGATTCTATCTTTTGTCTCAATAATATTCTCTGTATCACGTGTGGCATTTAGTTGTCATGTTCTTTTAGTCACTTTAACTTGGAACGGTTTTCCTTTGGATTTCATGATATGGATCTTTTTGAATAGTACAGGCCGTTTGTTTTGTAGACTACCCCTCAGTATGGGGTTGTCTGATGTCTCCTTGTGGCTTTGGCAGGAAGTCATGTTGTGTAGCTCCCAGTGCATCCTACCAAGAGGCACATGATGTGAATATTCTGTTCCTGTTGATGTTAGCATTGATCACTTGGGTTAAGATGAGACTGCCAGGTAAGTCCTCTGTAAGGTTACTACTTATCTTTTGGTAATTAGTGCTATCTGATAGGAAGATTAGTTTTACATTGTTAATCAATCTTATATTGTCATTTCACCCTGTATATTTGGAATTAAAATTTTATTGTTTCTTTTACTTTTTTGTTATTCTTTTCCCCAAAGGAGTCTCACTTGTCTACTTGGTTATTCTCAGCTCTGCTGCAGGTACCTACCCTTACAGCTTTGCTGGCCTAGGCCTGCAACCCTGTCCTCACTGGCAACTGTCCATACTGGCAGAGTGTTGATGGCAGAGGGAGGAAGCCACAGCTCCCATTGCTCCCTCATCTTTTCAACCTAGAACACAAAAAGCAAGACTCTGTCTCAAAAAGAAAATGTACTTCACTGAGTTTTGGGGGTTACCAAAATAAATTCTATGGATGGAAATAAGATCTTCCCTTTAAATTCATGACATTCACAAAAGGTTTGCAAACTACAAAGGTATAGTTTACCTTTTACCTTTGTTACAAAAGACATTGAAGCAATTTGTTCTGTAGATCTTATATACTCCTCTTTTTCTATTATGTGGGAAGCTTAGTTCCTGCATGAGATCAGATAAAGAATAAAACCAGTATCATCACACTTAACAACTAATATTAATTCTTTCATATTGTTACACATCCAGGAAAAGCTCAAGGTACATTAACTTTTAGTGATACTTTGCACACAAGTTCGATATAAAAACTGGAGAAAATTTTCTCGAGAAAAAGAAATGTACAGTGATTGTGAAAAGAAACATTTTACTCTGACCTACAAGAAATCTTATTGCTTCTAGTTTTTCTTTACAGATTAGATAGTGGAAAAATTATATTTCCTTTTGAATGTCTTTTTCCAGACATATTAGCTAAGATGTTCAGGGAGTGTGTGTGAGAAATGAGATGGCATTTTCAGTAAGAGCTAACAAGAGGAGTAAGCACAGGTTGAATTTTCCATTCTGCCAAAAACCCGCTCCAAGGAATATTTCATCTTAAATAATAAGAGGAAAAGCTAATTTCACATTCTCTCAATTTCATTTTAGATTGTTTTCCAGCATTGGGAAGTAAAGAGAGAGTTTTCTTTTTTTCTTTTCACAACACTGCACGTCTTAAAAATACCAGCAATTGAGAGGGTTGAAATAGTAAGTGAATTATTTGGATTGATCACCTTGAAGAAGCCTAAAGAACTTGGCAGGTATTCAAAAACCGGAGATTGAATGAGTTAAGGGCAAAATTGATCTGTCTTGCAGCCTTCCATCTAAAAAATTGCCTCCTTTTGTTGCAGTCTTGGAGTCTAAACTCTCTTGTTTCAAACACTGAGAAGTTTTAGAAGCCCTGACAAATGGTGGTAAAATCTGTCCAGCAAGGTTAGGGAAACTGCTTCCTCTCATCCAGCCATAGGTATCCAGGCAGTTTGCTCAGGCACATAGAGTGCCACTCAAATCAGGGTAGTCTGCCCTACTTGAGCTCTGTTCTTATTTCCTCAAAATACATTCAACTGTCTTAGCGTCTGACTCAGACACAGCACAGATACTGCTGTTGCCAGAGGGTAATAGTTTGTTCTGTTATCCTAGAATGTCTTTGCACTGAGAAAATGAGAAGCTGGGCAACTCAGTGAATTTTCCCATCCTGTGGATTTCTCACTGGCTGTTCCTGGCTCTATTTCTTTCTCTATTTTAGAGGGAATAGTTGTCCTGCTTTTCAGGCTATCACCTTTTCTTTGGAATCAGCTGGATGCATTTAATGCATATGGAAAAGATGCTTAGAGGGCAGGTAATAGAAATAAGAATATTTTATTTTTTTCAGTTTTCTTGGAGAATGAGATATTCTGTGTAAGTGTATTTTTCTAGACAATTGAAATCTATGCCTTACATGTCAAAACTTGTTTTTAACTTTGAGAAATGATGTAGCACAGGGGTTAAGCACACAAACTTTGAGGCAAATTGTATTTAATCATTTTCTACCTTTGTAACTTCAGGCACTTAGCCCCTCATGCCTCAATTTCCTCATCTGTAAAGTGGAGATAATAATAGACCTTATCTTATAGGATTATGGTGAGGATTAAATGAGTTAATATATGTAAAACATTTAAAACAATGTCAAATATATAATAGTCATATAGAAGAGTTATTATTATTATTATTAATTTATCCATTTGTATACAAATCTTACCATAAAAGGGTACCCACCTTCTTGTTATCTTTTATAGACTATATTGAACATTGACTACTCATACTCAGGGAAATAGTATAGTCATGCCTTCAGGGAGTTCTATGATGATGCTGATGATGAAACAATAGCTAATATGGTTTCATGGATGTTCTTGGTTTATCCCTGCAAAAAACCTCTAAGGCAGGTACATTAATAAAGAGCCTTAGAAGGTGAAAGTACTTGTCCAACTTCACACAGCTAGAACTGGATGTGAGATACAAACTCAGGGCTGTCTGACCACAAAGTTCTTGGTCACCTTACCACATTGCCTTGTGGTCAGGTCTCCTGATTCCACACCAGTGATTCTCAAACTAAGTATCCTGCAGAATCACCAGGAGGGCTTGTTAGAACACGGATTTCTGGCTTCTACCCAGAGACTTGGATTCAGTAGTTTTGGGATGGAATCTGAGAATTTGCATTCTAAGTTGCTAGGTGATGCTAATGCTGCTGATCCACAGGAACCACATTTTGAGAATCAATATTTTCACTAAATGCCTCCAGACAATATTTAATATCATTTTTAAAAATTTTCTCTCTCTTCTTTTTTGAGACAGAGTCTCACTCTATCACTCAGACTGGAGTGCAGTGGCACAGTCTTGGCTCACTGCAACCTCCGCCTCCTGGGTTCCAGGGATTCTCCTGCCTGAACCTCCTGACTAGCTGGGATTACAGGTGCATGCCACCATGCCTGGCTAATTTTTGTATTTTTTAGTAAAGACGAGGGTTCACCATGTTGGCTACGTTGGTCTTGAACCCCTGACATCATGATCTGCTCGCCTAGACCTCCCAAAGTACTGGGATTCTAGGCGTGTGCCACCACACCTGGCCTTATTTTCTATTTACTATCAGTTGCTGCTTGAAGCTATCAATGTATTCTTTTGCTTTTAAACACTATTCTATGCACATCTAACCATTTAAAAACTCTCTATAACCCACCTCCTATGGTATTTGTGGATTTTTTTGTCAGTAGTTGCTGTTTAGAGGCTCCTTTTATTCACAAATCAGTTTACTGGTGCATTTGGCTCATGAATGCCATGAGGACCTTGACTTATTTTCTTAAATATTGCTTCTTTTAATTTTAATGTAAAAAAAGTATGGTGTGACTATGATTCCTGAATTTAAATCTCTATCATATGCCATTGTTTTTCTTCCCAATGTTGAAGACTTTATGCTTATTATTAAAGCAAACTAAATATGGGCTGAGAAGGACGCCGTACTTCTATATTTGAGTCCTTGTGAATGAACTGTAACATAGCTTAACAGTCAGATAAAATTGAAAGCCTAACTTAATAGTATGCACCTGTAACAATGGCTGAGGGTTGGCCAATCCCAGCAGCTGTGCTTCAACCACTCATAGATACTGAATGTTCAAACTGCATTCAAATAGGGCAAATGTCTAGCTGTAATCAATCTCACTGTTTCTGTACCTCACTTCCTATTCCTGTAAGTCACTTTACCTTTATTTGTGTATAAATTTGTTCTAACAATGAGGCACCCCTGGAGTCTCTGTAAATCTCCTGTGATTCTAGGGGCTGCCTGATTCACAAATCATTCATTGCTCAATTAAATGCCTTTAAATTTAATTCAGCTGAAGTTTTTCTTTTATCAGATGGTGTCAAAAGCAGGATGGAAGTGGAGCTTCTAGCAACCTTCAGGAATGCTGAGTGAACATGCTAGGTACCTCCAGGACCCACTTGTGTTCATGGATCTCTCAGAGCCACTGGGGATTGTGGGTAAGTTCCCTCTCAGATTTCGGAGCTCCACGGATTTGTGTTTTGAGCTCTCCGAGCTTCTTTGCGAGAGTCCTGACAGAAACTGGACTGAGTCCAGGAATGGATTTGATCTGGGAATTAACTGGCTTGGATCCAATTAGAGGCCTCGTACATCTGACTGGGTCAGAAATGAACTGGTAGTAAGCTGTAGTATTGCTGGCATTAGAAAATTTGGCTTTGGAAAATTCACAGGGATTTTTGTGTTCTACCACTTTGTTGAATTTTTCTTGTGCACTTGGGTAGGAAGAATCATTGGCTAAGTTAATCAAGAGAACCTGAGAGTAAAGCCAATATTCTAGATAAAAATGGGATCCTTAATTTCTGGAAATCTGAGTTCCTTCTGGTTTATACTTTAGGCCTGGGAAGCAGCGATGTCTTACAGAAATGGCAAAATCTTACCAAAGATAACTTACACTGGAACGTTCTGAATGAACAACAATGCATTGAAGTACATTTAACAATGAGGGCTCTCCTCGGTACAGTGCCCTTTGGCTGAGACGGCTTTGGCACTACAGGATGTCAACTGCTATTCTCTTTGTATTAATCTGCCTTGGACTCTTTGCTGATGGCTGTGGGTTACAGGATTAGACATGTACGGGCTTGTGGGACATGGGAAGTTTTCCCCCCTAAAAGGGGAAAATTGAAAGCTGATGAGACTGCTAGATAAGATCCCTTTTCTGCTGAGAAACAGCCGCCTGAAATTTTCAGTGTTGCTGCAATGGGTGGGTCTTTCTCTGGCCTCCCTAGTCATTTTGCCTTTCCAACCCTGCTACAGGCAATGCTTGTCTCTCTCTCCTTTCCTTTCCTTACCTTTTTTTTTTTTTTATTACTAGGGCAACCATCTTCCCAGAAATCACATACTGGAACTCCTGGTCAGAGGTTGGACTAACGATGATGGGGCCCAACCAGGGGCAAGTTTGAGCCTTGCCAGTTTGATACTGGGTGCTAAGCAGAGTGGCTAATGTCTTTGGTTTGTCACATGTATTTTACTCTGGCCAGAACAAAGAAAGATAATTTTCCTTTATGATGTGGCTTGGCCCCCAGCATGATGGTGTGGGAAGCTGAGTCACTAGGGCTGCTCAGGGAAAGGGAATCCAGAAGCCTGGCATGCCAGCGAAAGGGTAAGAATTTCTTACCAGTGAGATTTCAGGCTTCTCTCTCTCTGTGTGCAAATGGTTGAATGAATGGTAAAAATCGCTTTATCTCCATCTTGCTTTATGTCCTTGGGAGCTTCACCTTGTAACCATGTGGCAGTATTTTTGCTTGGTCTCCACATTCCAGGGAAGAGGAATTTTAGGGTTTATGTCATAGTTAGCTCTAAAAATTATCTTGAGTAATTAAGAGTTTTCAAGCTCAAATTAACTACCCTAGATTCCTTCTGCGGAGGGAAGTGCAGACAGCTCTGTGCTGTAGCTTAGTAGCTAAGGTTTTGGCATTTCATAATGGTAGTTCAGGTTCGATTCCCTGCTTAGGAAGCAAGTCCTTTTTGCTTTAATATCTGCATGACCTTGTCTAGTCTCTTCTCCTCCATGTACTGTCTTAAATTTTCCTTTCTCTGAGCACTGGGATGTTACCTTTGGTAAAAAGTTCAAAAGCCAGAAATATCAGCTGTTTGGGCTGACTAAAATCAGCAATAAAAAAAATTTTGAAAGGACTTTAAGAGTGCTATGGTGAAAAGTCAGCTTAATGAAAGGCAGATATTCAGGCTCTAACAGCCTGGACTCCTTGGGAAAAACAGGAGGCATCAGAAGCCCCTTTCCTGGCCAGGTTCTTCCAAGGGCTCTGCCCTAAAGCCAATAGCCAATTAAGAAACACAAAATCTGGCAAATGAAAAATCTTAACAACTACTGTAGTAATCTCCTTCTGTCTGTCTGTCTGTGGCTTTATATATGTGTTGTGTGTAATGTTTATATAAAAGAGCTCTAATTAATTGGCTTATACAAAAATAAGCACTTAAATATTTTGAAAGCAAAATAAAAACTGCAGTGCCTTTTAGTTCATGTAATTTTATCTTTGGGAAATAAACACAGCTTTAAAGATTGTTAATAAAGACATTTTGTCTAAATTATGCATGTCAGATATTAGGTTTGCTAAATGCTTTAAGATCATAAACTATTTTGACTTGAAAATAGTTCAATTATTTTGGAGACATGAAATTCCGAAAAGGCCTGAGGATATATGGAATTAGGGATGACCCCTAGCTATGCAAAGAAGGTTATATAGAAAAGAGATTTTATATAAAAACGATGTTGTATGCTAAATTCTTGTCCTAAAGTAAAATGACTGGCCTTTAAAAAGAGGAATGTTTTGAACAAGTCAGGAAGTCTAAATATGTCATATATGGTCTGTATAAGTCGTGAAGTTTCTTCGCAGAAGAAGATGGCATCCTTGATGCGAACAGCGTTTCCCAAGATCACAGATCAAGGCTTCTACTATCACAAGACTCTTATCTTTGAATATTTTTTTCCTTGTTTATGCTTCTATGGAAAGTAGAAATGAAAAGGGGCCTATTATTTGCCCTTATAGGGTATACTTTTATTTGTAAAGGATTTTGCAGCCAGCCTTATACATGAATAAACTTACACTTTAATAGATAAAAGAGGAAGGTGCAATGTAGGTGAAAAACTTTGGTGGTATATATGTTGCCTCATGATCAGTCAAAACTCCTCTTTACCCGCATCATGGATTGAAGAGAACATAGCCAGAAGGCCTTTACTCTTCTAAAAGGACATCATTTGTTAGGTCCTTTTCCCATGGTTTAGAATAAAAGAGGCAATAATTATAATTGTCACCCTCGTAATAGGCTCTAAAGCCATTTCAACTTTGAAGGCTATTGCTACACACAAACTTTAAATTCTCTTGTGGAAGTTATGCTAAATAATAGAATTGGCTAAGCAGAAAAGTGTCTGTGTGGCTGCTGACACTTGTGGCCTATGGAGAAATACATCAAATGTAGATAATTAAAATCAGTTGTAGTGGATTAGTGAAAAGACCACTTAAGCAAGTAGACTCTTCATCCAGCTCATGCTTTAATGTATTTAATTTTACACAGTTTGGTGGATGGGGAGCTTGGGTAAGGAGTATACTCCAAACTATTATCCTCCCAATAGTCATAATAATAGTCTCCCTGGTGCACAGTATTCTCTCAAAGGTTTTAAATGTTTGCATGCAGCCATCTCTAGAACATCAAAGGGTCTCTCTTCAACTGGAATGACAAAAGCTAAAAGAAATGTGCTACCATGAGGATGCTATAACCTGTGAATGACGTGCTGAGACCAGAAACCCAAAATGGTGGTAACTGAGAATGGCGCTAAGGTCCTAAGTATTGGTTACACTTTCACTGAAGTGAGAACCTGGCCAAAACAGGGAAATTTTTTTCAAACAAAATCATGGGAGGCCATTATTTTGGACTGAGTTCATGCACTAGGTCACAACAAACCAAACCAAATGGAAATGGAGTTACTCATGCTAAAATGTGACATAATAAAACCAAGGCTTTAAGAAAACACATGAATCCTAGAACATCCTGGGTTGTGTTTTTCTCCTGTAAACAGGATGTTCCAGCATAAGGACATACTCTTTATTAGGTCCTTATTCCCTCCTTGCAAAACCCATCGTTCTACTGTTTCTCGGTGGGTTTCAAAACCATATAAGTACATTTATGATAGTGATAGTAACATCAATGACTAAGGTTTTGGTCAATCTCTCAAAACTGAGAAAATGATCAAAAGGGGGAATTGTTAAAGCAAACTAAATATGGGTTGAGAAGGACTCTGTACTTCTATATTTGAGTCCTTGTGAATGAACTGTAACGTAGCTTAACAGTCAGACAAAACTGAAAACCTAACTTAATAGTATACACCTGTAGCAATAGCTAAGTATTGGCCAATCCCAGTGGCTGTACCTCATCTACTCATAGATACTGAGTGTTCAAACTGTGTTCAAATAAGGCAAACGTCAAGCTGTAACCAATCTCACTGTTTCTGTACCTCACTTCTGATTCCTGTATATCACTTTACCTTTTTTGTTTATAAATTTATTCTGACCACCAGACACCCCTGGAGTTTCTGTGAATCTGCTGTGGTTCGGGGGGCTGCTCAATTCACAAATCATTCATTATTCAATTAAACACTTTTAGATTTAATTCAGCTGAAGTTTTTCTTTATCACCATCAAAGATTATCCTATAATAGGGCATGGGAAAATCTAGCAGTCCACTCTGACTTGGCTTTTTAGTCTCCTCAACTCGGGAATATAGTTCCAAGAACCTGGTGTCTATCTGCTTTCTTGTTTTCTATCTATTTCTTCAAATCTAGTCTTGTCTTTTGTCAATTCAGCTCTAAAATCCTGTATAAGCCATGAAGTTGTCACAGAATTAGGTCTAGAAAGATTTTGAGGAGAGGTAGGATTCTTTTTTTTCTTCAGGTAACAGAATAGATCCTTGATTTCTGAGTTGCTTCTTCTTAGATTAACAGTATAGGAGTCAGAAACTCACAATTCTAGCCTCTTCTAATGTGATCAATTTCCCACTCTATTAAATTACAGATAACTTTGGGTACACATCTGTGAAAAACTGGGCTGTCATGGGGAGCTATATTGATTCGCTTGTTTTTTGATTTCAGGTTGGTCTTTTGCATTGCTTTTTTGGCTGTTCAGTAGTAAATGGAAATAAACACAACCTTAAACATAGCCCAAGTCATCGCTGTAGACCAAACTTTATGGTCTCGTTAATTCTCATTCTCTCACATTTAGTTTCCTGTTCTAAACTCATATTTTATTTCAATATTGCCACATAGTTTTATATAGGCATCTTCTACCTTATCCAATGGCAGTCATCTACCAAGCCCACTCTGTACCTGTCATTGGGCTTTGTGTTGCAAGAGAAATATTAAAAAAATTTGTTTAAACCACTGCAAGTTGGATTTTCTATTACTTCTAACAGAATACATTTCTTAGTTGACTCCCTCATACAATCAGAATCCTAGAAGATAGGATTATTCTGGAAGTGGTTAATTCAGTGGTTCAACAAAGATGTCAGAAATTGAAAGTCTTGCCATTTTTCTACTTCACAGTTGCTTGATGGTTGTAGCAGCTTCAGACATCACATCCCTTCATACTAATGTCAAGAGAGAGGGAAAATAAAGAAATTTTTCTGTCCTGGTCTTTTTTAAGAGAAGTAAAACATTTTTGAAGTCCCTCAGCCTATTTCTTATGTCTCCTCAGACAGAATTTGGTCAGTGCTCATACCAAACTAAATGTTTGCCATGGAGGATAAATAACCATGTCTGGCTCTGGCCAATCAGGAGTCAAAGCTGGGGATGGAGATGGGTCCTGTTTTCCTAAAAGGAAATACTACATTGGTGCAAAAGTAATTGTGGTTTTGTAACTGCCCAATGGGTTCACCTTGCCTGCTGCCTAAAACAGAGCTGATTAATCAGAAAGAATTGCAATGGTGAAAGAGTAATTTTAATTGCTGTGTGGGAGACTGGAGTTTTATTATTACTCAAATCAGTCTATGAAAGCATTCAAGGATTAGAGTTTTTAGGATTAATTTGGTAGGTGTGGGCTCAGAAAATGGGGAGTGCTAATTGGTCAGGTTGAAGATAAAATCATAGAGGGTCAAGTAAGTTCTTCTTGCTGACCACTGGGTGGGATCACAGAACTGGTTGAGCCAGATTATCAGTCTGGGTGGTGTCATCTGCTGCAGGGTCTGCAAAATATCTCAAACACTGATCTTATGTTTTACAACAGTGATTTTATTCCTAGGAGCAATTTGGGGAGGTTCAGACTCCTGCAGCCAGAGGCTGCATGGCCCCTAAACTGTAATTTCCAATCTTGTAGCTAATTTGTTAGTCCTACAAAGGCAGACTGGTCCCAGGCAAGAAGGGGATTTTTCAGGAAAGGGCTATTATCCATTTTGTTTCAGAGTGTAAACTATAAGCTAAATTCCTTCCCATGGCTAGTTTAGCCAACACCCAGGATGAACAAAAAGAGTTTAGAGGTTAGAAGGAGGATGGGGTTGGTTAGGTCTCATCTCTTTCACTGACATAATTTCCTCAGTTATAATTTTTGCAAAAGTGATTTGTTTTTGCCTCTTTTTTTTAATTGCAAAAGCCTCAATTACTTTTTTACCAACCTAATAGCTACTTGGAAGACAATTAATAAAATCAAGTTTCTGTTAGAAGAAAGAGGTGGGAAAATGGATAACAGCTGTTGATATAGCAACTGACAATGTCTAGCACTAAAATATCACTGGCCTCTTTGACCTGAGTCACTTTCATAGGTTCTTACAGCACTTAGGAGAGAAAGCTCCTCAGTGACGTGTTGGATATTCTGGTAATTTGACATATGGAGACCCAAACTAACTTTTATTTGTGCAAGTTAATTAAATCGGTAAATGAATGTTATGTTACTTTATAGAATGGTGCAGGATGATGAACCCCAGCCCAACAGTAATAAAGCTATAGTTAGAAAAGGTATTTTGTTTTAAAAATAATCATTAAAGATAGATCACAAAAGAGTCCTTGCAGAAGACTTACTTTCACTTTACCTTTTGGATAACCTTAGCTTTTTGGGGAATAATTTCATTCTAGGGCAGTTTACCTTAATACAAATATCTCAAAAATTTGAGGCTACCTAGATATGAGAAGAAAGTGAGATGATATGACTTCCTAGCCATTTTTTTAAGGTCAAGATCTGAGGTGGCTCTTAATTAAGTTTTGCCGGGTTTTGCTGAGAAATTTTGTCTCTTCCCTCAAATTTATTCCCAGCTTTAGTGGTTTGTAAGGTTGACTGAAGAGCCTAGTCACCTCAGAACTGTGAGGGCGGGGCCCAGAAGAACATGAAGAAGAATCCTGGTGTTTTATGATTAGAAGAGTATGTTTTTTTTTAATACTCTTTAATATATTTTTTAATTCATTTGCATAGAAATGAATAGAAGTAAGTAGCTATAACATGAATAAATGAGGTGAGGCATAGATGAGCAAAATTATGAGACAGACCGTGATAAACAATTCATGTTTATTTTGGAAAGATCAACTTGAAAAAGTGACCCTATTGAGTCTTGCTATCACTCAAGGTGGAATGAACAATAGGGACTTTTTGCTCTGTAAAGAGATTAAGTTAGCCAATTCTTAGTGGTTCTTGGTCTATATAACTTCCTTAAAGATCTGCATTGGCATACTTATTATAGGAGATGCCCTTTCCCACTAGAATGTACCCGTGGAATTCAGGGATGTTTTTATCCATTTCAAAAATCATTTTCTTATCCTTTAGTTCTTATCCCCTAGATACAGAATCATGGCTTCTGCAAACAGGAATAGTTTGACTTCTGCTCTCCCTATTTGGATGCCCTCTATTTCTTTCTTTTGGCTTATTGCTCTGGCCAGGACTTCCAATTACTCTGTTGAATAGGAGTGGTGAGAGAGGGCATCCTTGTCTTGTGTCAGTTTTCTAGGGCAATGCTTCCAGCTTTTTCGCATTCAGTGTGTTGTTGCCTGTGGGTTTGTCATATATGTCTCTTATTATTTTGAAGTATGTTGTGTCAATAGCTAGTTTATTGAAGGTTTTGAACATGAAGAGATGTTGAATATTATTGAAAGCCTTTCTGCATCTCTTGAAATAATCATGTCATTTTTGTCTTTAGTTCTGTTTATATGATGAGTCATATTTATTGATTTGCTTATTTTGAACCAGTTTCCTGCCCCCAGGGATAAAGCTTACTCAGTTGTGGTGGGTTAGCTTTTTGATGTGCTGCTGGATTTTGTTTGCAAGCATTCTGTTTATGATTTTTGCATAAATGTTCATCAAGGACATTGGCCTGAAATCTTCTTTTATTCTTTTGTCTTTGCCAAGTTTTAGTATCAGGATGATGCTGACTTCATAGAATGAGTTAGGAAGGAATGCCTTCCTCTCAATTTTTTTGGAATAGTTTCAGTAGGTATGGTACCAACTCTTCATCTGGTAGAATTCAGCTGTGAATTCATCTGGTCCTGTACCTTTCTTTGGTTGGTAGACTATCCGTTATTAATTCAACTTCCAGAGGGTTATTGACCTTTTTGGAGAATCAATTGCTTTCTGGTTCAGTCTTGGGAGGATGTATGTGTCCAGCAATTTATCCATCTCTTCTAGGTTTTCTAGTTTGTGCTCATAGCGGTTTTTGTAGTAGCCTCTGATAGTTATTTTTATTCCTGTGGTCTCAGTGGTAACATCCCTTTTGTTGTTTCTGATTGTATTTATTTGGATATTCTCTCTTTTCTTCTTTATCAAGCTAGCAGCCTATCTTACTAAAAAACCAACTTCTGGATTCGTTGATCTTTTGAATTTTTTTGTGTATGTGTCTTGATTTCCTTCAGTTTAGCTCTGATTTTTGTTATTTCCTGTCTTCTGCTATATCCTGTTTAATTCTTATGTGAGCTGCATGCACGTAGAAACATGATCTGTGATGTTGATTCTATTTTCTTTTACTAGTTATACAATTTCACTTTAGACAAACTTGTAACAATTTCTGTGTGTGAATTTTTTTCATCAGAGGACATGTAATTAGAATATTGTTTTTAAAATGAATACCTAATGTCACTTCATTGCTTTATTAAAAACTCATTTCTTCATAGATTATTGTACTTAGAAATATAACTTTAGTTGAATCATTGAATATTAAATACCAAGTGATCAAGTGTTGTCAGTTAAAAAGGCCCTTAAAGTAAAGCAGGCTTTCCTCTACCTTCCCTTTGAAACAAGCTATAAAAATTAAAGGACATGCAATGTACTTCTATCCAATATGAAAGTAATAGATCTCTAGAAAATTATTTTAATAACTATAGAGTCTTATTAAGATAAAGATCAAAGCAGCTTCATGGCTTCCTTAGAATATGTATCAGTACACTTTGCTGCTGAGTGAAGAAAGCAAGTTATAACAACAGCATGTGGAGGCAACAGCATTTTGTTTTGTTTTTAAAATATGGATCCACATATGTATAAATGATACATATAAAGACCATTATGATATACACAAAAATGAACCTTTTTTAAAGTGGAATAAAAGGGATATATGTCAGTAACAAACATCAGTTTTATTTTTCAATGTGTCTATATGGACATAAATTCTAGAAGTTTCCATGAATTTTGTTGTAAAGTTACCTAGAATACATACTAATGATTAGCACAGACAAAAATATAGTTTATACATCTGAATGTTGTCAGTTTTCAATGGTAAAAGGTATAACAGGCATAACCAAAAATAGAATAGCAACAATAACAGAAGAAAACAAAACACAAACTTTAAATCTTAAAAGTAATGTTTAATTTATTAGCTATGCTATTCCTCATTATTATATCTGAAGATGAGTACAATATTGGTAGGCAAGAATGTGAAATAGCTTATTATTGTGTTTAATATTCCCTTGTGTGAAATAATATTGGCATTTACATTCATAGGAACACTATAGTTTAATTTTTGTTAAGACTCATTAACAAGCACATTTGTAATATGAAAGAGTTGGGTTCATTTCGCTTTACATAAAAGCAACTTTGTGCACAGAGCTCATTAATTTATCCTCAAACCATGTATAAATTATTGAACCGGTCTTGTTTTGCTAGATAAGTAGAATATGAAAATGAGATCTCAACAGGCAATATTTATTAATTTATAAAAAGTCTTTATACATTTCTCTTTTACTTCTTAAAAATACAGAGAGAATTACAGCATTTCTGATTTATTAAAGAATGAGTACAATCCCGTTAACCCAAAACTTTAGAGCAGGAGTTGAACTTGAAGATTTCTTTAATTTGGTTTGCCTTCCATTATTTCATAAGAACATGATTTTTAATTCACATTTATGCTTTCACATGTGGATTCATTCTCTTTGTTCTTTGATATTGTCTTTTTATTTGAGAAAACATCCTGGCTGGGCTCGGTGGCTCACACCTATAATCCCAGCCCTTTGCGAGGCCAAGGTGGGCAGATCACAAGGTCAGGAGATCAAGACCATCCTGGCCAACATGATGGAACCCGTCTCTACAAAAAAAAAAAAAAAAAACAACTAGCCAGACGTGGTAGCGCATGCCTGTAGTCTCACCTACTGGGGAGGCTGAAGCAAGGGAATCACTTAAACCAGGAGGCGGAGGTTGCAGTGAGCCTAGATTGTGCCACTGTACTCCAGCATGACAATCAAGCAAGATTGTCAAAAAAAGAAAAGAAAAGAAAGAACGAAAGAAAAAAGAAAGAGAAAAAGAAAGAAAACATCCTTCATGAATTCTTAGATATGTGTTTGCTTAGTCTTTTTTCTAATATTTACAATGACTTTTTTCAGAAAATGATATTATGAGATTCCTGAAAATAAATGAATTGGCAGATAATTCAAGAATATATGAAAATATATATTAATAACAAGTTGGAACAATTCAATGTATATAATGACACCAAGTGTTAGTGAGGATATGGGAGAAGATGAAACCATATACACGTCCGTTGGCATGTGAATTGATTTCATCACTTTTGAGAGCAATTTAAAGTACCTTGCAAATAAAAAGATGTATATACCTTACCATTTCACTCTTTCTCTACCCTAGAAAAACCAAGGTACTTTTCCATAGAGAAATTCTTTGAGCAAGTTTGTAACAAGGGAAACAATCCATTTAACAATGAATAAATATATAAACCATGGTTTATTCAGACAAATACTATGCAATTTGTCATTTATAAAATCAGACATTTATAATGAATGATCCAGATCTACATGAATACAATACAAAAAATGCAATGCTGAGTTTTTTAAAAAGTTGCAAAGGATATTTGAAGTACAATACATTTACTTAAATGTTAAAAATAGTTTTATTTATGGATGGTATGGACATAATAAAAGTACAAAACTGTCCGTGAAAATAATGCACACCAGCTTTAGGATAGTGGTTAGGTCTGGGAAGAATGATGGTAGGTTGAGGATATGGATGTACTTGTGACATTTCATTAAAAAAAAAAAACAAAGTGAGAGAATTGAAGCAAAGAAAGCCAAATATTAACATGGGTTCAGTCTTAATATTTTAACAACTTTATACCTACAGATGTCTTTCACATTATCTTCTGTACTCTTTTATATGTTTAAATGGTTTCATCATGAAAAAGAAAAATTTCCTAAGTGTTCACTCTGTGAAGGACTGCATTCAACCAAGTGAATGTAACTCCCATAGTGGGCAAAATTGAAGCAGGGGAATTGAAGAGTTTTTCTCCTAAGCTGGGCATGGAGTAGCTAAAGGAATTAATTTGTCAATGAGTGAATTTTGAAAGTGGCTATTCTCATGTGAACTTAATATATTTGATATAGTCTTCTTTTTTTAAAAATGAAAACTTGAGCAGTTAACTTCCTTAACACTCCTATTTCTGTAGTAATAAAAATATTGACAATAATATTATGTAAGAACATATTCAGATTCCACTCAGCGATGTATATATTTCCTCATCTAATTCTCTCAATGTCTCTATGAAGCAGTTGTTATTATAAACCACATTAAAAGATGGGCTAACGTGCTTTTCCCATTCACATGGCAGAGTTAGTATATTGCTGACAACATTAATCACAAAAATCATTTACTCTATGAAAAAACACATTAATAAGTAAATAAACAAAATATTAGTGAAAATGGAGATGATCCTGTCAACATTCCTTCACTCTCATTTTATAGTGAGCTCCTCATTCAGTTGCCATCAGTATAGTTGGAAAATTAACTTAAGGAAGATTATGCTTATATGCTAACAGAACCTGTATCATTCCTTTTCAATATTAAATAGAATAATATTTATTTCTGTTTCAGTGTTAGAAACTTCAAAAATAGTTTTCTTGAATATGAAAACATGGATTTCTATTAATAAGCAGCTAGCTGAATAGAAAAATCACGGCTATCTCTTTTTTTTTCTTTGAGATAATGTTCTTCTGTCACCTAGGCTGGAGTGCGCAGTGTTGTAATTTCAGTTTGCTGCAACCTCTCCCTCTTGGTTCAAGTGATTCTCATGCCTCAGCCTCCCAAGGAATTGGGATTACAGGTGTGCACCACCATGCCCATTAATATGGCTACTTCTAAATTGCCTTACAGCTCATAAAATTTTTGTGTTTATAGAGTTAGATTGATTAGATACTAATTCTACCTTTGAAAAACAATAATCATTTTACAAAGATATAGAAATTTGCTCATTTGAGCATTTAAAGAATTTTCAAATTGAGAAATTGTGTAGGTAGGGTTTTGATATAAAATCAAAGCAGAAAGATTTCCTAAAATATTCTTCAAATATATTTAGTTTTTCTCAGAAATAGGAAAAGCTAATGAGGATGAGATGAAATTTTATAGCAACTTGACTAGTTTTCTGAAGTAATTTAGGAATAGGCCTAATTTTTTTAAAAGAATTAATCGTAGCTAAATGTATCAAGCCATCAAATGCTCCAATAAGATTTCCAGGCATTGAGTTCTGCCTCTTTACAAATAAGGTCTCATGTAGTCCTGATAACATTTTAAGGTAGGTATTTTTATACTCACTTTACAGATGGGAAACTGAGGATATGAGAGGTCACATAAAAAGGCTCAAGGTTGTACAGCTTGCAAATAGCAGAGTCATGATTCAGTCTAGAATAGAATTTCAATCCATGCTCTCAACTCTGCTGCACTGTCTCCCTCAGGCTGTTAAGAAGAACTCTGTGTAAAACCTTCATAACTGATTTCAGGAAAAGCAGGTGAATGTGAGCTCTGAAACCTGCAACCCCGCTTTATGGCAGGTTGAGCACATACTGCTTCTTGATGAGAAACAGTAAAAAAAAAAAAAAGAATAGTAACCTAAGAGCAAATCAATAAGGGAGTTTTAAAAGATGGAGACAGTTTAATGGGAAAAATGTCTTTGGCCTGGAAGACATGCTAGGGAGCTATAATTTGTTTTTCTTCTTTTTTATCCATTAAAACATTTGAGGAGTAGTGTTCTGAATTATTTCCCAGACAGAGAAACTGTAAAAAACTGCCAAACAATGAGTGAAGCTGGATTCAGAATAAAGTCTTTTGTTTATTATTACAAAAGCAATATGTGCACATGTGAGAAAGCTAGAAAATACTGATAATCAAAGAAAAATAAAAGAAATTTAGAAATGTATACCTTTCATTGTGTAGTAAGCACCATTATTACCTTGGTGTGCACAACTCCACATACATTCTTTAATAATCAAATCATCCCATGCAACCTGTTTTGTTACTCGATTGTAGCTTTTAAAAAAGGTTTAAAAGCATTTATTTTCTTTAAGGCATAAATGGAGCTGCAGAAATGTCAATACAATAAATGTATAGCCTTGATATTTTTTACTGCATTTCCATAAAACTCACTTACCTCAACACAGCATTATTTTCTTCTGTTATCTCTTCAAGATGGTTCATCATAATCATGACCTGAGACTTGATGCCAACTACTTGGTGCATGTTAGGACTTTCATGAATTGAACAATAAACTTGACAAATCAATGTGAATCATGATTTTTCTTCCAGGTTGGAAAGCTAAGCCAGGGCCAAAGTTAAAATAGAGACAACTATAATTTCTGAAAGCTAAAAGAGAGCCTGAAGGGTATATATTTTCCACATGAGGAAAGTGAAGAATTCCAAAATAATGTCCAAGACCACACAACTATTACTAGTTATTGGTGAGAGAGCATAGTAAAATCCACCTGTCCTAACAACTAGTCCATTGCTCTTTCATCTGCAGCATATTATCTCTCACTCAGGATCCCATCTCATGAGATTGCAAGATAAGAGTACTGTGTGGTCTAGCCTTATTAGAGACACAGAAAACAGGAACATCTCTGCAATTGCAAAATCCCATAAGGCAGGTCCCCATTACACCTCAACAAAAGTCTTTTCTACCATGGGAAGAACAGAATGCCCATTCATAGATCTTAGGATTTACAACAGCCATTGAAAAGGGTTTTTGTTTTTGTTTTTGTTTTTTTAAAGTCTGACTGGGTTATGAGACATGGCAAGGGTTTGAAATAGAGGAATAAAAGCAGACCAAAACTGGCTAGAAAATAGCTAAAGATTTAACTGCACCAATAGACATGTTTTGTTTTCCTCATTCTCTCTCTGCCAGTTGTCATTATTATCTTTGCCATTACTAAGATTTTTAAAAAATATAACGTGTCATGCCTGCTATAGACATTGAGCTCAGTGCTTTCATATGCATTATATAATTTAATGTTATGAATCAAATTATGTTATTCAAACTGTACAGATTAGCAAACTGAGGCTCAACCTGAGTAATGTTAATACTAACCTTAAGTAATTTTGTCAAAGGCCTCCAATCCTAGCTGTTAATTAAGCTAGGATTCTAACTTGTCTTTGGGTGTCCAGAGCCCATGCTATTTACAGTCTGTAATGCTATTCTTCTGATAAACATCCAGGAAGGGTTGAGGTCCCAAAACCCAAGTCAGAGTATAGAGTAAGAGTGAAAATGCTCTGGATGCTGTCATGAAAAGAGGGGTCCAAGCTGGGGCACATGGGGTTTAAGCTAAAGAGTTTTCTGATCCACATCATCTAGGACTAAGGAATTTGATTTCTCTGACCATCCCTGAGGCTATGCCCTGGAAGTAGTTAGAATGGTCCTCAGGCTCAGGGTTAGGACTGTATTTTTTATCCAGCAGTGAACATAGATGAAAATTAGGAATTGGAGAAGAAAACTCTAGGATTTATGCTAGATGCTCATGGAGGTACCAGAGACTGTAATTCACTCTGAACCTCCTACACACAGGCATTGATGTAGCAGACTGATCTCAGAGCTCATTCCATTCCAAATATGCTTGCCAGGTATTCTCATGGGATTGGAACCTAGAGAGGCTTGAAACTGCTGATGGAAATTCATCAACCCAGGCTGTTGAGTCATAAGACACAGACTTCACTTACCCGCTGGAGTAGTATTTATATGCACTCTTAACAGGGATTTTATGTTCTGTGGAGTTGCTTCTCTTTCTCAGTCCAAGTTTATTTTTCATATATTTTAGAAATATTTGACCACTGCTCTAAAATAGGAACAGTGGTGGAGCTAAGTCAATGAAGCTTCCATGTCATATTCAGTTCCCGGCTAATGAGAGATTTATGTCTGTTCAGTCTCAGGGCAGAGATGAGAATGATGAGGATCTTCCAGCTAACAAAAAACATGTTCAAGTGACAATATAATGGTGAAAGAGTATACTCAAGCTAGTAAATGTCCCTCTGTAAGGTAGTGAGCCAGCTCTAGCTGTGTATTGCCACTGTCAGAGTGTGCACATTTTTAATCTGAATATTTATAGCAATATTTTAAAAAGTGTGATCCCCAGACCAACAGCACCAGAGTATCAATTGGGAACTTGAAAATGCTCATTCTCAGGCACTACCCCAGACCTACTGAATTAGAAACTCTGGGGGTGGGGACAAGTCTTCCAGGAGATTGTGATGCAACAAAAGTTTGAGAAGCACTGATCTGCAGCAATTGTCAGAGCAGCTATGTGACTGATCTTAGTTTTACAAAGATGAACAAAGTATGATCATCTTTGTTTTACAGAAGAGAAATCCAAGAAATGTCAAATTAATGAAAAGATCACACAGCTAGTAACTGGCAAAACTGAGATTAAAATTCATTGCAATATGGATCCAGAATCTATGATTCTGTAGATTATCATACCATGCCACAGATGATTTTAACTATCAACTGCATTTAATTATTTAATCTGTTTGAACATTTTATCTAGAGATAATTATATCATATCATATATTTGATAATATATGTTTATTTTGCTTTTCATGTAGCACTGAAATGATATGCGTATAGGGGAGGCATTAACTCCACCTCCATTCTCTTAGTCGGGTTGGAGAATTAAATTGACACAAGACAGATTAGCAGGAAAGAAGCATACATATTTATGTAATACAAGTTTTAGGTGAAAGAAGTGAAGACTCAAAGAAGCAGAGTCTCACTTACATAGTGAATTGGACAAGAATGGCAAATTGTGAGATGTGGTATGGCAGAGGGGCTTGGGCGAGGGTTAACTGGGTAGAGAAGTAACTAGTAAGGTAAGGGTCAGTTTAACCTAGTTGTTTTGTAAAGATTTCCTGGGCCAGGCGCGGTGGCTCAAGCCTGTAATCCCAGCACTTTGGGGGGCTGAGGTGGGCAGATCATGAGGTCAAGAGATCGAGACCATGGTGAAACGCTGTCTCTACTAAAAAATACAAAAATTAGCTGGGCGTAGTGGTGCGCACCTGTGGTCCCAGCTACTTGGGAGGCGGAGGCAGGAGAATTATTTGAACCCGGGAAGTGGAGGTTGCAGTGAGCCGAGATCGCTCCACTGCACTCCAGCCTGGTGCCTGGCAACAGAGCGAGACTATGTCTCAAAAAAAAAAAAAAAAAAAAAATTTCCCTTGGCCTCAGCTTCTCATCCTTGATAAGAATGATGTTTTTCTTCGTATAGGGAGAACATTTTTCACAGGGGAATTTTATTTCCTGCTTTTAAAACATAGAATGAAGGCCAGAGTGATCTTCTTGCATCTGCTGTTTTTTTTTTCTTAAGTACCTTTAGTTGAAAATAGTCAACATGCTGGAGCAGCATATCATGGGGTGGCATGTTCATAATTCCTTCAGGAGCCATCTTCTGCATGGAATGATCTGGGAAATCTTCTAGATCAACCACTTCCCTTCGATTTCCCTTCAGTTCTTTTTCTTCCATGATTTATTTTGAAAAAATTTTAAAGCTACAAAAATTGAAATTGTCTAACATCATTAAATTCTTTACCCAGTTTCCATATACCATTTATCATGTTTGTTTATTTCTATGTATATATATATATACATATATATATACATATGTATGTTTGTGTATGTCCCACAGACATTTTCCTGAACTATTTGAAAGTAAGCTTCAGATATTATAACAGTTCATTTATGAATAACTCAGCACGTGTCTCTATGAACAAGAACTTTCACTTACATAATCACAATATTATTAGTACGTCCGACAAGTTTAACATTGATTCAACAATATAATCAAATATACAGTACATATTCAAGTTTCCCCAATAAAAATCATGATAATAATAATTTTTGAGAGGGAGTCTCGCCTGTTGCCTGGGCTAAAGTGTATTGGTGTGGTCTCTGCTCACTGCAATTCAGCCTCCTGGGCTCAAGCAATTTTCCTGCCTCAGCTTCCTGAGTAGCTGGGATTACAGGCTCCCACCACCACACTCAGCTTATTTTTGTATTTTTAGTAGAGGCAGGGTTTCATCATGTCAGCCAGGCTGGTTTAGAACTCCTGACCAACAATGATCCATTCTCCTTGGCCTCCCAAAGTGCTGGGATTACAACTATGAGCCACCACACCCGGCCAAGTTTCCCCAATTATTAAAGAGAAAGTCCCAAATGGATTTTTTTAAAATTCAAGATCTAATGAAAGTTATGCAACATGTTTTTACTGTTGAGGAATTTTAATCGCCTCTGTTTGTTTGTTTACTTTCATGCCATTGATGTTTTTTGGAGTGTGGGCTTGTTGTTTCACAGAATGTCCTACTTCCCATTTGTGCACTTCTGTTGCACAAATCTCATTAGAAGGCACATGATATCTGGGCCATTACTGATGTTAAACAGTTTGGTCCTTTAGTTAGGTGATGTACAATAGACGCTGCAATAAAAGTACCCACTGTCCTTGTAAATAAAAACCTGTCTGTGGGATGATGCCTTGAGATCATAGGACTATTCTGTTATCCAAAAACTTTTCACTCAATGGTGATTTTCTAAATCTGTTACTTCTATATTTATTATCTGGCATTTTTCTGTAAAGAAGGACTTTCATTATTTTCCCCCTTTTTCCCTCTTGCCTTTATTTTTTTGCATGTATGTATGTACGTATGTGTTATCGTCACATCACTAGATGACAGGAAATTTTCCGTTCCATTATAATTTATGTGGTCCATCTTTGAAGTGTTGTTAGGTGGTGCATGAATGTATTTTCTATGATAATATGAGTCATCATCAGATTTTAATATTGCTAATATTGTTTAATAATGCTACAGGGAAAATAAATGACTAAGATGCAAATGATCTCTTGTTTATTGAAGAAAAGTGAGAAAACAAATCACAACAATTGGAAGAAACTTTTAGAATATGTGCAAAATATAAACACAATGAATTGTGAGAAAGTAAATTTTGTGATATGGTTGATGAATTGGGATTAAAAGTAGTTAGTTACTATTTTGATAAAAATGCCATTTAAAAACTAAATTATAAAAAAATAGTCACTTCATGATCATTTAGACTTGCTCTTGTAAGTTAACAATATATATATTTTAAAAATGTGTGTAGGAAAACAAAAAACCTGGAAAAAGTAATTTAGGATTGTTTAGAAAGTGGAAATGAAGAAAAATTAGAGAAGCTGAGTGTAACAAATTTTCAGTTGTGCCCTTTCCGGTTTTCTTGAAAGTTATGCCTTCTAGTGCCAGGAAAACCCAGAAAAAGCCCAAATCTGTGGTTGAGTAAGTGGTTTAGATATTAGAAGTGTATCTGAAAAACTTCAAAACAAATCTATTACTTTAAATCAAGCTCCTGAGAATTTATTTCTTCAATTTTTTCCTGGTTCTTCCATTAAAGTATGTATGTCTGGGGAATAAATTGTCCTGGGCAGCTCACTTAGGTGAAGAAATTTTTTTTTATTGCATTTTAGGTTTTGGGGTACATGTGCAGAACGTGCAAGATAGTTGCATAGGTACACACATGGCAGTATGTTTTGCTGCCTTCCTCTCCCCTTCACCCACATTTGGCATTTCTCCCCAGGCTATCCCTCCCCAGCTCCCCCCGCTGTTGTCCCTCCCCTATGCCCCCAACAGACCCCAGTGTGTAGTACCCCCCTCCCTGTGTCCATGTGTTCTCATTTTTCCTCACCCACCTATGAGTGAGAATATGTGGTATTTCATTTTCTGTTCTTGTGTCAGTTTGCTGAGAATGATGTTCTCCAGATTCATCCATGTCCCTACAAACGACACGAACTCATCATTTTGGATTGCTGCATAATATTCCATGGTGTATATGTGCCACATTTTCCCAGTCCAGTCTATCATTGATGGGCATTTGGGTTGGTTCCAGGTCTTTGCTAATGTAAATAGTGCTGCAATGAACATTTGTGTGTGTGTGTCCTTATAGTAGAATGATTTATAGTCCTTTGGATATATACCCAGTAATGGGATTGCTGGGTCAATTGGAATTTCTATTTCTAAGGCCTTGAGGAATTGCCACACTGTCTTCCACAATGGTTGAACTAATTTACACTCCCACCAACAGTGTAAAAATGTTCCTTTTTCTCCACATCCTCTCCAGCATCTGTTGTCTCCAGATTTTTTAATGATCGCCATTCTAACCGGCGTGAGATGGTATATCAATGTGGTTTTGATTTGCATCTCTCTAATGACCAGTGATGATAAGCATTTTTTCATATGTTTGTTGGCCTCATGTATGTCTTCTTTTGTAAAGTGTCTGTTCATATCCTTTGCCCATTTTTGAATGGGCTTGTTTGTTTTTTTCCTGTAAATCTGTTTGAGTTCTTTGTAAATTCTGGATATCAGCCCTTTGTCAGATGGGTAAACTGCAAAAATTTTTTCCCATTCTGTTGGTTGCCAATTCACTCTAGAACAGAAGCTTTTGCCGTGCAGAAGCTGTGGAGTTTGATTAGGTCCCATTTGTCTATTTTGGCTTTTGTTGCCAATGCTTTCGGGGTTTTGGTCATGAAGTCCTTGCCTACTTCTATGTCCTGAATGGTTTTGCCTAGATTGTCTTCTAGGGTTTTTATGGTGCTCGGTCTTATGTTTAAGTCTTTAATCCATCTGGAGTTAATTTTAGTGTAAGGTGTCAGGAAGGGGTCCAGTTTCTGCTTTCTGCACATGGGTAGCCAGTTTTCCCAACACCATTTATTAAACAGGGAATCCTTTCCCCATTGCTTGTTTTTGTCAGGTTTATCAAAGATTGTATGGTTGTGGATATGTTGTGTTGCCTCTGATGCCTCTGTTCTGTTCCATTGGTCTATATCTCTGTTTTGGTACCAGTACCATGCTGTTTTGATTACTGTAGCCTTGTAGTATAGTTTGAAGTCCAGTAGTGTGATGCCTCCTGCTGTTTCAGAGTTTGAATTTTTCAGAATTTGCAGCAAACCATCTGAATCTTTCAGATGCAAATGGGGTCACCGTGAACTACTGGACAGGTTGCACCCTGCACAATGGCTCCTGGCAAAGAAGAAAATGGTGCTAAACTGATTGCGAAGCCAAACACTGTGACCAGATGCTTCCTGAGGATCGAGAGGCTTCCGCCCAAAGGAAAGATGGCCTTTCTATACTTTATGCAAAGAACACATATGGGCTGTTAACCCTAGCAAAATCTACAATGTTGGTGCAATTTGGAGACATTCTTCATTAAGTGCTATTCTCATATGACTCAGGAAGAGAGGTGGTGAGTGGTGACCTGTCATTTTAATAAAGGCTATATTCCTTTATTAAAATGACAGGTACTGGCTGGGCACAGTGGCTCACGCCTGTAATCCCAGCACTTTGGGAAGCAGAGGCAAGTGGATCACCTGAGGTCAGGGAGTTCAAGAGTAGCCTGACCAACATGGTGAAACCCCATTTCTATATAAAAATATAGAAATTAGCTGAGCATGGTGGGTGAACGCCTGTAATCCCAGTTTCTCGGGAGGCTGAAGTAGGAGAATTGCTTGAACCCAGGAGGCTGAAGTTGCAGTGAGCCAAGATTGCACCACCAGCCTGGGTGACAGAGCGAGACTCCATCGAAAAATAAAAAGGCACTGATTATTGATGATCACTTTTTATTTTCCCTGGTCCCTCCAGAAGAGGAAACTGGTCTTATAAAGCCCTTTCCAGTTGAAAACCATGCTTATGTTTAAAGAAATATTTTTAGTATTCAAGTTGAGTGGCACATTATTAATGGAATCTTAGTTTGGGGGATTTCTGCTTTGAGTTTCAGTTCCTATGGTATTGGAATTTCAAAATAAAGGCATTTAAAAATATCCTTCATGGTAGGTTTTATCTACCTGATAATTTTTTTTGTTCTTTAGTTTTACTCTCTGTAATCATATTAGGACAGCTTAACATAATCAATGGCTTTTGAAGGAAAAACTTAACCAACAAAGGTTGAGGGACTGAAAAAGGAGCAACAGTAACAAACCATAAAGGAAGCATTTATTGCTATTTTCTTTTTCTCTTTCTGTTGCTGGCTATTTGATCTTTCCTAGTATAGCTGATTCACCCTGTAACTTCTAATTTTTTCTGAGAGCTTTTGAAAACTGATACCTTTTAAAGGAAGCAAGGCAAAGCAACAGTTTAGTCTGTTTCTTTATCAGACTTCAATGTTAAAGTATTAGAAGTACTTTTGCAAAAAGTCTTAAAAGTCTTATGTTACTTTAAATAAGGCTCCCAGGAATTTATTTCTTCAACTTTCCCCAAATTATTCCATTAAAGTATGTATGTCTGGGGAATACATTGTCCCTCAGATATTAATGGAACAATTTAGTTAAGCATTAATTAAGCAATTTTATATTGGTTTTTATTACAGTTACTGTTCTGCTCAGAATGATTGTGCACAATAGCAACAAATATTACACTGAAGTTAATTGTCTTAATATCCCTGAAGGGGAAAACTGGGAAATGATGGCGATTCTTTGAAAATAGTCATTCCACTTTTTTAAAGATATCCTGTTGAACTACTTTTTTTTCTTGCACAGATGTGAGCAACAGTATTTCTAGATATAGGTCATTTATAGCTAACCAAGTTCCCACAATCTCCCCAAACCTTTGTACTCTTCAATAGCTGTGCCTGTTTCATTCCCTCCCCAACCCACTGCCCCCTCTACCCGCAAAGGCCCCCTTACCACACCAGATTATCAGCCAGATGATCCTTTGCATCTTGTTGACTCTTAACTTGCTACCCTGCAGGTGCTGCCTAAATTCTACAATTGTCTGTAGTTTTCAGTGTCATCATATACCTGAGGAAAGTGTGTTAGTGTACTAAGAGTAACCTTTTCAAAATTGGTTTCTAATCAAGCTAATTTCTCTCTGGAACTCAAAGAGAGGGAGACAAACTCCTTATTTTTTCACATCTGCAGTTGGGGTATTTTTTTTTCTGGTTACAAAGAAATATTCAATACTTTTAAATCTTGACCAATTGCCAGATTTGTCATGCCACTGTAAAGGTTTACAACTGATATTTGAAGGTAGCTATATTCAAGACTTTGCTGTTATAACATCAGAGGCTATTAATTCTCCAATGTCCAGTATAAAATAACAAAGTGGCAATTTCATTGCTTTCTTACAGAATCAGCAGAGAGGCTACAACTGAGGAGGTTTCATAAATAATAAATCACACAATTTATAATTTGGGGCACTATAAGAGGAGATAAACAACAAACTGAGGTTTTTGAGATATTGGGAAAGTTCTGGCCTGTACTACTGATTCCCATTGTGAATTCCTTTTATTATGTATTAATTTTTTTCATAGTAGTAATTATATTGCCTATATTTCTTTCTGATAATTTTGGGAACATAGAACAATAAGATTTGATATTTGTAATGTTTAGCATCTAAGTGCAAGTGACAGCCCCAAAGTAAGAGTGGCTTAGAGAAGGCAGACATTTATTTCTCTGTCAATAAACAGGAGGCAAAAGTAGGCAGTTAATAAAGAGACACCACAGTCAGGAGGGACTCAGGTTCATTCTACCAGGTCTTTTTGCTTCTGTAATATGGCTTCCAACTCAAACTCCAGATGGACCCCTCATATGTACACTTCAGCAGGAAGTAGGAGGGTCTGACCTTTCCTTTAAGGGGAAACACTTCCTGGAGCTGGTATACAACACTTCTACTTAGATCCTACTGGCCAGAATATAGTCGTATGGCTGTGTGGCACTATAAGGGAGACTAAAATGTAAATTTTATTCTGGACAATCATATGCCCAGCTAAAAATCAGTGGTTCCATTACCAAAGAAGTAGGAGAGGATAAATATTGGGACACAATTGCAGTTTCTGCAATAAACTTTGAATAATTTGCTCTAGACGCTATAGAGGTTACGTTTTTCCATTTTGTCTTGTTTCTTACTGGTTTTCTTCAAGATTTGTACCAGATATTCATATACAAAAATACTATTTTTCTAGCTATTTATGACAAATCAACAGCCAATATCACACCGAATGGGCAAAAACTGGAAGCATTCCCTTTGAAAACCAGCACTAGACAAGGATGCCCTCTCTCACCACTCCTATTCAATATAGTACTGGAAGTTCTAGCCAGAGCAATCAGGCAGGAAAAAGAAATAAAGGGTATTCAAATAGGAAAGGTGGAAGCCAAATTGTCACTATTTGCAGACAACATGATAGTATACCTAGAAGACCCCATCGCCTCAGCCCCAAAACTCCTGAAACTGATAAGCAACTTCAGCAAAGTCTCAGGATATAAAATCAATGTGCAAAAATCACAAGCATTCCTCTACACCAATAACAGACTTAAAGAGAGCCAAATCAAGAACGAACTGCCATTCACAGTTGCTACAAAAAGAATAAAATACCTAGGAATACAACTCACAAGGAACGTAAGGGACCTCTTCAAGGAAAACTACAAACCACTGCTCAATGAAATAAGAGAGGACACAAACAGATGGAGAACCATTCCATGTTCATGGTTAGGAAGAATTAATATCGTGAAAATGGCTATACTGCCCAAAGTAATTTACAGAATCAATGCTATACCCATCAAACTACCATTGACTTTCTTCACAGAACTGGGAAAAACCACCATGAACTTCATATGGAACCAAAGGAGAGCCCGCATAGCCAAATCAATTCTAAGCAAAAAGAACACAGCGGGGGGCATCACACCACTGGATTTCAAACTATACTACAAGGCTACAGTAATCAAAACAGCATGGTACTGGTACCAAAACAGAGATATAGACCAATGGAACAGAACAGAGGCATCAGAGGCAACACAACATATCCACAACCATACAATCTTTGATAAACCTGACAAAAACAAGCAATGGGGAAAGGATTCCCTGTTTAATAAATGGTGTTGGGAAAACTGGCTACCCATGTGCAGAAAGCAGAAACTGGACCCCTTCCTGACACCTTACACTAAAATTAACTCCAGATGGATTAAAGACTTAAACATAAGACCGGGCACCATAAAAACCCTAGAAGACAATCTAGGCAAAACCATTCAGGACATAGGAGTAGGTAAGGACTTCATGACCAAAACACCAAAAGCATTGGCAACAAAAGCCAAAATAGACAAATGGGACCTAATCAAACTCCACAGCTTCTGCACGGCAAAAGAAACAGTCACTAGAGTGAATCGGCAACCAACAGAATGGGAAAAAATTTTTGCAGTTTACCCATCTGACAAAGGGCTGATATCCAGAATTTACAAGGAACTCAAACAGATTTACAGGAAAAAAACAAACAAGCCCATTCAAAAATGGGCAAAGGATATGAACAGACACTTTACAAAAGAAGACATACAAGAGGCCAACAAACATATGAAAAAATGCTCATCATCACTGGTCATTAGAGAGATGCATATCAAAACCACATTGATATACCATCTCACGCCGGTTAGAATGGCGATCATTAAAAAATCTGGAGACAACAGATGCTGGAGAGGATGTGGAGAAAAAGGAACACTTTTACACTGTTAGTGGGAGTGTAAATTAGTTCAACCATTGTGGAAGACAGTGTGGTCATTCCTCAAGGCCTTAGAAATAGAAATTCCAATTGACCCAGCAATCCCATTACTGGGTATGTATCCAAAGGACTATAAATTGTTCTACTATAAGGACACATGCACACAAATGTTCATTGCAGCACTCTTTACATTAGCAAAGACCTGGAACCAACCCATATGCCCATCAATGATAGACCGGACTGGGAAAATGTGGCACATATACACCATGGAATATTATGCAGCAATCAAAAATGATGAGTTCATGTCATTTGTAGGGACATGGATGAACCTGGAGAACATCATTCTCAGCAAACTGACACAAGAACAGAAAATGAAATACCGCATATTCTCACTCATAGGTGGGTGATGAAAAATGAGAACACATGGACACAGGGAAGGGAGTACCAAACACTGGGGTCTATTTGGGGGAAGAGGGGAGGGACAGCGGGGGTGGGGGAGCAGGGGAGGGATAGCCTGGGGAGAAATGCCAAATGTGGGTGAGGGGGAGGAAGGCAGCAAAACACACTGCCATGTGTGTACCTATGCAAATGTCTTGCATGTTCTGCACATGTACCCCAAAACCTAAAAGGCAATTAAAAAAAAAACAAAAAAATACTCTTTTTCTGTCATATTTGCTTCTTATAAATTTCAATGCTACTTTTTAAAGTCTTTTAATTTCAGTTAATGTTGTTTACTGAAGGAGAGATATAAAATACGTATGTCATCAAATTTACTAATCATAAACATTGGGATTTCTTTCCCATTGCTTTTAAGTGTACGAAATGTTTTCCATCCTGAGATCCAGAGATTGAATCAATAACCACCTTCCTTTTTCTACTTTATTTTTTCTTTAACTTAATTTATATGGTATCAAGAAAGGCTCTAAATTCATATTTTTTTTCTAAATGGCCACTGTAGATCCCTGTTATTTATTAAAGAATCTTTTTATTTTGCATTGATTTGTAGGGTATTATTCATTATATAATTACACAAACACAAGTTATATATGTATTTTTAACTTACCCTGTTTCATTGGTGTCAGAAGTGTTTTTGTAGCAGAATATTTTCTTGTAATGAGAAATTTTGTTGAAAGTATTTGGATGTCCTTCTAGCACAGTTATTACCATTTATTACCTAGAGATAAAAGCATTCTCTCTTTTTTAAAAAGTGAATTTAGAAAATGCTTCTCCACATGAATATCCTGTAAGCACTTCAAACTCAATATGCCCAAAAGAAACCCATTATTTGTAGCATCATTACAATTCTCTCCTCCTCTAATGGTTCCCGGTATGGTTAATGGTGTAGCTTTCATTTAGTCTCCCTAGCTACAAACCTCAGCATCATTTTCCTTCTGCACTGCTTACGCTATTCCCTGGTGTTTGCTAATCTGTCCTACAATGTTACCAGAATCTTTTTTTGGGGGGGAGATGGAGTTTTACTGTTGTGCAATGGCGGGATCTCAGCTCACTGCAACCTTTGTCTCCTAGGTTCAAGAGATTCTCCTGCCTCAGCCTCCTCAGTAGCTGGGATTACAAATGCCTTTTACCACGACTGGCTATTATGTATGTTTTTTAGAGATGGGGTTTCTTCATGTTGGCCAGGCTGGTCTCGAACTCTTGACCTCAGGTGATCTGCCCACCTCAACCTCTCAAATGTTGAGATTATAGGTGTGAGCCACCTCGCCTGACCCAGAATCAGTTTTCTCTGTTGCCACTGCCACTACTGTCAGGACACTTCTCTCCCCTGGACACTGAGAACAGCTCCAGCCTCTCACCTGTTCATCCTCTGTCCAGGTATTAGTTATCTCCTTAATGACAGATTCAAACACATTACTTCTTCTGCTCTTAATCCTTGGGTGGCTTCCCATTGTCTTTGGAATAGAGTTAAAACTTATTAACATGATATTCAAAGCTGAACAAAAGTTAGATCTACAGCGAACTTTCTTTTCCCAACTTTCTTCATTCCTGGTTGCCCATGAAACCTGTGTTCTGTCACCCAGGTAAATGGCTCACCTTTACTTTCAAATATTTATACATCCTTTTCCCTTGAGCTGTTTTACCCATAAACACCTTTCCCTTTCTGTTTTCATAACCCACACTTTAAGTCCCAGATGAAATATTTTGGCTCTTGAAAGCTCTCCTTATCCATTCAGTCAAACTTAATTGCTGGGTACTCTGTGCTTCTATTGAATTTGTGGGCACATTTATCATAGCCCAGATTACCTTCTAAATTATTTAAGAGGTAGTGTATCTGGTGAGACAGTACCTTTTAAGTGGAATAAAATGGCCATCTGTCTTTGAGGAAGTGGACTATAACCATTTTTGCAGATTTCTTTTTAAGTTCTGGGGAATGACGTAAATATTTTCTATTAGTTGTACAACTGCAAGGTGAATTTGCACCTGCAGTGTGAAGCATATCTAATCCCCGTCCCTCTCGTATCCCCCAAAATTCAGAACTAATTGCTGGTGAAGAGGCATGTTTGCAGCGAGGCCAAGGAATATCCTGAGAAGACACGTGGAGATGCCATCTCTTTCTTTCTTATTTATTTATTATACTTTAAGTTCTGGGGTACATGTGCAGATCATGCAGGATTATTACTTAGATATACATATGCCATGGTGGTTTGCTGTATCCATCCCCCTGTCATCTATATTTGCTATTTCCCCTAATGTTATCCTTCCCCAATACCTCCACCCCCTGCTACCCCTCCTATAGCCCCTCCACCCCGCAATGGGCCCTGGTGTGTGATGTTCCCCTCCCTGTGCCCATGTGTTCTCATTGTTCAACACCCACTTATGAGTGAGAACATGCAGTGTTTGGTTTTCTGTTCTTGTGTCAGTTTGCTGAGAATGATGGTTTCCAGCCTCATCCATTTCGCTGCAAAGGACATGAACTCATTCTTTTTTATGGCTGCATAGTATTCCATGGTGTAATACGTGCCACATTTGGAACATATCTCAAAATATTAAAAGGTGTTTATGACAAACCCACAGCCAATATCATACTGAATGGGCAAAAACTGGAAGCATTCTCTTTGAAAACTGGCACAAGGCAAGAGTGCCCTCTGTCACCACTCCTATTCAACATAGTACTGGAAGTTCTGGCCAGAGCAATCGGGCAAAAAGAAATAAAGGGTATTCAATGAGGAAAAGAGGAAGTCAAATTGTTTGTTTTTGCAGACAACAGACAACATGATTACATGTTTAGAAGACCCCATCATCTCAGCCCAAAATCTCCTTAAGATGATAAGCAACTTCAGCAGAGTCTCAGAATACAAAGTGAATGTGCAAAAATCACAAGCATTCCTATACACCAATAACAGACAAACAGAGAGCCAAATCATGAGTGAACTCCCATTCACAATTGCTACAAACAGAATAAAATACCTAGGAATACAACTAACAAGGGATGTGAGGGACCTCTTCAAGGAGAACTACAAAACATCTCTTTCTTTCAGAGGTTTGATGGTATAATTTTTCTGATAGATTGAGAAGATCCTGCCATGGTTCCCAGTCACAAAAGCTATGAAGGACTGAAGGGGAGCTCACTGTGAAAAGGGAAGACCTGACTAACGACCCAGACTCATTATTACTGTCCCTATTTGTGGAGGTCAATTGTTTGTGATAGAGCTTGAGTGTGGACTAGAAACTTCTCTGATCTGACATCCTGTCATGGTGGATTTGTGAGCGCAAACTAAAGGGGATGAAACTTTGGGAGCCCAAGCATGAATGACCACTGCAGCCTCTTCACGAACCTGACTCGGCAAGGATGACTTACCAACTAAAAGCAAAGACGCATTTTTGATAGTGACATCGGGGGGTAGCAACAAAATTAGTAAAAAATCTAAACCAAGATTCACAGTGCCCTGATCAAACTCTCTTAATTTTGTCTTGTGAACTACAGATGATCCTCCTTGAACTGAATAAACACCTCTCTTCCCAAGACTCCTGTTGCAGAAAGGGCTTAGATAACTCAGAAATGGGGCAATTCAATTATTAAAAGTGTGACCATATTTGTACTCCGAGCTGGTTAAGCAGGTTTTCCAGGTTTCATTTAGTTGTATCTCCCCAGTGACCCTGTGAATGTCTGCAATGTAGGGAATACTCTTTATATCTTTCTGGGGATGAGAATGGTGATTTGAACATTATAAATATTTGAACTAAATTGCTTCCAGCCCATGTTTATTTTAATGTTTATAACTACCATCACAAAACATGTGACATTTAAATGTTGTGTATAAAAACGTATTTTCCATTTGCAAACATGCCTGTAGCAGGTATGAGCCACTCAGAATAAAACATGAAGCAGGGCTGCATCTGCTCTTAGGGGTCTCAAGCTGCAGTTACTACTGTATATTATCATTAGCAATATAATAAACATCTTAGATATATGGTGTCATTACATTGTTACAAATGTTATTTTGCCTACTCAGGTTGACAGTGGAGAAGATTTTCCCAGAAAGTCAGCCCCCAGTTCTCTAGTTTTACGTATTTCAAATTTGCTTGGTCTTGCTCTCTTGTGTAGCAATTGATTACCCTTCCCTGAAATTTAAAATACTACTTTTCTGGTTTAGCATTGAGGTTTCTCAGTGTAACCTACTATTGGAGAATGTTTATGCTGACCACCTATAGTTTAGAATCCATAAAGTTTCTCCGGGAACTTGTGCTGGCTCAGCACCTCCTAGTTCGTCAAAGAGCCTTTTGTGCCAGCCCTACATGGTCTGTATTGTTCATTTCTTTTCTCTATTGTTGGCTGTTTACATGAAAGGAGATTCAGTGGATTGTTTGAGTTTGACTTTTCATACCCTCTGTGAAACCACATGCTCTATATTCCAGTGGGAAATATAATATGCAGTGGTGTCACTGAAATTTGCAAGAATTTTTATTAAAGAACATACAGAGGCATTTCTGTAGGAAGCCAGTGTTGATCTATCTACAATTCTATGTATGTACATTGATATGTATGTATGTATGAGTATATGAATGTATGTATCCATGTCTATCAAATCAACTCTCTAGTGGCGTGCTAGTAAATGTTTAACCATAGGGTCTGCAGGTAGAAAAAAGTCTGTAGTTATAAACTTTGTCAATTTCTGTAGCATAGCTTCTTCTACTGTGGCTCATATCAAGATACCAGTATATCAGCATTGAACACAGAGTTGGGAAATAATGCACTGGAGGACACATTTATATTATATTTTCACCATATAGATACAAAAGACTTAACTCTCAGATCATAGATAAAAGTAAATAGTAAAATAACTAGAAAGCAATCAGTTTTGAGTATTTATAATCTTCGTTTCAATGTAATTTAGTTGATCATAAGCTTATGTAATTCAGTTTTTTTTGTTCAAGATGGAGTCTCGCTGTGTCACCTAGGCTGGAGTGGAGTGCAGTGGTGTGATCTCGGCTCACTGCGATCTCTGCTTCCTGGGTTCAAGTGATTCTCCTGTCTCAGCCTCCCTAGTAGCTGGCATTTCAGGTGTGTGCCACCATGTCCAGCTAATTTTTGTATTTTTAGTGGAAATAGGGTTTCGCCGTGTTGGCCAGGCTGGTCTGGAACTCTTGACCTCAGGTGATCCACCCTCCTCGAACTCCCAAAGTGGTGGGATTACAGGTGTGCTCCACCACGTCCAGCAGTAATTCAGTTTTTAATAATGACTGTGTTTAGGAAACACTTGTAAAATTCCTGAAAATTTAGCAGTTGGCTTCTTCAAGTTGGGATAAACTTGCTCCCACATAACACTGTATTAATCTATATACTTCTAGCTACTTCCTTCGCTTTTCTAAAAAGAGTAGGCCCCTGTGGATGAGGAGATATTTGTTTAACCTCATGATGGGCGTAGATAAGCAGGTATGGGGAAGAAGTAGGACTAAATTGCTGAGTGTAATAAGGGATGAAACTTCTGTGTGTCGGGGCAGTCGAGTACTAAGATTTTAGGAAGCTGGAGGCAAGAGTTAGCTTGCTTTGTGATAGAAGGATGGAAAAGAACATTCCTTCCTTTCCCATTATGAAAACTATGGGGAAAGTCGATATACTTTATTTATTTTATGCAAAGGTTAGCTCTTCAAATTTGGAATAGTATGGTATAAAAATATTAATAACCTCTTTCATAATAGACAGTTTAGAATATTATAATATATTTTTACATTTTTTCCATGGGATAATGATCTTTCCAGTTTCCTGGTTAGAATGATTGGTGTTTTCAGAAACGCATCAATCACATCAAACACTGTAGTTTGCCATCATGTACTTGATACAAATCCCTTTTTTTATTTCTTATATGAAATATTTGGTAAAATCGGCAGTACTTAGTAGTGTCTTTATTGGGAATAGATTCTGTTTGAGAGGAAAATAATGTAGGGTTCTAAATCATAGCTGGAGTGGGGCAAACACTGAGACTGTATGCTAGATTGTATGAGGTATTTGAAAACAATGTTATCTAAGACTGGAAATTAAATTACATTAACAGAAGTATAGACTCATCTGTTAAAAAACCTAAATTTAGGCAGCATAGCATGGTGCTTCAGAGTACAGATCCTAGAGCCCAACTATCGGATTTTGATTACAGATTTTATCACTTACTATCTGTGTGACTTTGGGCAAATTATATAACATCTTCACTTTTACTGGCTGCAAAATAGAAATTTTAATAATACATATTGCATTGTTTTGAAGATTGAATGTGTTATATATAAAGCACTTAGCATAATTCTTGTCACATTGTAAACTCTGAGGTTAGCTATTATTTCTAACTGATCTAATAATTTAGGAATAGGATTAATTAGAATATAATACAAATATTATACATGTTGGTTATCTGAGGAGTTCTAATGAAGGGCTTTTTCCCTGTTTACATTCTGAATGAATTACGATATAAGAAACAAGAGTGAGCCTGGCACAGTGACTCATGCCTGTAATCCCAGCACTCTGGAAAGCCAAAGTGGGTGGATTATGAGGTCAGGAGTTGGAGACCAGCCTGACCAACATGGTGAAACCCCATCTCTACTAAAAATACAAAAATTAGCAGAGCGTAATGGTGCATGCCTGTAATCCCAGCTACTCAAGAGGCTGAGGCAGGAGAATTGCTTGAACCTGGGAGGCAGAGGTTGCAGTAAGCAGAGATAGCACCACTGCACTCCAGCCTGAGTGACAGAGTGAGACTTCATCTCAAAAAAACCAAAACAAAACCAAAAAAAACCAAGAGTGATACAGAAGATGGGGGAATCAACAAAATACTTCCTTTATTACTGACAATGCCGATAAAGCACAATGTGCTTGCATCTATATGCTAGTAGGCGTCTTAATCCAGAAACTTAAAATTCGGCAGACATCCTCACCCTGGAAACCTACCTGCATCCTCTGGAGGGCCAGATTCTTGCCATATGGCTGAGAGCAGAGCACAGCACACATTGACTACTGACTTCCAAAAGAAAGGGAAAGGAAGAGGCTTGGCTCTCCGTGCCTGTCTACTTCTCCATACTCATCAACAAAGTTAACTTACTGCTCTGTAAGTGGGTAAGTGGGGACAGGACAGAGAAGAGCCAGGATTATTCCATAATGGAGCTCTTTCCACGAGGTAAGGAATAGAAGGAAAGGAAAAGCCTTTTCCTCTGTACCACTTTTTTAGCAAGTAGCACAGAAACTAATTTTAGAGTTTTTAACAGAGGAGATTTTATTTGGCTACTCAGGTCATTAATGAGCTAAGAAATTCTACTGGGGATACCCTCCTGAAACACAAAAGTTCCATTGGGAATACCCTCCTTAAACAGAGGGAGAAGATGGTACTACTAGAGCTCAAGTGCTTGAGTCACCAGCAGGAGCTGGAACCATGGTGGGTCTGTCCAGCAGAGAAGCTCCAGCCACTTAGGGAGAGAAATACCTGGGCTTCTCCTTCCTCCAGCCCTCCAGTCTCTCTCCACTGCCTCCCACTGGCTGATTTTAGATGACAGCCAATTAAAAGGAAAGCCTGGAAAATAGCCTGCTGGGCCAGCACCACTGCTATACAAAGCAGAGAGGGAGAGGGTGTGTGTCAGATCTCTAGGCAAACAGGGCCAGGACCTGTGGGTGTGTAGGTGCGAGCGCACGTGTGTGCACGTGTGTACATACACACATCTTCTATTTCATGCTATTCTGCTTTTGAACTCTATGTACTGTGTAGATCAAAATATCTTTTAAGATAGTATGATTTTAGCATTGCTTAGCGACAATGGTTAAGTTGAAAATCAATATGCAATTTGGTCCATTCTAAAAATTCTGGCCAACATCCTCTGCAATAGTCCTAAGATAATAGGTTTCCAGACTATTTCCTGATAGTATCATATTGTTGCCTAAATTTTCTATTTTTTGTTGTCCTCTTAAAGATAGACTCAAGTAAAATGCTATACTTGGAATTCAGCTTCATACAAGTCAAGCAATATAGACACTCTACCTATTCAACTCCTGTACATCAGATAATCTGCACCTTCTAGTCTTGGTTCCTACATAAAGTTTTTCTAGAGCATTGTGGCCCTCAGAAAGGTCTTTATCATTAAATTTAATACACTTAATTTTGTGATATTGCTTTGTAGAGTTCCTTGTTTTGTCTAATCTTATGCCTCATTCTTCTTAAGAATTGGCACTGTGTCTTAAACTGTCACAAAGTCTCCGAGAAGCTACTTGGTTAAAGCCAGATTGTATGGGTCTAGTTTAAAAGTCCGCAATTATACTATTGCTTAACAAAGTTTTCTTAAAAGCATTTTGTTTTTAGCCTTATTTAGTCCTCATAGGTCATGTTTGGATGCTTTGAACCAAAATAATTAAAGAAATGGAAGCATTGGACTGCATTTGTTCTCCAGAGAATTATGAAGCCACTGGGCCAGAGCTGCTTGCTGTCAAGGTCTGGTGTAAGAACGAGTCTGTAGTAGAGAGGTAAAGAGTCAGATGGCTTGAAAGTTACCAGTAGAAGGTGTCCAGGTACTTGGACAAAGAATTGGACAAAACGCACAAACAAAGCAAGGAAAGCCAAACCAGGGATTTATTGAGAACAGAAGAATACTCCACAGCGTGGGAGTGGGCCTGAGTGTGGGGGCTCAAGAGCCCCATTACAGAATTTTTGGGAGTTTAAATACCCTCTAGAAGATTCCACTGGTTACTTAGGGTATGCCCTTATAAATGAGGAGGATGAAATAAAGTTATAACATCATTTACTATGGAGAGGCTGTTTCCTGTCATAGCTGAAGTGTGAATTGCCTTATGTTCTTTGCCTCCAGACCTTGTTTCCCTGCCTCAAAATGAGATCCTGGTCTAAAGTAAAATGAGCTACTTATATAACCTCTTACACAGAAAGCTGAGATAATAATGGCACCTTCCTCATTTAGTGTATAATAACCCATGCTTTTTGCTTAGAAAAATGCCTAGCCCTTGGCATTAGCTGTTATGATTCAGTATGCCTGTTGTTTTTATTTGCTTCTTTATTTATTTAATTAATTTTTTTCTTGAGACATGATCAATGCTCTGTTGTCCAGGCTGCAGTGCAGTGGTGTGATCATAGTTCACTGTAGCCTCGAAGTCCTGGGTTTAAGTGTCAGAGGAGTCCTAATCAGAGTGATTCCATCTTGAATAAAGGTTGGATGAAGCCAAACCTGCTGGGTTATATTCCTAGTGTGTTGAACACTCTTGGCCACAAGATGTTTATAGTTGGGGGAATGAGTTAATGATGTTAGCTAACTAACTGAAGACTCAGAACTTACAGAAATGTCCCAGTAGTTTAAGAACAAAAAGCATTCTTAGTTTAAGGATAGTAACATAGAAAAGCATCAATACTGATGGTCTCTCACAAGCTCATCACAAGCTTTTGTAATAAAGTATGCTATTCTTTTTTAAATTTTTATACTTTAAGTTCAGGGGTACATGTGCAGAACTTGCAGGTTTGTTGTGTAGTTATACACGTGCCATGGTGGTTTGCTGCATTCATCACCCCATCATTTACATAAGGTATTTCTCCTAATGCTATCCCTCCTCTAAGTCCCCACTCCCTGACATGTCCCAATGTGTGATGTTCCCTTCCCTGTGTCCATGTGTTCTCATTGTTTAACTCCCACTTATGAGTGAGAACATGTGGTGTTTGGTTTTCTGTTCTTGTGTTAGGTTGCTGAATGATGGTTTCTAGCTTCATCCATGTCCCTGCAAAGGACATGAACTCATCCTTTTTTATGGCTGCATAGTATTCTATGATGTATATGTGCCACATTTTCTTTATCCAGTCTATCATTGATGGGCATTTGGGTTGGTTCCAGTCTTTGCTATTGTAAACAGTGCCACAATAAACATACATATGCATGGGTCTTTATGATAGAATAATTTATAATCCTTTGGCTATATACCCAGTAATGGGATGTTAATTTTAATAAGGTATATAAGGAAACATTGTATTTGAAATGGGTGTTTTCCTCCTCTTGCTTTCTGAGGACACCCAACTCTGTAATTGAGCAGTCTGTAAAAGACTATCTTAAATTTTTTATACTCTGCAACTTGCCCTGAATTCTTTCTCATGTGAGATCCAACAATTTGCTCCTGGGGTCTGGGACAAAGCTGTTTTCCTCGTGATACAAGTAATCCTCTTGTGTCAGCCTCCCAAGTAGTTGGGATTACAGGCTCATGCCACCATACTCAGCTAATCCCTGTTGTTTTTAGAAGTTCAGTTTTAGACAACAATCTCAGTAAAAACACTGAGTTCCTACTTAATGCAGAACAATATCTCAGGTGCTTATCAGCAGACCTTCATCAAAAGAACAGAGAAGCTGAACAGCTGGCAAGGTGCCAAAGTCTGAGGGATGGTGAAACATCATTGGAACTGAGCAAGGGAGAGATGATTATTGGAATTCCTTGTGGGAGAATTGTATTGTAATGAAAGGGATGCCTTAATGAAGCACCTAGGTTGGGAAAGGTGCTCAAGAAATAATAGGTGATTGTGAAATCACCTTCTCAGGAAAGAGCCCTGTAAGTAAATATTCTGCTCTGTGAATGCAAATTTGGGCCAGTTTATGGTAATGATGAAAAGGTGGAAAGCTCCTCTCAGTGGTTTTTCTACACTCCTTCTCCAAGCACCACTAAACTTCAGAGTTCACTGAAATATACTGTCAAACAGTATTTGCCTAGCATGCTGCACCACGCTAGGCAAATTCATTAGGTCAACTGGCATACATGAGTCATGCCATGGATTAGTAAATTGAAGGAACTTGTGATTTGTATCTGTCAGGGACCAAGTGATTTGAACAGAGAGAATTTAATATAACAAGTTAACTAAGTATAGAGTTATTAACTAAATAACTGAAAAGGTCAAAAGACAATTCTAAGGTCTCCTTGAGGCAGCAACTGCAAGAAGCAGTTAAGGCTGAGAGAAGATAGGAAAGAGGCTGGAATTAATTAAATAATTTAGAGTTCTAGAAGACATATCCTGAGGAGCTGAAAAATTGTGAGGAGGACTCCTGCTCAGCTGATGTCTCTGAGCTCAGAGGAGGAGACTTGTTATACACTGAATATTTGTGTCCTCCCCAAATTCATATGCTGAAAATAAATCCCCAATGTAAAGGTATTCGGAGGTGGGGACTTTGGGAGGTGACTAGGTCGTGAGGGTGAAGCCCTGATGAATGGGATTAGTGCCTTTATAAAAAAGAGCCCAGAGAGCTTTCTTTGCCTTTTCTGCCACCATGTGAGGTTACAGTGAAAAGTTGGCTATATATGAGGTAGGAAGTGGTCCTCAGCAGACATTGAATCTGTCAGTTCCCTAACCTTGGACTTCCCAGCCTGTAGAAATGAGAAATAGATTTCTGTTGTTTATGAGCCACTCAGTCTGTATGCTTTGCTATAGTAGCCAGAATGGACTGACAGACCTGAGGAGCAGGTGCTGGCCCACCTGGTGCTGGGGTTACTAGGGATGGGTGGGACTTGATGAGGCTGGTTCTTCAAGTGTTAAAAAACTGCCAACTGGATTTAGTTGCTACTACAGGAAAAAAAGATTGCCCTTTAGGTGAAGAAAAATTGCTAGGTGATGTATACCAGATACCAAAGAGCAAGTCTCTCTTTCCTCCTCCAGTCTTGTAACCTGTTTCTATTAGCAGGAGCAAGCTGCTAAGTCCCAGCTCCTGCATGGCAAAGCAGGGTATACAGAAGGGTGGGCTTGGAGCAGCGAGATAGTTATTTAATAACTGGGACACACATACTGTGAACCATAACAGGGTATGTAGTGAATATTGGTGGCTGCATCTTGAGCAAATACTTTACAGAGCATCTACTACATGCTACTGGAATATGATCTGTCTGTACCCTCAAGTAGGAGACAGGGAGTTCTATTTATAGAACAAATAATGTGATGAAGGGACGAACATGATTATGACGATAGTACTCTGGGCGCATAGAGAGGGTAACCTATAGGTAGTGAATCTAAGATTCTTTACTTCATGAATTAAGTGCTATCTATGTAGCTTAATTATGTGAGAATAGAAAAGCATCATCAATGTTGATGTCAGTTTAAAAGTGATCAGTAAAGTAGTGTGGCACAATTCTTAATATTTCCCTTATATTTAACCCAACTTAATCTCCCAAATCTGTCAAACCAGTACCATTTATTTTTACTAATTTTTTTTTATTTCAAAGAGTTCTGATGGTGTCAAATTCAGGATATTTCTGTAGTCAAGGAAATAATTATAAATTTATTTTGTTGAGCTTTACCTTTTAGTATTCTATACAATAGAATAATATTTCATAGTTCTTGAGTAATGTTGGTAAAAGTAATACACCAGTGATATTTTACAAAGCTTTTCCAAACATTTACTTTCACATATTAACTTGTCCTACAAATATTTGCTTTGTGCATACTATATAAAGTGTACTTCTCTAGGTTCTGGGGGAATATAAATAGAAAAGACACTATGTGGTAGATGTAATTGGATGCTCACAAGCTGGCTATTCCTCTCCTTTTTTATTACTTAGTAATTGGAAGTTTTCTAGGTATTGGGGAGCAACAAGTCCTAGCACAGGGACAAATCTTGATCAGTCCAAGGTAATTATAGTAATCCTGGTCTTCTTCGTTTTGGTTTAGAGTGGGGTTTGTAACCAATGTGTACCCATTCATCGTGAAGTGAATTATCTTGTAGGCTTCTGGGAAATATTTTTTTCCTTGGTAAAATGGATAAAATGTCTTAATGGATATGGTTGTTTGAGGATATGGTATTTGAGGTTATGGAGGCTATCTGATAATTGTAAGATGACAGCTTCAAAAAAAATCACAGAGATGCCAGCTGGAATCCAGTCATGTAGGCCCACTGAACTGGTCACCTAAAAATAAGACTATTTTAGGGAAGTACTGATAAGTGACTAACTGTGTAAGGGAAGCAAGTTACGCTCTTCTGGGGGACCAGAACTGACCCTTTCAGGACGACCAGTTCAGTGGGCCATCACAACTGGAAGAGTTAAACTTGCTATCCTTTTAGCCATTTTTAGTTTGGTTCTGTGTTAGTTGAAATGAAAGTAATTCTAAACAAAGATTAACACATAACTTTTTATTTTTAAAATTAGGGTTCTAAACAAGGAGTAGTATTTTGCTGCACTTATATGATTTTAACTGGGCTAACAGATATTTCAGAGAGTAGATATCATATTGGTATATAGTATGTAGATATAAAGTATATTGTCAAATAAAGTATATTAGTCCATTTTCACACTGCTGTAAAGATACTAGCTGAGACTGGGTAATTTATAAACAAAAGAGGTTTAATTGACTCACAGTTACAAATGGCTAAAGAGGCCTTAGGAAACATAATCTTGGCAGAAGGTCAAGGGGAAGCAAGGCATGTCTTATGTGGCAACCAGAGAGAGACAGAGAAAGAGAGAGAACAGAGAAAATTGCTACTTATAACACCGTCAGATCTCATGAGAACTCCCTCATTATCACAAGAACAGCAAGGGGTAAACTGCCCTCATGATCCAATCACCTCCCACCAGGTCCCTCCCTTGATATGTGGGGATAACAATTCTAGATGAGATTTGGGTGGGGACACAGAGCTAAACCATATCATAAGGGATGCTCTCTCTTTTAAAGAGAGAGAAGTATCTCCATGAATATCCAATCAACTGGGAACCTTCTTGTTCCTATAGCATGTTCTTGGCTCTGCTCTGCCTTCCTTCATTTCCTTCTATTAGAGATTTCTTAGGGAAGGTATGTCTGGACTTCCTTTGAACTTGCTCTTGAAAGTAAGACTATTTTAGAAAAGTGCTAACAAGTGACTTATTTCTTGCCATTCACTAGACATTTTAAATATATATGCAAACATTGAGTTTTGGGGTGATGTTTGGAAGGGCCACACCTTGCTTTTCAGGGAAGATGTTTCCTGTATGTGCCTGACTTGAAATTAACCCCATGTAATAAACTATTGCTCTGGTCATGCTTTCAGTATCTCCATGCCTCCCTTTATAAAAGTATTAACCCTAACAAACAAATTGACAAAGAATGTGACTAGAAAGTTTACAAAAGAAGACATATACATAGAAAGTGTTCAACCTAATTAAGAAATAATAAATATAAAGAATATTATTTTCTGATTATCAAATTTACAAAGATTTAAAAGTAATAATACACACTGCTTGAGAAAATTGGGGATATAAATGATCTCAAGTATTGCTTGAGGTTAAATATATACCCCCATATAAAGAATTATATTAATATGTATTAAGTTCCTGAAAATATTTATAAATTTCAGCTAGGCTAGTCTACTTCTAAGCATTGATCCCAAATAATTATTCTTTTATTATTCATTATTTATTTATTTTTATTTTGACAGATTCAGAGGGTACAAGTGAAGGTTTCTTGAAAGGACACATTGCATAGCAGTAAAGGCTGAGCTTTTGGTGTATACTCATCATCCTAATAATGAATAGTGTATCCAATAGGTAATTTTTCCATCCTCATCATTCCTAAGAGATGACAATTCTGAATGTAGAAAAATCTTTGTATTCTCACAGCATTATTTATACATAGTGAACAGTTTGAAACAATTCTATTATTCAGCACTAAGAAGTGTGAATACATTTTAGTACACTCACAATAGATGCAAATATAAAAATTATGCAATATAAAAATTATGGCTATATAATTTTATACCTCAAATGAAAGGCTATTGTTTTAATACTAACAGAAAGTATAAAAATAAAATATTATATATGCTATATGTTATTATTTTGCCATGAAAAAATATAAAATGGAAAAAATATGACAGATTTTGGCAATATTTTCTCTGAAAATGAATAATTTTTTTGGATGTACTTTTCTATATTTTTAAAATTTCCTGCGATGGGCATGTATCATTTTAATAATCAGGAAGGAAAAAATTAAAAAATATTTTACAATTTTCTTATAAGGACTACTTACCTTCTATTTTTAAAAGAAGATCTTCCAACTGCTTTTATTTTTTGTTTATACAAAATGAAGCTACTAAAATATAAAGCTTTCTTAGGTCTCTGGTTTTCAAAGGTATAATGAAATACAATGGAATCTGGTGTAATTTTTGTTCTTTTTTCCATTATCATCATGACAATGCATTTGTATCAGGCAATTTTCTGTTCTCTGGAAAACAAGATACCTCACATTAGAAACAGATTTCTGTCTGTTGTCTCAGAACATTTCCTGCTGTTCAACAAAGTTGTGTCTATACATGTCTTTCCTTTTACAGTTTGATTTTCTTATTTCTTGAAAAGTCGGCACTTTTGCTGAAGGCTAGGTGTATACAGGACTAGGCCTACATTCATGCTGAAGGCTGAGATGCTTGCTACCTGTGGGGCAGTAAATGAAAATCTAGGGAACAAATAGAATGAAAAAAAATTAACACCAGGAGTTTGGGAACCCATACTTACCCTCTTTTTGCCTTTTGAAGATCGCCTGGACGCCTTGGGGCTAAGTCTCTGAATAATTACAAGCTAATGGTGAATATATATCATCTCATATACATACGTATTTCTTCAAGCAAATGTAATGTAGACCCGTGGTCACATTTCAAGTTTGTATGTATATAGAAGATGTTAAAAGTCTAATTTTTATAATTGTTAATATATGCTGACTACTTAATAAGCGTGTGTGGGTTGGCAGGTGGTTTGTATTGGTTTTCTATTACTGCTGTGGCAAATTACCTTAAACTTTATGTCTTAAAACAACACAAATTTATGATCTCATAGTTCTGGAGATCAGAGGTCTAAATGGGTCTCTCTGGATTGAAATCTAGGAGTCTGTGGAGCTCTGTTCCCTCCTGGAGGCTCTAGGGGAACCGTCTTCTTGCCTTTTCCAGCCTTTGGATGCTGTCTGCATTCCTTGGTTTATTGCGTTTTCCCACCTTCCCCAACCAGCAGTTGCCAGTTGAGTCCTCACCATATGACATCAGTCTGACACCAATTCTTCTGCCTCCCTCTTATGCATCTTAGAACTGTTGTGATTAATTGGATCCTCTCAATAATCTAGGATAATCTCTCTATTTTTTTTTTTTTTTGAGATGGAGTTTCGCTTTGTTACTCAGGCTGGAGTGCAATGGTGTGATCTCGGTTCACCACAATCTCCGCCTCCTGGGTTCAAGCAATTCCCCTGCCTCACCCTCCCGAGTAGCTGGGATTACAGGCGTGCACCACCATGCCCTGCTAATTTTTGTATTTTTAGTAGAGATGGGGTTTCACCTTGTTGACCAGGATGGTCTCGATCTCGTGACCTCGTGATCCACCCACCTCGGCCTCCCAAAGTGCTGGAATTATAGGCGTGAGTCACTGTGCCCGGCCTCTCTCTCTATTTTTAGGTCAACTATTGGCAACCTTTATTCTATCCACAACCTGAATTCCCCTTTGCCAAGTAACCTAACATATTCACAGATTCCAGTGATTAGGACACAGGCATCTTTCAGGACCACTGTGCTGCCTGCTGGAGGAAAGTTTCAGAAAAGTAAAAAGGTGTAAATAAATAATCTGAATTCAATCACTCAAAGACAACCACTGTTAACAATTTGGCATGTATATATTTTTAAAATTTTGTAAAATCTTGAACCAAATTTACTTAGATATAGAATGAAAACTTCAAATGTTTTCTGACCCAATATATTCACATAATTCAAATACGAGAAAGTCTCTGTCCTCCCCACCATAGTTTCTTATGTGTGCTTCCAGGTTTCTTAATGTAAATACATATACAATAACATCTCTGTTCCTTACCTTATCTTGTAGTGGGAGTGGGCACAGGAATGAAAATAATACATAAAATTTATTGAATATTTATCATGAACCAGACATTATGATAAGTTCCATAAATTTAATATTCACAACACTTCGAAAGGGTACTATTATTATCTTTACTTTTAAGATGCAGAATCTGAGACGCAGAGAAGTGATTTGCCCACAGTCACTCATCTGGTAATTTATACATCGAGATTTGAACCCAGCCAGTCCAATTTCAGAGCCCACATGCTTAGTTGCTATAAGGAGCACTTTACTTGCTAATTTAAACAGTTGGTTAAAATTTCTGTCACATCTAAAAATTTCTTTCAAAAAGGGATTTGCCTCAAAATGTCATGTGTTTCTGGAAAGGTGTGTCTGACACTCTTGGTTGGCTGCCAAGAGCTATACTCAATAGCCATTCCAAAACGTTTTCTCCATTACTGATACCCACAATAGAGCTGGCAAAGCAGAAACTTGCTTTCAAAGCCTCTGTTGAGCTCAGTTCTTGCCAAAGAAACTGTAAGACATTTTCTGAGAGACCTCTGGGGAAGCTGTTGCCTTTGTTATGTATCAGGAAGGAAAGTTATGAAACTTCTCTCACTTCTCTGTCCAGCCCTTTGCCCCTATTTAGACATGGCCACACGAAGATATAATATGTAGAGCTAAGGCAGACCTCTTACACCCATGCTAAAAGAATTTCATAAATTTCAACACAACATCTGACATTGTGGAGTTGCCAAACCTGGAGCTGGTTATCTCCAGACTATTTATTGTGAAGTGTGACAATAAATAGTGTTATACTTTATGACTCTGTTAGATTTCTTTTACGTGCAGCCAAACACAGCCTAACTAATACAGAGCTCAATAGTATTACTAAAGAGAAATCGTCTGTAGTGTGTAGTAAAATTATGAACCTACCTTTTAAGAGAGATATGGATATTTGCAATACCATGACAGCAGACTCTCTCTATGCAAGGGGTTTTGAAATCTTGTTACAGGAACTGGGAAGAGTTATCCTGGAAAGGATGGTTAAGGAAAAATATTATGTAATATATTTGAAGGGCTCTCTGATAGATTGAAAGTGGCCACAAATTCTTGCCATTCCTGTGTGCACATTACTTTGCAATGTGACATTTCAGTTGTTCTGAACCATCCCTTGAATTTCCATTTGACCAGGTATATTAGTTTCCTAGGGCTGCCATAACAAACTATCACACACTGGGGGGCTTAAAACAGCCAAATTTTTTTCTCATAGTTTTTGGAACTAGAATTCTGAAATCAAGGTATGGGTAAGCTCACTTTTCTTTGAATTCTCCAGGGGAAAATCTGCTCCATACCATTCTCTCAGCTTCTGGTGTGACCTGCAGTCCTTGGGTTTCCTTGCCTTGTAGACATCTCTCTCTAATCTCTGCCTCACCTATCACATGCCATTCTCCCTGTCTGTTCTGTGTCTATTCTCTTCTCATAAGGACACTCAGTCACACTGGATTAAAGAACCACCTTACTCCAGAATGGCTTCACTTCAACTTAACTAATTATGTCTGTAATAATCAATTTCCAAATAAGGTCACATTCTGAGGTTCTAGGAAGGATAAGAGTTGGGAGTTGGGGGAATGGGAAAAGGAGACACTATCTGACCCAGTGCATCATGTGATTCACTTTGGCAAGAAGAGTATTAGCGAATAGTACATCAGAGACTTGTAAAGTGCTGTTTTTGCAACGTTGGGACCACTGTATGCAGAAGTCCAGTCTTGCTTACTGGAGGATGAGAGACCATGTGGAAAAAGCCAACTATCCCAGCTGAGGCCACCCCTAGAAACACTAGCCTGACAATTGCCAGACATGTGAATTAGCCATTCTAAACCAGCCAGCCACAATCAAGCTGGCCAGACTGCAGGAGTCACCTGACTGACCCACTGAATCATGAAAAATAACAAATGTTTGTTGTTTGGGGATGATTTATTATGCAGCAAAAGTGAACTAATACGGACTCTGAAATGGAAAGGAGGGTTGATTTGTTTGAGGATGTCCCAGAGAGCAGAATGACTTCAGGATTCTTGCCGACTTTGAAATGCTGTGGTTTTAGGTTTGACTTTCTCACTAGTATCTAAAAGTTACGGAAAGGAATATTTCAGTTGAATATAACAAAGGACTTTCTAATAACTGGATTTGTCAAACGATGTACTTGACTGTACCCCGAGGGGAGTGTTATAAAGGAGGATGCTATTTGGGAGACTTAATTAGAACCTCTGATAGTCATTTCAAATGTAAGACTTTATGGAAAAAAGTGCTTGGATATTAGAGATTTAGAAATGAGAAAAATTATTGATGATCTAATATTCTTTTAATGCATTGCTCATGCCAAAAATTGTAGAAAGGCCAAAAATTACTCAGCAGACTCTATACAATTCACAATGCCTACTGTCATTATTGCGCATATTCTTCGTAAATTGAGCCTTGGACCCCGAGTTGGAAGTGAGCCTTTGACTTGGGGCTTCTTCATTGCCATCTCTATTTCATTTTACCTCCTCTTGTTCCCAGGGTTAGAAACATGCTGGTTTCTTGCCAACTGGTGAATCAGTATGGAACTAAAGCTGGTATTGGGCCAGGCCTGAAGATGGTAGACTAAACTAGAGATAGGGTCATCAGGCAGCCCTCTGGAATGATGTCATTTACCGCTTTAAGGAAGCAGGATATTGAAATGAGCCCAGGAGTACTGAACAACATGATGTAAATAGGAATGTTAGGATGACTGCTAAGGGACACAGATATCTAGGGTGGAGCATTCTTGGGATACGGTACATTAAATAAACAGAGTTATGCTAACTAAACCATGGAAAGAATTTAATTAATAAGTGTGATAATTCTGTTTCTTTGGCCAATATTATATTTTTGTCAGGGTTTAGCTATAATAAGATTTTCTATGCTATCTCTGGCAAGTAAAAAACTTCTTTAAACTTTAGTTTCTTAGAGTAATTGGTCTTGGATTATCTCTAAACTTTTATCTAATAGCAAAATTCTATTACTGCCTAGAGACAGTAATATTAGATATTAAATTGAGGCTTAAAATGTCTTTAATTCATTAATATTTCATTTGGAATGTTATAACTAGAATTGATTGAATCCATTATAAATGCCTGGCACTGGGAAAAGAACTTTACATCCATTATGATACGTATTTGTCATAGTAACTATATTATACAGATGAAAAATCTGAGGCTTAGAAAGGTTAAACAACTTTCCCAAGGTTACAAAACTATTTAGCAGATTTTTAAATAGTACATCAGTTCTCTCATCTTTAAGGTAGATATTTAATTATCCCAGTAATAGCTAAACAATTTTGTATAGATGAACAATTATTGGTAAAGAATACACAGAAAATAGCACCCTAATATTTTGTTGTCTTAATTTATCTTAAAATTACCTCAGTGTAAATAGTGTTATCTGTGTGTGTGTACAAGTAAACTCTGATCTATACCATAGGAATGGTTATATTACATCTTAAATACCCTAAGAAGAATCAACAACTATCTGAGGTAGAGTCACTTAGTATTTTAAATATAATTATCAAAAGTTATACTGGATAATTTGTCAATTGACATAAGGATGATTTTATCTCGATGAATGAGTAATGCTCAACATACATGGGCAGATTATACGTTTTTCATGGGCCCCATTGCTTTTGCATTAATTCTACAATGCAACATCTCAATAGTGGAGGTCTAGATTCTGGCCCCTTGCTTATTCTGAATCCCTCTGATTCATGGAAGATTCTATCGACTTATTCCATTTCAAGGCTGGCTGGTTCTGCTTTCAGAATATTATTATATTTGTATCAGAATGAAGCTTTCATGCGAGGTATGAATCAGTCTGCCTGGGAGCAGAGAGTAGCACTATTCTTGGTGTTACACAAACAGGTGTATGCCTGTTTATGTGCTTGTTTGATAATAACTATTTAAGCATTTGGAATATTTGGGTTAGGTCTTGCTTTCATAGTCAAAGCCACTCAGTGACAAAGTTGTAGTAATTAGGTGTCTCCCACCCACCATTGACAACAAAAATCTTATGCTAAAGAAACTGACAATTCCTGCATGGTAAAATTGAGTTGGGGCAGTCAAACAAGAAACAAACAATAAAGATATACAGGATGACCCAAGGGAAAGAAATTTGGAGATTCATGTAAATCTCATTCATGTCACTTTCCCTCCATGGAATTGATCATTGCTTCTCATTTATCTTTGAGTAACAAAATCTTTAGCATAGTATCATACCCAGCAATCTTGCCATCTAATTTGACTATGACGCTATTCCTCCACCATCTGTACATCACAGAATATACCATAGAAATTAAAAATATTTTATATTCAGAAAGAGAGAGAATCTACTTCAAGAAAATAAGAGAAGTCAAATAGAACAAGGTTATGAATATGCTTCATTGTCCTCAGTTGTGGAAAAACATCTAATTTGTTTGTTATTCTAAATAGGATTTGATTGGTTTAGACCTCATGGAACAGAGTTTGTGAGAAAAATTATTTTCAATTATTTAAAATAATCCTCCCTATTAGGCTCAGGACATTTGAAGTCTGCCTCTAGTCTTAGTTCTTCATGGTTATTGCTGACCTGCTGCTTGTCCCCTTGAGGGTCAAGAGCTCCATTACTTACAGCCCCACAGTTTCTTCTTGCTCTGTTCCAATCTTGGCCACCAGACCACTTTTCTCAGTGTCAAAGGTATCTAAGCACACCAAACTCTGTCAGGTCCTGCCATACCCTGGGACCTTGGTGACATATGGATAGTCGGCCCATACAAGTCCAGCTTACTCCCAGCCCTGCACTCTTTGGGAAACTAATCCTCCCCAGGGCAAACCCTTTCTTTCTACCTAACCTAGAGTCCCTCTCAGATACTCAGCTAGAACGTTGTACTAAGTTTTCAATATGAAAGCTTGTTAACATTTCTCTGGTTCAAGAGATGCCCAAGTAGACAGAATTCCCAAGCTAGGTGAGTCTTGCAGGGGAGGGAGTATTTTTCTTATTTCCTGTTTTCTTACAGCACACATCACAGAAATGACTCTCAAGAAGGTATTCAGTCACATATGTGATGCCACCTAAAGGCAAATTTACTTGGGTTTTGTTTATCTGATATTTATTATTATTCATTTTCTCTTTTAAAACAAACAAATCTGCCTGAAACCAATCTGAACCAACTAAATAAAATTCTCTATATTCTGCTTTGGCCTAGAAGTTATCAGTGACAAAGTTCCAAATTTCTGAGCTTGGTTATTATTGCTGTCCAAAAATCCGGTCTCACCTTTATCCTTGGCCTCTCCATTAGTTTCTTTATCTGTTAATTTGTAGAGAAAAATCTTGACTTGAACTTTATCAATTGTTTCTCTTTGCCTGCATGTGAATTCTGTTCCCTTTAATCTAAATAATACCCATTCTTCAAGTTTTAGATCCTGCCGCTAGTCCTGTGACAAAGTCTGCTATTGTTTATTTTATATATATATATATATATATTTTTTTTTTTGAGACAGAGTTTTGCTTTTGTTACCCAAGCTGGAGTGCAATGGCACGATCTTGGCTCACCACAACCTCAGCCTCCTGGGTTCAGGCAATTCTCCTGCTTCAGCCTCCTGAGTAGCTGAGATTACAGGCACATGCCACCATGCCCAGCTAATTTTTTGTATTTTTACTAGAGACGGGGACCAGGATGGTCTTGAGGTCTCGATCTCTTGACCTCGTGATCCACCTGCCTCGGCCTCTCAAAGTGCTGGGATTACAGGCCTGAGCCACCGTGCCTAGCCAAAGTCTGCTATTGTTCATGCCCACAATGGTTTTCTCCCATAGTATTCTGTCTTCTAGCATTCATTTTGACATTGAATTGTATGCTGCCCATAGACTTATTTTATCACATTAATAGATACATGTTTTCTCTTCCCAATTAGATTATAATCTTCTGGAAAAGAAGCTTGTAATGAGATATCACAGTACCTTTCTCTTGTATCTTTAGCAGGATCCAACACCCTGCTAAATACATAACTAAATGAATGAATAAATGAGTAATTATACTCATTTCTAACCACATGTATACTACACTCAGAAACTTGCCAATCCTGAAAACCAGAGGCAAGAATTTTCCCCTTGGTAACTGTACTACTAATACCTCTGGGTACTTCAGATGGTGTAGACTGATAAAGAAAAACAGAGGAACTTAATTACAGAGAAATAAGGAGGATCAAGATGGAAATAAGTGGCTAATAAAAATCATTCAGTGTAAAGTTGTGAAAGATTGGCTATCGTGTGTTTGAATATTTTTATGATATAAATTCTCATCTTTTAGTCCTAATCATACCGACTTGAATTCTGTGCTCATGCCCAGTGAGATAAGTGTGTATTTGTACCCTTTTCATATTTTTCCTTGCATTAACAATTCTTTAGAAGATGGGTATATGGAGGTTAGTGAGTGAATGATGTTTTCAAACCATCAATACCACTTTCTTCCTACTAAGTGGATTGATTCTATTTACCTGTTGACAGTCCTGCTACAGTGAGCCACTTTTAATGTTGGAAATGGGTCTATTCCTCATTTCTTATAGAGAAGACGAATTGCATATGATTCACATTCACGTTCATGGGAACACACATTCTTCAAGACCCAGTACAAATGCTGCTTCCTCTGTGGAATCTTCCTAAACCTTCGTCTCTTCCTCTCATTTGTCTGCCTTCTGCAGCACACGTTTTGCTCCCATTCTCTCCCATAATATTTTGATTCATCTTATGGAATTTCTAATTTGTGACCTTTTATTAAAATTTCGTAAAAGTTATTTGCCTGTTTTATGGCATCTGTTGAATGGCTGAACCAGATGACCATTTTAAGGTGTATCATAGGATGGCTGAGCACTCTTAGATTTCAGGTTTGATTATAGATGTGTTTCAGAATTTTGAAATTTTTGGTTGTGCCTAACACCAAGAAACTCATACACACACACTTTCAGGTCAAACAACTACGACAAAACAATACAATGGTTGTCATCTTTCCTTGATCCAGCGGGGGTAAAGGGAAAGTCCCTAGTAGATGTTGGGACCCACAGTCTCAACTATTTGGCAGAAGTCTATGCATGCTAATAATGGAGGTAAAATAGGCTGGCTTGGTAAGCCGAGTGTGTACTAGGATGCTGGTGATTCTCTTGTGTTTAACAAACTGCTTCTCACAGCATGTCTGATAGGGTCAGTATGGCCAGAGAGCACCTCGCTGTGGGTTGAGCCACCCTGGAGAGATAAGTGTTTCTCATTATAGGAGGCTTATTGAGTAGAATGTGTGCTCAGTTGCCTCATTGTCCACCCCTGCCTACTAAGAAATAGTTGTTTAAAGTTTAAATCAATACTTAACATCATAAAACATAGTTACACTTCAAATACACACTTTTAATAATAGGTGACATTCATGCTTATTATGTACCAGGCATTGTTCTGAATATTGTACAGGTATTAACATGTTTAATTTGTGCAAAATTTAATGAAGCAGTATTATTGTTATTGCCATATTGCAAAAGAAGCAACTGAGACCCAGAAGTTAAATGATTTAAGGTCACATAGTTAATAAGGGCCAGGAGTGGGACACAGACCCAGATATGTATTCCAGAGTCTGCATACCACAATTTTACTTTACTTTATTTTGTTTTTGTTTTTTTTTTGAGACAGTTTCATTCAGTTACCTAGTCTGGAGTGCAGTGGCACAGTCTCGGCTCACAGCAACCTCTGCCTTCAGGGTTCAAGCAATTCTCTTGGCTTAGCTTCTGGAGTAGCTGGGACTACAGGCACGCATTACCATGCCAGGCTATTTTTTGTATTTTTAATAGAGATGGTGGTAGAGATGAGTTTTGCCATGTTGGCCTGGCTGGTCTGCAACTTCTGATCTCAGGTGATCTGCCAGCCTAAGCCTCCCAATTTGCTGTTATTACAGGACTGAGCTACCATGCCCAGCCTATATGCACCACAGTTTTATACAGTTCATTTTCCTGGTGTATGAAGCTGGGAAAAGACAAACAATAAGGGTTTTCTGGTATTTCCTCCGACTACAAGGTAGTTTCCAACTTTGAAATTCCCTGATTTATCTGGCAGTTTCCCCTACTAATTTGCAAAATGGATTAAGGGTCAGATCAAAGGCCTTCCTTGGTCTCTAATTCATAAGTGGCTACTGAAGTCTCACTGGAATGAATGGGAACTATGGTGTTCATGAACTCACAGTTCCATGAATAATCCCTTATACAACCGAAAAAATACATATTGTTCCTGCTCTCTGTCTCTGACCATACAAGGCCAAAAACCAGACATTTTAACAGGTTCTTCTTAGATGTCCTTTTATCTCTATGTAATATGTTTAGGATACATGTGTACATTAGGCTGGGCTGCCTGCTCGAAAACCAGCCAGAAATAGTTCCCTGAAATCAGCAGTTGCAGCTGAATTTCTGTAATGATGCAGTTATATTTAATGAGAATGAGCAATTTATTTTATTATCTAAATTTTGAACTTTAAGTATACCTCCTAAGATTTTTAGTTTGAAAATTGCTAAAGAAAACCAAGGAAATATTAACAACTATGGAAAAGTAGGAACTATTTCACCAACATCATGGCCAAAAGAAAAAGAACTTTCATATATTTGTTGGACAATTATCTATAACTATAGTCTTATATTCTTAATGAGTATGAATTATTAACATAATTTAATCACAAATGGTAAGAAAAGTGAGCAGAAAATTTCAGAATAAAAGCAAATGTTATGTTAGATTTAATGCATAATTTTGAAATGAAGAAAGTATATAATTTTATTAATGGAACATCAGTTACTTTCTTTTAAAAAATTGCATTTTATTTTAATTGACCTATAATAATGGTATATATTTATGGGGTACAGTGTGATGTTTTGATAAATGAATACATTGTGGAATGGCAAAGGTTAATTAATAAATTTATCACCTCACATACTTATTTTTTCTGGTGAGAACATTTAAAATCCACTTTTAAAAACCAATTTTGGAATATAAAACGTATTGTTATTAACAATAGTCATCATGTTATGCAGTAGATGACCAGAACTTATTTCTCCTGAAACTGTACAATTTTAGGGGAGATTGTAAACATCTCCCCTTTTCCTGTCCACCTTTCACCCTCTGGTAACTACCATTCTGCTCTCTATTTCTATGAGTGACATTTTTAGATTCCACATATAAATGAGATCATGTGGTATTTGTATTTCGGTGATTGGCTTATTTTATTTATTAAAGTGTCCTCTAGATTCATCCATATTGTCACAAATGATAGAATTTCCTTCTTAAAAAAGGCTAAATAGTATTCCATTGTGTGTATATACAAAATAGTTTTAATCCATTCATCCATTGATAGACATCAGTCAATTTCTACCACCACTAAATAAATGTTGAACAAGCATTTTTCCCCCATTGTGCCTTTACATTGTTGACATTATTCAATAGACTTTCTGGAATGCATGTATGAATAAATTATTGAAATGTAATAAATCTATACAACTTTCATATGTAGAGTTCCTCCCTTTAATTTGATTGTTTTTTGTCCTATGCATGTCCTGGATGATTGCTTTTATATACCACATGAACAAATTATCTTAATTTCTGTTATGCATTGAGTTGTTTACTCTCCAAATTCATATATTGATGTCCTTATCTACCATACCCCAGTCTGTGACCTTATTTGAAAATAGAGCTATTGCAGATGTAACTATTTAAGATGACATTATACTGAAGTAGGATAGGCCCTACTCCAATATTACTGGTGTCCTTATAACAAGAAAAATTTGAACATAGACATGAACAGAGGAAGAAGGCCATGTAAAGATAAAGAAACCAGGTTGATCCTTCTACAAGCCAAGGAATGTTATATACTTCTAGAAAACTACCAAAAGCCAAGAGAGAAGCACAGAACAGATTCTTCCTCATATAGCCTGTAGAAGGAACTAACCCTGATGAGACCTTGGTCTCTGGCTTCTGGCCTCCCGATCTGGGAGACAACACATTTCTGTTGTTCAAACCTCTGAGTTTGTGGTAATCTGTTATAGTGGCCCTCACAAACTGTATTAGTCCATTTTCACACTACTGTAGAGAAATATCCAAGGCTGGATAATTTATAAATAAAGGAGGTTTAATTGACTCGTGGTTCTGCATGGCTAGGGATGCCTCAAGAAAGTTACAATCATGGCAGAAGGGGAAGCAAGCATGTCCTTCCTTACAAGGTGATGGGAGGGAGAAGTGCATGAAAAGGGGGAAGAGCCCCTTATAGAACCATCAAATCTCATGCGAACAGCAAAGGAGAAACCACCCCCACAATTCAATCACTTCCCTCCCTTGACACGTGGGGATTACAGGTCCCTCTCTTTGACAGGGGGATTTTAATTCAAGATTAGATTTGGGTGGAGACACACAGCCAAACCATATCACAAACCATTTCCTATCATGTAATGAAGACAGGATAGATTGATCTGGTGTGGTGAAATGACTGAGATTTTATCTTTATTTTGTCTGGGACATTATCTGATTATACAACCACTTTCAAACTGCTGTGGGTTTTAAGAGATTGAAGCCAAATGTGATGTATCTGCCTAGGAGGCCTGGGTGCTATTAAAGACTCTTGAAGTTGAGTGTTTAAGAGACATTGTTATCTTCTATGTAAAACTTGTTCCAAAATTTTCCTCTATTATTTATTTTTTTAGGATGTGTTTATGAAGCCTAGATGCTTTGAAGTCCCTGGTAAGTAAATCTATATTATTTAATTTTCTAAATTTAGAAATGTTATCAGTAATGTACCTTCATCTTTCTTCCTGGAAATCTGACATTTCAATTTTTTTTCATCAGCCTGGATATTTTCATGAACTCTAAAGTTTAACAGTACAAATAATTTGTACCTGAAGTGTATTTGTGGCATGCAAGGTCAAGGGTCCAGGGAGCTTGAAGAACAAATAGTATGACACAAACCAGTTTTTAAAAGCAGCCTGAGAACACTTTGTTTTTTAAGGGTTATGGTTAGTGAGCACGGATCTCACAGGAGTTCCTAAGGTTTTATTAACTATTTAAAAGATTAAGCCCACTCTTCCAATTGTACTTTGAAACAAAATAGAAAAATGTACAAAGTAAAAGACTTTGGTATTCCTGAAAATGTCTATCTGCAATGGAAATAAACATATATTTCTCTCACTGATGCATGTTTAAGACCTCAGAGTTTAGTATTAAAAAATAGTAAATTTCCATGTTTTATCATTTTTGACTCCTGAGCTCTTGTTAAAACTTGTGATAGTGTTAATTATGCTTGTGATAGTCAACTATCAATTCACTCTACAGGAAGCATGAAATGCTTTAGATTTTATAAATAATATCCATTTACTGTATACTTTATGTACTGTGCTTATAATTTTCTTATTTTAGTTCATTGAGTTTATTTACTAGGAGAGAATATCTATGCTATACATAGAATATTCTATAACATTTTAAAAATCAGGGATATTTATGTATACTTAAATCAGGGATTGAAAGAATATTCCTTTTCTTGTGTTCCTAGTATTTCTTAAAGCATCATATACTAATTAAATATTTGTTGTATATTTTCAACATATTCTGTAAGATGCTTGGAGAAGGAGCAGGGCATAGTAAAAGACACAACAGGTTTCCGTCCTCAGGGGTTTTATCTGGGGCCTTAAAAGGAAGTTTATGGAAAGATAAACACATGGTAGGGAGCCATGTTTTAGCTTACTGTTATGTAAAGACTGGAAGTAGATCTCAGAAAAGGGAGTTGTTATGAATCAGGGTGGTCAGAAAAGAGTCAATAGAGAAGTGGGGATTGGGCTATAAGAAGGTAAAGTAGAGGAAGAGGGAGGGCACAGAGACAAAGCAGGCTTTGAAAATTCTTAGACGTCTGGTGACAATGAAAAGGAGTAGGTTGAATTGGTTGAGAGAGCCAGATTTTTGTGAAGGGCACTCCATGATAGGAGAAGAACAATTCTATAGTCATCAGGACAGAAAAAGATAGCTTGAAGGATGGTCACGGAAGAGACTTAAACAATTAAATGTAAAACTAGGGAAGGACCAAAGGAGAATGCTTCTATAATGACTGCAGTTACAGAGCAAATGATACCCCTTTATTTAGCTAAGTAAATAACCTTCAAATATTCCTTGTCTCATCATGTTTATAGTTCTTGATGATTGACATCTGTGTTACAAGAAAATAAATTGTTATCAAAAATTTATTAAAGAAAATATATACACTAAAAATTCCAAAGATGTCTGTTTCATTCCCCACATTCAGTATTGCCGTTCTAAATAAATATCTTCTTATCCCAAGTATTGTATAATAACCGATATTAGATATGATTCCTGAAATCGATAAAAAATTTAGTTCAATGAGAACTGCATTGTGGCTTCGGATATAAGAAGAAGGAAGATTTATTCAAGAAATCAATCTTATATCTTGCTGTCTATTTAAAATTCTGGAAGCAGAGATAAAATAATTTACTTGCTTGAAAATCTTTTGTGAACCCTTATTGTCCCTAAAATGAGGTTCAAAATCCTCAGGCAGGTATAGGGCAGAGGGTAAAATGTTAAACGCTGGAGGCTAACCAAGTTGACAATTTTGATTTTCTTACTTATCAGTAATATAAGTTTGGGAAAGTTATTTAATCTTTCAGAGCTTCAGTTTGCAACAAAATGATAATAACCAATCATTGAATTATTATGAATATAGGAAGAGATAAGTCACGTAATCAGCATATTACATAGTAAGTGCTCGATGGGTCTATTACTTTAAGCAGATTTGTGTTAGTCTAAACTACCATCAACTGTCTCCATCATACTTTTCCTGTAGTAGTTTCCTCTGCTGATCTTCATTCTGCTTATCTTATGGTCAAGCTGAATTCTCTTTAGATCCATGGTGTGTAATTTCTGCTTCTCTGCTTTTCTTTATACTGTATCTCCTGCAAGGTACCCTCCCCATTTCTCACCCAGTTATTTTTTAGGATTCTATGCATCCTTTCAAAGATCAGTTGAAAGATCATTTTCTAAGAAAGAATTTTTCTGATACTACCAGCTCTTCTGATCTCTCACAACAGTTGTGTCTCTTGAGGGTGCTATATAAATCACAATTCTAAGTTGCAAATAACAGAATTCACACTGAATAATTTAGGCAGAAAATAAGTTTATTAAAAGATATTAAACAAGTATAGAAAATATCTGGGGGGCTCAGAGAGTCAGACTTGAAGCTAAGCCAGAAAAAAATGTTCACCTGTAGTGTAAGACTGGTTTAATGAGAAAACTATTACCATTTCCTCTTTGGAATATGCTCTGTCAACCATGTAGCCTGGTACTTCTTGCATTAATCAGATTTAGACCACATGCCAGAAATATAGCTGCAAGGGCATGTGAGAAGGCACTACACACACACACACAGACACACACACACAGACACACAGTTTTTTTTTTTTTTTTTTTTTTTTGGTTTCCTGTGTTGGGTGAAAGAACTTTGCAGTTTGAGAAATTACCAAAGTGAAAGATGTTTAAAGATGTTGTGTGATTACAAATGAAAAATGTTTAAACAGACACTTACCACTTAAAAAAAACCCCTTTATTATAGTAATTTTCAAATATGTAAGAAAGTAGGGAATAATAGTGCCATCAACCTCCCTCATCTCTCCCCATTGACCGCTTACCTCTCTATAGCAATCATCAAGCCACAGCCACTCTTGTTTTGTTTTATGACTGTCCCTGCCCACATCTACCTGCATACAACTCCTCCCACCCATACCTTCTAGTAATTTTGAGGAGAATCCATGCATAACATCATTGCTTCATTACTAATTCAGTTTGTATCTCTAAAAGATAACAAAGTGTTTAATAACATAACCACAATACCATTATCACATCTACAAAGCTAATGATAATTCTGTAATGTCAACAAATGTCCAGGCAGTGTTTGAATTTCCCTGATTGTCTTCAAAATGATTTTTTTTTTTGAGACAGAGTCTCCCTTGGTCACCCAGGCTGGAGTGCAGTGGCGCACTCTTGGCTCACTGCAACCTCTGCCTCCCCTGCTTGAGCCATTCTGCCTCAGCCTCCCCGAGTAACTGGGATTACAGGCACCCGCCACTATATCTGGCTAATTTTTGTCTTTTTAATAGAGATGGGGTTTCACCACATTGGCCAGGTTGGTCTTGAACACCTGACCTCAGGTGATCCACCTGCTTTGGCCTCCCAAAGTGTTGAGATTATAGGCATGAGCCATTGTCCCCGGTCTCAAAATGATTTTTAAATTTTGATTTGTTTGAATCAATTTCCAAGCAAATTTCTCACATACATTTGCTTCTCATATGTCTGTTAAGTCTCTTTTAATCAGTAGATTCTCTTCATCTCTTTACAACTTATTTGGTGAAGAAACCAAGCCATTCATCTTGTAGAGTTTTCTGAATTCACAGTTTTTCTAAGTGCTTCCTTGTGGCATCATTTAACATGTAGCTGTCTTCCTCCCTCCCTCTGAAAACTAGTAATTAGATTTAGAGGCTTGGCATGATGGCTTGATCATGGAAAAGCTAGAATTAGAACCAGGTTTTCTGACTCCTAGTCCATGCTGTTTCTAAGCTGCCTCTTTAAGGAGGCACAGAGTTCATGGCCTTCTATTTGGAGAGAAAAAAAAAACAGTTCCATGCTTATAAAATGCTCAGAGTATGCTCAGTTTTGCTCATCATTCAACACATAGAAAAGATGATGTGCATTTTGAGAAAGCCTATAGAAAATAGGGAAGCTGATCCCAGAGCCTTGGCCACCTTTCTTTCTATGGACTTTCTATTGGGGAATGATACTGCTTTTGTATAATTGGATTTTCTGGGATCTGGTTCTTTATATGCAGAGGTTAAAAAAAACCTATATTCCTGCCTTAAAATGCATCAGTAATAATACTGAGCCAGCATGGATACAGCAAATATGTATAGCATGAGTTATGTTTGCGGTGACAGGAGGGAGGATATGAAGAAAATCTTGGATGATTTATATTTGTATAAATGTATTTTTTCTCCCCCTTATCTCTTTGAGGATTTTTGCTTCTTTTAAATTCTAGACTCATTTATTCCAATAGTTATAATTCTTGTGTATGTATTGTTTGGCTCATTGTCTGTCTTTATTCACTCTTGAGACTCTAATTATTTTGACTTATCAATAAGAGTGTTTATGTTTGTTAATTTCGTAGGGCTGTAGCAATACTCTATCAGATTATAAATTATCTATTTAAAGCAAAACAAAGTGATTCCTAAGAATTCCCTTTTAATTGTAGTGGAGTCACTCACTATACAAGGTTAAGTTGTATGAAGAAAAACTTGATAGACATCAATTCATATTGTTTTTCCTCTTGGAACTCTTTTTTTATGAAGAATCTTTTATTTTTACTACTTCTTATGGGTAGGTTGACACCCTAAAAGTGGTTTGGATATAACATTATTCAAACAATATAAACAAAAGAGTTAGATGGAAAGGAATTTTCATATAACATGCATGATTGTAGGAGATGAGTGGACTGCACTCTGGCTTTGCACATTTAGAATAAATTTGTTCACAAAATATCTCATCATAAAGACATAAAGTAAGACAGCCAATAGCATAAGCTCAGTGACAAACTGAAGATCATTAGCTTCCTAAAAACCAAATTCTTTATCATAATGGAAACTTATTTCAAATGAAACTTGTTATAAGATCAGGGCATCTTGCCATTTTGGCATATTTAAATTAAAGGAGCCATGTTTATTTGGGGTGAGGTACTTTGCATACCCACACAAAATCCTGGTTTTTCCAGTGTTGTTTTATACACTCACTTTAACCACTACCTTATATTTACAGAGAGATGACCAGAATTATTTGGTAGTTCAGTTTTGTCAGATATAGTATAAAAGAAAGCTGACAAAATTACAAACTTACATGGATTATTGATTCCTTCCTTCAGTGTCCATGAAGAATCTATAGAAAACAAAAAGAAATATAGTTTACATATGCAAACCCAAATGCCAGGCTTTATGTTAGTAATTAATCTTTGAGTTAAAGAGGAGATCATAAAGAGAATTATGAAATTTGAAGATTGAAACAACAGTAAAGACTCACATGCCACCATTTGAAAGTCATGGCTGAAATAGTCCTTTGATGGAAATGTAAAATAAAATTACCAGGACACAGAGAGTTTGAAAATAAATAAGCTAAACATCCAATTCAAAAAGTTCAAAATGCAATGGAGAAAATAAAATAACAACCAATTGAAAGAAACAAGAAAGAAGGAATTAATAACAATAAAAAGTTAATAAAATAAAGAACAAAAAACATCAAAACATCATCAAAACTAAAAATATCTAGTGTTCCTTGCCCCCCACCAAGATGATGGATTAGTAGAAGCCTCCCAGCCACTTAGAAATAGCAAAATAGTGCATAAAAGATAAACTCTGTGAGCTTTAATTTAATAATGAAAATGAGAGTCCACTGGAATCATGAAGGACACCCCAGGTTCCAAGGAGAGCATGGGCAAACAGGCCCTGTGACAACATCTGGCTGACACAAGTGAATGAAGCTCCAGTACATGAGAGAGGCAGAGACTCCCTCTGTGACTCATTTTTCCACTGGGGAGCCAATCAACCAAGGCCAGGGGAGAGAACTGTTTCTCCCAAGCTCTGGAGCAAACCTGGCAAGAGGCTGGAAGACATTGACAGGGAAAGACAGTGATAAAAGATTTTCCCAGACATGGATTAGAGCAGGACATCATTTTTATTCAGGGCACATACAAAGTGAAGCTCTCTTTGGTGATCTGCCAGTGTGGCCGTGCAAGCATTTTAGTCTCAGGTCAGAGATTGGAATGCATGCTCTGAAGCAGAGTAGGGGCTTCCACAGCCAGAATTGTGCAAAGTATCTCAGCAGTAGATGCCAATTGCAGCTTGGCAACCTGGAACTGGTCTATATGTGTCATTGTTGCATGCCCCAGTCTGTTCCTCTGAGCTCATTGTGCACAAAGGCCCCCTCTACTCCACCCCCAAGCAGAACTCCAGACAGAGCACTCATTTGCCTGGACCAGCAGCCTGAGCAACCCCATACTTTCTGTGCAAAGATCCCAGTGCACTGGATTTTCCTTTGGCACTGGTGTTTATGCCTGCCATCTGTAGATAGGCCTGCCTGATCTGTTCCTGCCCATGTTGCTCCCCATCCTCCTAGGGCTGAGCAGGGAATTCATACCACTGTGCATGCTACAGATCACACCAGTGCCTGAGGCAACAGATAGCTTCTCCAAGTATACAAGAATCAGGTATATACCCAGCTGCATTGACTGCAGCTGGCTCTTACCTGTAAGTACCATCTATCTATTAGATTGTAAGTCAAACCACTTAGCCCAATATAAAACCTACTGACAGAATTGCATAGGGCTATAGAAGCAAAGCCCAAAGACCATACCCAGCCTTCTTTAAAGTCATGCCTCCTAGAGAGTGGGGGAACAAAAAGGACAAAACCTGCAATAATATTATATGAAAAAAAATCCTGCCTGCATAAAAATAATGACAAAAATCAGAAGGGCCAGTGTTTTCAAATAAGAAGGAACCAGGACAAGCATTTTGAGATTATGAAAAATGTGAATGTAGTGACACCCCTAAAGGATCACATTAGTTTCTAAAAATAGTTTCTAACAAAAGTGGAAACTCAGAAATGACAGATAAGAATTTAAAGCATAGATTTCAAGGAAACTCAGCAAGATGAGAATCAACACAAAGAAGCTTTTAAATAAATCCAGGAAATGAAGGAAGGGATAAACATCTTAAAAGAAATCAATCAGAGCTTATGGAATTGCAAATCTCACTTAAGGAATTTTAAAATACAATGGAAAGCTTTATCATAGACTAAGTTGAGCAGAAGAAAGAATTTCAGACCTTGAAAACTGGTCTTTCAAACTAACACAGTCAGACAAAAATAAAGAAAAAGGAATTTAAGAAATAAACAAAGCTTTAAGAAATATGGGATTATGTAAAGTGACCAAACTATGAATTATTTGGATTCCTGAGAAAGAAGGAATGGAAAACATGTAAGGGAATAATTCAAGGCAACTTTTCTAATATTTTTAGGGAGGTAGGCATCCAGATACAAGAAATCCACAGAACACTTGTGAGGTACCATCCAAAATTAACACCACCAAAGCATATTGTCACTGGATTGTCTAAAGTCAATGCAAAAAAAAAAAAAAAAAAAAAACCTAGAAAAAAAGGCCAGATTATGTATAAAGGGAAATTCACCAGGCTAATAACAGGCTTCTCAACAGAAACCTTGCAAGCCAGGAGAAACTGGGGCCTATTTTCAGCATTCTTAAAGAAAAGAAATTCCAATCAAGAATATTATATCCTGACAAACTAAGCTTTGTAAGTAAAGGAGAAATGAAATCTTTTCCAGATGAGGAAACACTAAGAGAATTTGTTACCACTAGATCAGCCTTATAAGAGATGCTTAAGGGTGTTCTAATATGGAATCAAAAGAACAATGTCTGCTACCATAAAAATGATTTAAGTACATAGCCCACGATAGACTAGCAACCACACATTAGAAACTACAAAGCAACCAGCTAAAAATTTCGCAAAAGGATGAAAATGTTACATGTCAATACTAACTTTAAATGTAAACAGTCTAAATGTCCCATTTAAAAGACACAGAGTGGCATGTTGGATTAAAAACAGGACCCATCTCTCTGCTATCTTTAAGAGATCTATCTCACATGTAAAGTGAGACCCAAAGTAAAGGGCTGGAGAAAGATCTATCATGCAAATGAAAAACAAAAAAGAACAGAGGTCACTATTCTTATATAAGATAAAACAGATATTAAATCAACAACAGTTAAAAAGGACAAAGAGAAGCATTACATAATAATTAAGGGTTCAGTTCAACCAAAAGACTTAACTATCCTAAATATATACACACTCAACATTGGAGCATGCAGATTCATGAAACAAGTACTTCTAGACCTTCAAAAAGACTTAGCCACTCAATAGTACTGGGGACTTCAGTACCCCACTGATGACATTAGATAGATCATTGAGGTAGGAAACTAAGAAAGAAATTCTAGACTTAAATTCAACCCTTGATCAATTGGATCTATCTACAGAATACTCCACCTAGCAACCACAGAATATACATTCTTCTCATTTATACGTTGAACATACTCTGCCATTGACCAAATGCTTGGCCATAAAGCAAGTTTCAATAATTTCAAATAATCAATATCTTACCAACCTTACTCTCAGACCACAGTGGAATGAAGATAGATATCTATACCAAGACGATCTCTTAAAACCACACAGTTACGTGGAAATCCAGCTTGCTCCTGAGTGACTGTTGGGTAAACAATGAAATCAAGGCAGAATAAAAAAATTCCTTGAAATACATGAAAACGGAGACAATATACCAAAATCTCTGGGATGCAGCAAAAGCAGTGTTAAGAGTAAGTTTATAGCACCAAACACCTACCTCAAAAAGTTAGAAATATCTCAAATTAGTGATCTAACATCATACCTAGAGGAACAAAAAAAGAAGAAGAACAACGTAACCCTAAAGCTAGCAGAAAAAAAGAATGAACTAAAATCAGAACAGAACTGAACAAAACCGAGATCTAAAAATTTATGCCAAAAATCAGCAAAACCAAAAGTTGGTCCTTTGACTGCTAGCTACATTAGCAAACAAAGAGAGAGGATTCAAATAAGCCCAATCAGAAATGACAAAGGTGATACTGCAACCAATCCCACAGAAATACAAACATTCTCAGAGTCTCTTGTGAACACTTCTATGCATATAAACTAGAAAGTCTAGAAGACATGGATAAATTCCTGGAAACACATGCCCTCCCAGGATTGAATCAGGAAGAAGTTGAAGGGTTAACCAGATCAACATCAATTTCTGAAACTGAATTAGTAATAAAAAACCTACTAACCACAAAAAGCTCCAGACTAGATAACTAGATGGATTTACAGCCAAATTCTACTGATATATAAAGAAGAGCTAGTACCATTTCTACCAAAACTTTACTAAAAATTGAGAAGGGACACCTCCCTAATTTACTGTATGAAGCAGCATCACTCTGATACCAAAGTCTGTCAAATACACAATGAAAAAAGGTAAATACAGGTCAATATCCCTGATGAATATTGATGCAGAAATTCTCAACAAAATATGAGCAAATTGAATCTAGTATCACATCAAAAAGTTAATTCACCATGAACAAGTAGGCTTCATTCCTGAAATGCAAGTTTGGTTCAATGTATGCAAATCAATATATCTGTTTTTCCACCTAAACAGAATTAAAGCTAAAAACCACATGATTATCTCAATAGACAAGGATAAAACTTTTGATAAAATTCAATATCCCTTTATGACAAAACCGTCAACAAACTAGGCATTGAAGGAACATACCTCAAAATAATAAGAGTCATCTATGACAAACTCACAGCCAACATTATATTGAACAGGCAAAAACTCGAAGCATTCCCCTTGAGAATTGGAATAAGACAAGGATGCCCACTCTTACCATTCTTTTAGAACATCATATTAGAAGTTCTAGCCAGAGCAATCAGACAAGAGAAAGAAATAAAATGCATCTAAACAGGAAGAGAAGAAGTCAATCTACCTCTCTTCATGGACAATATGATTCCACATCTAGAAAACTCTAAAGACTCCACCAGTAGACTCCTGGACTTGATAAATGACTTCAATCCAGGACACAAAATCAATATACAAAAATCAGTAGCATTTTCATGCACAAATACCATTCAAGCTGAGAGGCAAATAATGAATGCATTACCACTTACAATACACACACACACATACACACACACACAAACCACCTAGTAATATATCTAATCAAGGAGGTCAAAGATCTTTATGAGGAGAACTATAAAACATTACTGAAAAAAAATAGATGACACGAATAAATGGAAAAAACATTCCAATATCATGGATTAGAGAAATCAATAACATTACAATGGTCATACTGCCCAAAGCAATTTACAGATTCAGTGTGATTCCTGTCAAACTTCTAACATAATATTTCATAAAATTAGAAAACTATTCTGAAATTAATATGAAACCCAAAGAAACAAAAAGAACCAAAATGGCCAAAGCAATCCTAAGCAACAAGAACAAATCTGGAAATATCACCCTATCTCAAACTGTACTGTAGGGCTAAAGTAACCAAAGCAGCTTGATACTGGTACAAAATGAGACACATGGACCAATGGAACGTAGTGGAAAACCCAGAAATAAAACCACCTACAGCCATCGGATCTTTGACAAAGTTGACAAAAATAAGCAGTAGTGAAAGAACTCCCTATTTAATAAAGAGTGCTGGAACAACTGTCTTGCCTTATGCAGAAGAATGAAACTGGACTCTACCTTTTACTATATACAAAAATTTACTCAGATGGCTTAAAGATTCAAATGTAAGATCTCAAACTCTAAGAATCCTAGAGGAAAACCTAGGAAACACCATTTTGGACATCAGCTCTGGGAAAGAATTTATGACTAAGTCCTCAAAAGCAATTGCAACAAAACAAAAAAATTGACAAGTGACCTAATTAGACTAAAGATCTTTTGAAAAGAAAAATAAACTATCAACAGAGAAAATAGATAATCTACAGAATAATAGAAAATATTTGCAAACTATGTTGACAACAAAGGTCTGATACCCAGAATCTATAAGGAACTTAAACAAATCAACAAGAAAAAACAACCCCATTAAAGGTGGGCAAAGGATGTGAACAGACATTTTTCAAAGAAGACATACGTGGGCAACAAGCATGAACAAATGAGAAACCTCATTAATCATCAGAAAAATGCAAATCAAAACCATAATGAGATACCATCATTATCAGTCAGAATGGCCATTATTAAAAAGTCAAAAAATAACAGTGGGAAGCTTGCAGAGCAAAGGGAACACTTATACACTGCTGGTGGGAATGTAAATTAATTCAGCCATTGTGGAAACCAGTTTGGTGATTTCTTGGAGAACTTAAATTAGAACTACCATTTGACTCAGCAATTCCATTACTGGGTATATACACAAAGGAATATAAATCATTCTGTGATAAAGATATATGCATACATATGTTCATTGCAGCAGTATTCACAACAACAAAGACATAAAATCAACCTAGATGTCCATCAATGGTGGACGAGATAAAGAAAATGTGGTACATGTGTATCTTGGAATACTACACAGCTATAAAAAAATAAAATCATGTTATTTGCAGCAACATGGATGGAGCTGGAGGCCATTATTCTATGCAAAACAGAAAACCAAATACCACATGTTCTCACTTGTACGTGAGAGCTAAACACTGGTTACTCATGGATGTAAAAATGAGAATGATATAAACTAGGAACTACTGGAGGGGGAGGAAGGAAGTGTCAACGGTTAAAAAATTAGCTATTGGGTACTCTGCTTACTACCTGGATAATGTGATCAATTGATCCTAAACCTTAGCATCTCACAATATATCAATGTAATAAACCTTTACTTGTACCCTATTAATCTAAAATAAAACTTAAAATTGTTTTAAAAAAGTCTGCAGCAAGCCTGAGCAATAAAAAAGAAAAATAATAGAAACATAAATATGCAATGAAAAAGAAAAATAACTATAGATATAACATTTTAAATCAAAAATATTATTATGGACAACTATATAAGAATATCATTGATGACACATAAGAAGACATAACATATTTGGAAAAATATGACCTGCTCAAAGTAGAAAATATGAATAGGGTCAATAAACAGTAGTGCTGACAAAATGGTTACCTTTCTGCCACCAAAACTTTACAACCCTTAGTCTGTTTCACAGAAAATATTTAGAGGAAAATTAATCTTAAAATTTTTTTTAGAAAAGTAGAGGAGCTACTGGCTTATTTAATGAGATTAGTGCAATCTTGATTCTAATATCAGATAAAAGCAATAAAAGAAAATTATAAGCCAATTTCACCTGTAAATGTATATTCCAATATCCTAATGAAATATTAGCTAATTAAAAATTTTCTTATTAAATAATAATTCATTGTTCAGATCAAATTTATCCCAGGAAGCATTAAAGTCTCAACAAAAAGAAATTATAGCAACAGCATTCGCTATATTAATAGAATAAGAAAATAATATGATTATTTTGATTGATGCAGCAAAAGCATTTGATAAATTTAAACACTTGTTAAATGAATCAAATGATATACATAGAAATATGTTAAAAGCTTGAGAGGCTATGCTAATATAATATGTTCTAGGAATCTAGGACAAGTTTAGAATTTATTAATGGCTTAGTTCCTTCATTTCATTTACTATACTTTTATTGAAGTTGGTCTTGCATCCCCAGAAGCCTAGTATGAAAGGCAGCATTTTTAAGTACAAAACAGGCAGCAAATGATCAAAGGAGAGGATGGGTTTTAGCTGCAGTTCTGTAAATAGCCTAGAGCAGAACCAGGGAAATCAATACAAAGATGACCTTAAACCAAACTATAGACCTTTAGTTGCCTGGACAAGTTTACTCTTTCATTTCATAAACAATAAATCCCTATAATTTTTAATGTTTGCTTTAAAAAATAGTAGGTTTTGGAAACAGATCTTGCTTTTCAGTAGGAAAATGATCCTACTTCCCAGATACACGTGAACACTTTGGTATACACTTTTGGTGTATAGCCCAAATTACACCTTCTAGCATTTAAACAGTTTTCAAATGAGTGCAGTAGCCAGGCAGGTTTGAGGAGACAGGTGAATTAATATGGAGTGGCTTGATTATGTGATCTGGAGAGAGTAATGATCAGGGACATTGAAGACAAAGCACATCTTTGGGACACCAGTTTGTAATCCCCAATTAGACTACAGCTCTTATCATCATAACATTTACTGTATGACTGGGAAAACAGAAAAGACATTTTACATATGAGACAGAAATATCTGACAAGAAACACTCTCATGACAAGCTATATAGGACAATTTATGTGGCCCATAAATATAAAGAGAAAGATATATCTTTTATTATTGTAGGATATTATATAATCATCACTATATCCTCCTTCTCATATTTATCTTGTTTTTAGTTTACAACAGGTTGTTAGAATCTTCACTCCATCATTTATCACAGAAACCTCAGATAAAAACACAAACAAAATTGTCTATATTTTGCCTCTCTGGAAGTTCAGTATCGGAGTGTGTGAGTTATTTATCTTTAATCTGGTGGGTATTAAGGGGCAGAACTTGTACTCACAGTGCTTGTGCTGGGATACTGCAGTAGGCATCTATGGAATTAGTTGTGTCTTCTAATTAGTTGTGTGTGTCACAATGTCCCACTTCTCATTCCACAGGATGCTGGGAAGGTGCCATGCTACAAACTAATGAGTTCCTTCCCTGGAGCTTTGGGGCTTGGGACAAAGAGAGAGATGGCACATTCTCTAGAGGGATGAATCTGTAATAGGTAAACCTTTATAACTCTTGGCATCTAAAATCAGGCAATCAATAGACTGAAAAAGTAAAGTAAAGAAGCAGTCCCAAGAGAAATGGCTGAGAATGAAACATTTAACAGTAAGCAGAGGCAAGGGATGAAGTAAGCAATTCTATGGCATTTCAGCCCCTGCTTCCTATCACATCTAAGGTTTGGCTGCATTTTTGTTCTTCCTACAGGTTAATTGCCCAATTCTTTCTTTGATTATACTTAAGCAAAATGCTTCCAATATTCTCCCTTTGTGTTTAGGCATTAGATGGAGGAAGTTTTTAAAATGACTTAATACGGCTTTGCACTTTCTGGTTCCAGTAGGTGTTTAAAGATTAAATGTTCTCTAATGAGGTATTCAGATACCACCTCTCATATTAAGAAGCTTCTCAACTGTAGTTTTCTTGATGTAAGTTATATACTTTCCCCTAGCTCTTCATTTACTTTCTCCTCAGTTACTGGGACTCCAGGAAGCCATATGCATGTGAGGCTTATATTGATTCTCTATGAGTCTTATATGTAAGTCTCATTGCCTATCCAATGGCTTCTGTTGTAAAGAACATAATACAAACTTTCCCAGTCTCTCTGTTTCATGCATGACCCATATCTGATTCACTGGAATCCTTCACATACTCTTTGACCTAATAAACTCTGAAATGGAGGTAGACTTCGCAATCCTTGGGCTTATTCATCAACAGCTAACCACCCTGCCTCCAGCTCTTTGTATTTGTCAGGTAGTAGTCATATTCCAGTCTACCGGTTTTTTTATACTGTGTGTTTGCATATTAAGTTCCCTGAGTAGTCTCACCAAGGCTTCGCTAACTAGTTGTCAAGTAAGAATGGGCACAGCATCTGTTGTCTGGAGAGGATGTGGAGAAAAAGGAACACTTTTACACTGTTGGTGGGAGTGTAAATTAGTTCAACCATTGTGGAAGACAGTGTGGCGATTCCTCAAGGCCTTAGAAATAGAAATTCCATTTGACCCAGCAATCCCATTACTGGGTATATATCCAAAAGACTATAAATTGTTCTACTATAAGGACACATGTACACAAATGTTCATTGCAGCACTGTTTACAATAGCAAAGACCTGGAATCAACCCAAATGCCCATTGATAATAGACTGGATTGGAAAAATGTGGCACATATACACCATGGAATATTATGCAGCAATCAGAAATGATGAGTTCGTGTCGTTTGTAGGGACATGGATGAATCTGGAGAACGTCATCCTCAGCAAACTGACACAAGAACAGAAAATGAAACACCGCATATTCTCACTCATAGGTGGGTGATGAAAAATGAGAACACATGGACACAGAAAGGGGAGTACTAAACACTGGGGTCTATTGGGGGGAAAAGGGGAGGACCAGTGGGAGGGGGAGGTGGGGAGGGATAGCCTGGGGAGAAATGCCAAATGTGGGTGAAGGGGAGAAGAAAAGCAAAGCACATTGCCATGTGTGTACCTACGCAACTGTCTTGCATGCTCTGCTCATGTACCCCAAAACCTATAATCCAATAAAAAATTAAAAAAAAAAAAAAAAAGAATGGGCACAGCAAATCTCCCTATTAGTGTCAACACATTGGTGGAGCTCTTACCTGGGGAATCATCTTTAAAAATTATCTTCCTGGGCTGGGTGCGGTGGCTCACGCCTGTAATCCCAGCACTTTGGGAGGCCGAGGTGGGTGGATCACGAGGTCAAGAGATCGAGACCATCCTGGTCACCATGGTGAAACCCCGTCTCTACTAAAAATACAAAAAACTAGCTGGGCATGGTGGCGTGTGCCTGTAATCCCAGCTACTCAGGAGGCTGAGGCAGGGGAATTGCCTGAACCCAGGAGGCGGAGGTTGCGGTGAGCCAAGATTGTGCCATTGTACTCCAGCCTGGGTAACGAGAGAAACTCCATCTCAAAAAAAAAAAATTTTCTTCCTACAAAGAGAATAAAATACCTAGGAATACAACGAACACAGGATGTAAAGGACCTTTTCAAGGAGAACTAAAAACCACTGCTCAACGAAATAAGAGAGGACACAAACAGATGGAGAAACATTCCATGCTCATGGTTAGGAAGAATCAATATTGTGAAAATGGCCATACTGCCCAAAGTAATTTATAGATTCAACACTATCCCCATCAAGCTACCAATGACTTTCACAGAACTGGAAAAAGCCACCTTAAACTTCATATGGAATCACCAGAGAGCCTGCATAGCCAAGTCAGCACTAAGCATAAAGAACAAAGCTGGAGGCATCATGCTACCTGACCTCAAACTATATTACAAGGCTACAGTAATCAAAACAGCATGGTACTGGTACCAAAACAGAGATTGAGACCAATGGAACAGAACAGAGGCCTTGGAGACAATGCCACACATCTACAACTATCTGATCTTTGACAAACCTGACAAAAAAAAGCAATGGGGAAAGGATTTCCTGTTTAATAAATAGTGTTGGGAAAACTGGCTAGCCATGTTCAGAAGGCAGAAACTGGACCCCTTCCTGACACCTTACACTAAAATTAACTCCAGATGGATTAACGACTTAAACATAAGACCAAACACCATAAAAACCCTTGAAGAAAACCTAGGCAAAACCATTCAGGACATAGGCACAGGCAAGGACTTCATGACTAAAACACAAAAAGCATTGACAACAAAAGCCAAAATAGACAAATGGGATCTAATTAAACTCCAGAGTTTCTGTACAGCAAAAGAAAAATCATTAGAGTGAACAGGCAATCAACAGAATGAAAAAAAAGTTTTGCAGTCTACTCATCTAACAAAGGACTTATATCCAGAATCTACAAAGGACTACAACAGATTTACAAGAAAAAAACAAACAAACCCGTTCAAAAGTGGGTGAAGGTTATGAACAGACACTTTTCAAAAGAGGACATTTATGAGGCCAACAAACATTTGAAAAAATGTTCATCATCACTGGTCATTAGAGAAATGCAAATCAAAACCACATTGAGATACCATCTCACACCAGTTAGAATGGTGATCATTAAAAAATTTGGAGACAACAGATGCTGGAGAGGATGTGGAGAAATAGGAACACTTTTAAACTGTTGGTGGGAGTGTAAATTAGTTCAACCATTGTGGAAGACAGTGTGGTGATTCCTCAAGGACCTAGAAATAGAAATTCCATTTGAACCAGCAATCCCATTACTGGGTATATGTCCAAAGGATTATAAATCATTTTATTATAAAGACACATGCACATGTATGTTCACTGCAGCACTGTTTACGATAGCAAAGACTTGGAGTCAACCCAAATGCCCATCGATGTTAGACTGGACAGGGAAAATGTGGCACATATACATCATGGAATACTACGCAGCCATCAAAAATGATGATTTCATGTTCTTTGTAGGGACATGGATGAACCTGGAAATCATCATTCTCAACAAACTGACACAAGAACAGAGAACTACATGTTCTCACTCATAGGTGGGTGTTGAACAGTGAGAACACATGGACACAGGGAGGGGGCATCACACAGTGAGGTCTGTGGTGGGGGGACTAGGGGAGGGACGGTGGGGGTTAGGGAGTTGGGGAGGGATAACATGGGGAGAAATGCTAGATATTGGTGAAGGGGATGGAGTCAGAAAACCACATTGCCATTTATGTACCTATGCAACAATCCTGTATGTCTTCACATGTACCCCAGAAACTAAAATGCAATAAAATATATATATATAAAATTCCCTTCCTATTGAGAGAACCAAACATTTTGCTTATTTTTCCTATACAAACTCTACCTCAGGGAAGCCAAATAGTTAATGAGGGTAAGTTTTACTCCATAAAAGTATTACAGATAATAAATGAAGAAGGAATAGTACACAATGTAAAATTTGAGTCCTAAATGATATAATTGATCTAGGAAATGATCATTCATAAAAAGAGAAACCACCAGATATTATATACTTCCTGGTAGAATTACATACCACCACCTCTCAAGTGTTCCTGCCAAAATTTTATCTTGAATTAGATCAAGCTCCTAGATTTAACTTCCAGCTTATAGGAAATACAGGGGATGGGAGAACATGTTAAAAGACACCACGAGGAAGAAGTCATTGAAGTTTAGAGTGTAGGAAAACTTACAGGACAAATGATCTGATTTAAAAAAGAAACAAAAATTGCAAAGGAGAAAAAGCAAGCATGAAAATATCTTGAGAGACTTAGGAAACATAATCAAATGCAATGTGTGATTCTTGTTTGGATTCTGTTTTAAATTAAACACTTTAAATAAAATGAATAAGATGAGAACCTTTAAACATTGACTTCTAATTTGAGAATGATTTTTAATATTTAGATGTGATAATAAAATCATGACTCTCTTAAAAAATGATCTTTATATTTAAAGATATATAGTTACATATTTACGGACAGATTGATACTGATATTTGGGCTTTGTTTCATAATGATGCTGAGGAACTTGAATCCAAGCTGTTTCCTTCAAAGCCTAATGATAAAATTATTCTGTTGCAGTAAAGAAAGAAATGTATTGAAATAAGGGATTTGTCAGAGAAGAGTATATTGAGCAGTTTTATTGATATTTGGGGCCATGTAGGTAGATAGTCAGTGATAAGCTTAGGAAGTAGGTTAGAGCCAAACCTTGGAGGGCCTTAAAAAATAGGATAGCTAATATGAACAAAATCATTATTTCAATTTGTAGGGCACTATAATTTTCTCTACCAAAACCTTGAGATACAATTCAGTGATAATTTAAGTGCTAATCACCATGGTTTGTCAAAATATTAGAAGCTTTCTTTGATGGAAGATGAATTTTGAAAATGGTTAGACCTATGGAAAATGAATAGTAAATATTAATAACAGTTTCTTAATAGTGACAGGAACGCTTTTCCATAATTTTATTTTGGTCACCTGGATTATACACCTTCAGCCTTAAAGCTCTGGAGAATCAAATTTAAAAGATAATGCATTTGTTCTGTACCCTATGCAGAGAAGAGCTGAGTCCATGTTTTCCTAATGTTAGAGCGACTTGGCCTGCAATGTAGATGTTATTGTATAAATTGGAATATTATTTGATCTGATCCTGAAAAATTTATTTTAATATCAAGATCAAGAGTCAAATGTATTTTACCCAACTTCTTAGGTGAGCCATGTTTAAGCCTCTTACAATTCATGCATTACTGAAAGGAGATGCAGATTTGTTTAATTTATTTTTATTTTATTTTATTTTTGAGATGGAGTTTCGCTCTTGTTACCCAGGCTGGAGTGCAACAATGGCGCGATCTTGGCTCACCGCAACCTCCGCCTCCTGGGTTCGGGCAATTCTCCTGCCTCAGCCTCCTCAGATTTGTTTTGGACTCAAGAAAGAGGTTAGACACATGGGCTCTAGAGCAAGCTCATAAGCTAAGTAACAGAGTGACTGCTGAGCATGTAAGAGGGTCAGCAGGACTTCTGAGTACTATTATTAGACTTTATTCAGAAGTAGATGCAATTTATAAATTTTTCGGCCTAGATTTGTATACATATCCACATCTTCTCTGTGACATTTTGAATTTTCGACAACATGTATCTTTTAAAGTATCCTCTCCTCTGCCTTACATGGCACAGTTCATTTTCATCTTCTGGGCTCTCTGGAACATCTTTGTAAGTGTCAGTATTTCAACGAGCTTCATCTTTGATTCTCTTTCTCATGTGATGTATTCTTTCTAGGGTGGCAGTGTAATGTCTCAATTAAAACTATAGAATTTCAAGTTAGAGAATTTTCAAATATTAGCTCTGTTATTTTCTGCTTTGTAATCTTAGAAAACTTGATATCTCCAGTGATTTTGGAAAATTTAATCACTTGAAATCTCCAGTGATTTTGGAAAATTTAATATTTCTAGTCTCCTTTTCTCATCTATAAAAATAAGCCACCTTCTTTCACCTCCCAGAATTGCTGGGATGTTGAAATGAGATATTATATAAAGTCCTTATTATAGTGCTTAGCACATAGAAGGTGCTGAATAAACAGTACTAAAGATTTATTCATTTTTTTCAACTTTAAATGATGTGCTTGTGACTCTATATCTTTAGCTAGATCTTTTTAATTGGGCTCCAAATCTCAATATGCAATAGTCTATTTTAATGGTTTCTAAATGCCAATTTGTGACTTGTTCTAAGTCAGTGATTGGTATTATACTGGTTCAAGAGCAATTGAAAAAATAAGGACATTTGATTGATTTTTAAAATAAAGACAAGTATATTTGATTTAATAAATTGCCTTTTATATTAAGACTCAATTTTTAATATTTCCATGTTGACATATTCTTTTATAAAAATGAAACATTATTAGTAGATGACATGGTTTTGTTTTGTTTTTATGTATCCTGACTTAGCAAAATAAAAATTTGGCAGTCTTTAATTGATTTCTCAAATTTATATGAATTATGCTGGTATGTGAACCTTGAAAGCTTAGGAACTTCTCAAACATTGGGCAACTTTACTTGAATAAACCATGAGTACCTCAAATTCAACACTATAAAGAGTGTATTTCTTATTTCCTCCTCCCCCTCACATAAAACCCAACTCCTTTTTATTCTCTATCCTAAAGGATGTCATAATCATTCATTCAAGTCCGTTGTCAGAAAATCTGAGTCATCCTTTAAAAACCCTCCTGGGTGCTAGTACCTTTATATTCAAGTGATTGCTAAATCCTTCACTTCTAGCTCTTGATATTTCTTGATTCATGCCCAATGCCACTATCATTATAATTTTTTTGTTGTGATTATTTTCTTTCTACCTCCAGACTCTTACCATTTCAATTTGTCTTACCCTATGCTGTCAGGAACATCTTTTACTTCCCTGCCTGAAATCCTTCAACGTTCCCCTATCACCTTTGGGGTTAAACATTTTAGTGCAGCCCAAAGTGCCCCCCTTCCCATCTGCTGCTTCTTCCTCACATGGATCCTTCACACTTGCTCTAATTAACTACTTGCATTTATATTGCCTTGGGATCTTTGCACATTCAGTTCCACTTGCTGGTAAATATGATTTCTCCTCATTTAGAAAATTCTAATTAATAATTCAAGATTTAGTTCACATATTCTTTTATCCCAAGTCTTCCCATAAACCCCAATCTGAGTCTTGCATCTCTCTTCTCTGTCCCGAACCTCTGTCATAGTAACCAAACAGAAGGTGATGCAAATTTTAGGTACATTACTAGGTTTCCTTCTCATCTGTGGAAACTGCTGTTGGGAATCACACCTTGCACCTCTGTGTTTCAGGCTTAATACAATCCTTGATACACTTAGGTGTCCAATAACTCTTAGCTGCATAAATGACTATAAACTTAATATTATAGAGTTAATGCATCTATTGACCACATTTCTGCTCCCAAGAGCCCTGCAGACCAAAATGTTAACCAAAAGTGGTGGAAGACCATAGTCATTGTGTTTATTTCATAGCCACCCCATTAGGGAATTGAAGCATATAAAACAGTATTGGTGTGTTGGCACACCTTTATATTATTTAATTTCATGATTGAATAAAAGTGTTTGCCTGAGGGTATGACTAGGGGTTGAGCAGAGGAAAGGATGCCTACTATTTACCATGGCTACACATCCCTAGACCAGAATATTTGTTTGTGAATATGAAACGTATCCCTCTTCTTTTAGGTGCTAAAGCATGTATCCTATGCTATATAATAACCAGGTAGGTATCTGGTTATTACTAGCACCCCAGAGGGTTTTGAGGATGACTCAGATTTTCCAACAACTGACTTGGATGAATGGTTATGACATCCTATAGGATAGGGAATAAAAAGGAGTTGGGTTTTATGTGTAGTGGGAGGAGGAAATAAGAAATACACTTTTTAGTGTTGAATTTGAGGTGCTCATGGTTTATTCCAGTAAAGTTGTCCATATATACATATATAAATATATATATCCTACACACACACACATATATATATATATATATATACCTATTTAAAAGAATTATCAAATAAAAGCAGTTGATCCAATAGCCTCTCTTCTTGAGTAAGAGTCCTAAAATCTTGATAACAATCTAGTATTTTCCTAAAGAATGGTCCTTGCTGTGAATTATACCTCAAGACTCAGAGGGAACCAAAAGCAATATCTGCTGCTTATCCACAACTGTGCCTTTCACAGTCCATCATGCTGTCTTGTCCAAAGGTGTGTTTAAGAGAAAAGAAACTCCCCTACCCCCTCATAGAGGGTAGTTAAATTTGTTGAAAGGCTTGTACTATAAGCCTGATCATAGCCTTATATTTTATATGTAATTGATGAAATCAAATATGTCCTTAATGGCATGAAAATACTTTGGTGCTTTATTAGTTAGAATATGAGATCTGCCATTAATAAACAGCCAACTAAGCTTTTGAGACAATTCTCTTACATTACAGAGTCTGGAGAAAGCAGTAAGTCTAGTTCATCAGCTTAGTGATGTCATCAAGGACTCTATTTCTTTGCATTTTTCCGTGCCTCAGCATATTTAATTTTTGTCCTCATTTATTGTGTCATGGTGGCAAGATGGCTGTTGATGTTCTAAGCATCACTATTACTCAACATTATCCCAAATAGAAGGGAAGGAAAAGGGAACCTTAAATCATGATTGGTAAGACTAATCATAATTCAGTCCTTGGGATTGGGCATATTATCAACCCAAACATAACTGAGCTTCTGTTAGCCAGAAAGAAGGGAGAGAATAGCTGTTATATTTGCCAAAAAGAAAGGGGAGAATAGCTTTCTGTTAGTCAGAAAGAAGTGAGTGAATAGTTGTTATGTAGGTGATTAGCATTGTCTACTACATATAATTCTTCTAACTATGTGAAATATAACAGAGTTACATAAAGGCTCCACCATGAAGTTTTACTTCCACTGCATCTGTACTCAGGGCAACTTTACTTCTCCCTTTTCCCCCTTGACTCTCCATAACATAACCTTTCTTTCTCATGACACCTCTCCGTCCCCACCCAGTGGATTTGAGCAAGTCCTACTATATATATATTACTACATATTAGGTTGAATGAAATAAACTTACCAATGATAACCTGTTTCTCCCACAAAAATTTCATCATTTACCCAAATAACTTGGGATTAATAGAAAATGAATAACTATGGATAGCAAGTGAATAAAATCTGCTTAAAACTAAAGAGAATGCCTTCAATAATAGAAAAAAATCTATCCAATTTACAAATTAAACAAGTGAAAGACATTTGACATCATCACTTGGAAAAAGGAAAAAGTCATCTGCTAATAACATTTAATCGTGTTCTTAGAGAGTGTCAATAGTGGGCAAGGAGATGTGTTTTTATTTCTACAATTTGTCTCACAGAGAGAGAAAATATATTGCCTTGTGACTTTTTAAAAATAGTGTGAACTGCTGTTTACCTCATGACTTCTATCTCTCCAAGCTGGGAATACCATAATAGCTACATATATATATTTTTTAAACCATGAAGCTCAATGGGGAATAGTTCATCGTTCTACAGTAGACACTTAAAATTAAAAAAAGATGAGTGGAAAAATCCAGTACAGTGGTGAAAGATAAGATAAGTGTCTCAAACACCCAAACATGGAGAAGATCCAGCACTTTGCAGGGAGCTATAGCCAGACTTTGTAACAGGAGAGGAAGTCATCTGGAAAATGGCATTTCTCACACACTGGCTATAAGTCAATCTCCTGGATAGGGGTATCAAGTTAAACATCCCTTGCCAGTCTCTCATTTCTATGAATGTAATAAGACTCCAGCAATAGAATCATTCTTTTGTTCAGTGGTTTACCACCTGCTGCTCACAAACTGCTAAAGTCATCCTCTTTCCCCAATGTCTTGCTCACCAAGTTTCACATGCTTAGTCTGATATGTCCCTTGGGTGGGCAAAATAGATCAATAGTATCAGAAGTCACCCTGAGATTCAGCTAAATAAAGAATAAAGCTGAGTTGCAATTATTAAAATGGAGGCCACTTAACAGCTGGACAAAGAGAGCATGAACGCTGTTAAGGGAGTTAATGAGTGGCAGGAAGAAAAAGGACTAGACATAAATGCACAAATGACAAAACAGAAGTAAAGATTTTCAGAAAATAAAGGCTTAAAAAGCCAACTTTGTTACACACACAAAAATAGCAAAGTAAGATAAAAGCATTAAGATAGTTGGTAAAATGTAGATTCCAGTTCTGTCTTCACCAGCTATTCATGGAATTTTGAACAAGTCACTTTATATTTACTGTTTAAAACAGCTTTATTGAAATATAACTCACATTCTATAACATTCACCAGCTTTAAATGTACAATTCAGTGCTTTCTGGTATATTCATGGAATTGAACAAAAATTAATCCAATCTAATTTAGTGTGATTCATCACCCACAAAAGAAACCACATACTCATGATCAGTTATTCATTCCCTAATTCTTTACTCCTCAATCCCTTGGCAGCCAGTAAGCTACTTTCTGTTTCTATAGATCTGTCCATTCTGAATATTTTCTATAAATGGAGCCATGTTTTATGTGGCCTTTTATGGCTGCTGCTTTCACTTAATAGAATTCTTTTAAGGTTCATCCATGTTGTAGTATGTATTAGTACTTTACTCCTTTTTATTGTCAAATAATCTTTCATTATATGGATATATGCTATTTTATGTATCCATTTATCAAGTGGTAGGTATCTGGGTTATTTCCTCTTTTTAGATATTGTGGATAATGCTGCTGTGAGAATGCATTTAAAAGCTTTTTTTTTTTTTTTTTTTTTTTTTTTTTCGAGACCAGGCTGGAGTGCACTGGCACGATCTCGGCTCACTTCAACTCCCACCTCCTGGGTTCAAGCAATTCTCCTGCCTTGGCCTTCCTAGTAGCTGGGACTACAGGTGTGCACCGCCATGCCCAGCTAATTTTTGTATTTTCAGTAGAGATGGGGTTTCACCATGTTGGCCAGAATGGTCTGATCTCTTGACTTCGTGATCTGCCCACCTTGGCCTCCCAAAGTGCTGAGATGACAGGTGTGAGCAACCGCACCCAGCCAAGCTTTTTTAAGTCAATTAAATCTTGCTATAACTTCATCTGTAAAACAAAAGTACCGTTTATGCTCTGTGTTTGTATGTTCAAAGAAATCATTTTAGATGTCTTACTGATTTTTGACATAGGTATAGAATAATACAACATAGATATGTTTTCAGCTGGGGTTTCTAATAAGACAGTTTGCAACAGCATATTTTAATTCCAGCTTTTGGTTAATAAATAGATAAGAGAGCTCTTTAAATACTGGCTGATTAATAGACCCTTTGATTTTCTTTTGTATTTATTTATCCATCCATTCATCCAATAGTTATCAAATGCTTATGAATGCCAATTCTGTGCTTTTCCCACAAGATACACAATGGTAAATAAGAAAGAACTTACACATAAGAAATTTATATTCTGGTAGAGGAGAGAGGACATGTATACAAATCAGTGAAATACATGGTAGAAAGTGAGAATGGCATTTAATGAGACTCAAATACAACCTCAGTGGGTTCAGAGATTCTTCGCTCACAACATTTCAACAAATTATTTTCCTAGTTTATCTCAAAAAATTCTTGTTGGTATTTCAATAAGAATTCGTTGAGATAAATTAAGAAAAGAGAGATTTATTTAGGTTTGGAAAATTTAAAGGATCCAAGTAGGAGGGAATTGCTTTTTAAAGATGCTGTGGTTAAAGATCTTACAGTGGTGTGTGGTAATTGCCAAAGATCTGAAGGTGGTGTTAGCAGCTACTTACAGAAGCTCAAATCCTGTGCCTTATGAAGCTGTATGGTTATATTTTAACACAAAACAAATCACCCTACATTGCTGTCCAGTTTATTTAAATATACTTTGCACATTGTATTAGTCAGGGTTTTCTAGAGAGACAGAACTAATGGAATACACACACACACACACACACACACACACACACACACACATATATTTAGAGGTGAATTTATGAATATTAACTCACACAATCACAAGGTTCTGCAATAGGCTGTCTGCAGGCTGAGGAGCAAGGAGAACCAGTCTGAGTTCCAAAACTGAAGAACTTGGAGTCCAATATTCTAGGGTAGGAGGCATCCAGCACAAGGGAGAGAGATGTAGGCTGGTAGACTAGGCCAGTCTTTCTTTTTACATTTTTCTGCCTACTTATATTCTAGCTGCCCTGCAGCTGATTAGATAGTACCCACCCATCTTAAGGGTGGATCTGCCTTTCCCAGCCTATGGACTGAAATGTTAATCTCTATTGACAATACCTTCACAGGCACACCCAAGATCAATAATTTGTATCCTTCAATCCAATCAAATCGACACTCGGTATTAACCATCATACACATCAACATCTCTTTGGAAATAATTGTCACCTTTTTTCCCCATCATTCCACCAAAATATTCTGGAGGTCAACTAAAAATTCTTATAAAGGAGGTAACATCTGAAATTATAAAGCAATAAGAGAAATTAATTTTGTTAACTCATTTATCATAACCCAGTTGCTGTTTTCAAATACTCCCAAGAACTTACTGTGATGGAATAATGCTGTATATCATATTTCCTTTTCTCAGAACTAATGACAATGTTTGATACACTGAGTTTTGCTGATTTTCTTAATTTATTAAAAATAATACAGATACATATACCAAAGATGCAATGTATTGATTGCACATTGACTTGAAATAGCTTGATTGTGATATCCTGTAAAACTGAGTCATTCCAATCATAACTGTTATCTGTTTCTTTTCCTGAGAAACAATATTAAAATGCATTCATTTGTAATCAGAATACTCTAAGGTACCCTATTTGTGAATATTAGAGTTTATCAAGAAGTATCCTTTTAGTATAGTACTAATCAATCAGTCATGGATCCTTTTTACTTTTAGCAGAAAGATTAGAGAAGATTTAATGAAGGAATGAAGACTAGCTGAATTAGGAAGGGGACAGCTTAGCTACAAAGAAGTTAGAGGGACTCCCTGGAGAGAAATGACATGAGCAAATGAGCAAATGGAGTGAGGAAACTTTATTTGAGTTATGTACTGCACCTCATTGTAGGAAACATTGCACATTTCTGTTTTATAAGTAAAGGGAAGTATAATTAGGAAATCAGAGGTCAATTTAAAAAAAATTTAATTTAATTTAAAGTTCCAGCATACACATGCAAAACATGCAGGTTTGTCACATAGGTAAATGTGTGCCATGATGGTTTGCTGCATCTATCGACTATTCAGGTATTGAGCCCTGCATGCATTAGTTGTTTATCCTGCTTCTCTTCTTCCTCTTACCCTCCTGACAGTCCTGGTGTGTGTTGTTCCCCTCCCTGTGTCTATATGTTCTCATTGTTCAGCTACCACTTATGAGTGAGAACATGTGGTGTTTGGTTTTCTGTTTCTGTGTTAGTTTCCTGAGGATGATGGCTCCTAGCTTCATCTGTGTCCCTGTAAAGGACATGATCTCATTCCTTTTTATGGCTGCATAGTATTCCATGGTGTATATGTACCACATTTTCTTTATCCAGTCTACCATTGATGGGCATTTGGGTTGATTCCATATGTTTACTATTGTGAATAGTGCTGCAATAAACATACATGTGCACGTATCTTTATAATACAGTGATTTATTCCTTTGGGTATATACCCAGTAATGGGATTGCTGGGTCAAATGGTATTTCTGGTTCTAGATCACTGAGGAATTATCACACTGTCTTCCACAATAGTTGAACTAATTTAAATTCCCACCAACAGTGTAAAAGTGTTCCTGTTTCTCCACAGCCTGGCCAACATCTGTTGTTTCTTGACTTCTAAGTAATCACCATTCTGACTGGTATGAGATGGTATCTCATTGTGGTGTGAGATGGTATCTCTTTGATTTGCATTTCTCTAATGATCAGTGATGTTGAGCTTTATTTCATACGTTTGTTGGCGGCATAAATGTCTTCTTTTGAGAAGCGTATGTTCATGTCCTTTACCCACTTTTTGATGGGATTGCCTTTATCTTGTAAATTAGTTTAAATTCTTGTAAATTCTGGATATTAGCCCTTTGTCAGATATGTAGATTGCACATTTTTTCCTCGTTTTGTAAGTTGCCTGTTCACCCTGATGATAGTTTCTTTGTTGTGCAGAGGCTCTTTAGTTTAATTAGATTTCATTTGTCAATTTTTGCTTTTGTTGCAATTGCTTTTGTTGATGTCATCATAAAATATTTGCCCATGCCTATATTCTGAGTGGTATTGCCTAGATTTTCTTCTAGGATTTTTATGGTGTTGGGTTTTACATTTAATCCATCTTGTGTTAATTTTTGTATAAGGTGTATAGGAGTCCAGTTTCACTTTTCTGCATATGGCTAGCCAGTCTTTCCAGCACCCTTTATTAAATAGGGAATGCTGTCTTTATTGCATGTTTTTGCCAGGTTTGTTGAAGATCAGATGGTTGTAGGTGTGTGATCTTTTTTCTGAGATCTCTATTCTGTTCCATTGGTCTTTGTGTCTGTTTTATACTAGTACCATGCTGCTTTTGTTACTGTAGTCTGGTAGCATAGTTTGAAGTCAGGTAGCGTGATGCCTCCAGCTTTGTTATTTTTGCTTAGGATTTTTGTTATTTTTGCTTAGCCCATATATCTTGGCTATATGGGCTCTTTTTTTGGTTTCATATGAATTTTAAAGTAGGTTTTCTAATTCTGTAAAGAATGTCAATGGTTATTTAATGGGAATAGCACTGAATCTATAAATTACTATGGGTAATGTGGTCATTTTCATGATATTGATTTTTCCATTCTATAAGGATGGAATGTTTTTCCATTTGTTTATGTCCTCTCTTACTTTCTTGAACAGTGGTTTGTAGTTCTCTGAAGAGGTCCTGCACCTCTTTTGTTAGGTATATTCCTAGGTATTTTATATTCTTTGTAGCAATTATAAATGAAAGTTAATTCATCATTTGGCTCTCTGCTTGTCTATTGCTGGTGTATAGGAATGCTCATGATTTTTGCACACTGAATTTGTATCCTGAGGCTTTGCTGAAGTTGCTAATTAGCTTAAGGAGCTTTGCGGAGAGGTCAATTTTTAAGAAATGACTTCCTAAATAGATAAGTTTTGTTAAGTATACACCACTCTCATTGGGAAGCAACATGGGTAAGGTGGGAAAAGAATACACATTTTACTGAATAATTCTAGAGCAAAATAAATGACCTTGAAAATTGGCTCTATCATAAATTTGTTGAGAACAAGTGTAACTATTCCTACACCCCTGCCATGAAATCTTACCCTGATTTATCTGGTCAGTTCCTTCTAATACTTTTCTATAAGAACCATTCCAAACTTTTTATTTTTTCTCAAAACTTCAAACCAACTAACCTCATTTCTGCCAACTATACACTCATTCTCATACAATAACTTTAATGATAATAAATAAAATTTTATTATCTAGAAAGCCCCTTAATTTGTTCCAACACACTCATTCAGACTTCTCTCCTCTTGTTATAATTGAAAATTGTCTCTCCTCTCTAAACCTTATCTTAGCATCTATCCTCTAAATTTCTTTTTGGGATGGATATTCTCTATCTGACCCTTGGTGTCCACTTTCCACCATTTTCTCCTGCTCTTGTTCCAGGAGACTGATCTGTACGACCTGTATAAATGCTTCTTTGCTCTCAGGCATTAGGTTGGATATGGCCAATGGAAGTCACCAGCATTTGATCAGAGAGCAGGATAATGATGAGGCCAGGATATTTATTCTCCAGCATCCTTTTTTCCAGGCTGCAGGGTTGGCAGTGGCTGTGTTCCTGTATCAAAGGCTGCAGCAGGTACACTGGAAAATTGGCTCATGCAGCTACCTACATACCTCAAAGGGCTTTGGTAACCATTTCTTTCCTTTTTTTTTTTAAACAGAGTCTTGCTTTGTTGCTCAGGCTGGAGTGCAGTGGCCTGTGATGTAAGCTCACTGCAACCTCCACCTCCTAGGTTCAAGCAATTCTCCTGCCTCAGCCTCCCAAGTAGCTGGGATTACAGATGTGTGCCACCACATGCAGCCAATTTTTGTATTTTTAGTAGAGATGAGGTTTTACCATATTGGCCAGGTTGTTATTGAACTCCTGACCTCTAGTGATCCACCCACCTTGGCCTCCCAAAGTGCTAGCTTGGCCACATTTCCTTGCTTATCAGGCATAGTGGAGGAACCTATTGCTGATCTCAGGAGTGCATCACTATCTTTGGTTTCTTTTCTTCATTCTATCCATAATTTTTTCAATAGGTCATTCATTAACTTTCATTAACTCACTTTATGCCCCCATTTTTTTTGAGTTGCTTCTACTCAGCAAGACCCTGACTGATACACTTTCCTCCTGCTTCCTAAACAACTATTCTCTGTCAAAAAAATTCTTACAAACTTGGAAATAAAAACAAAAGGCAACCAGCATATCCTTTCATTGCCTTATAGGGTGGTTGCTTTACTGGTCTACTCAAGGATTATCTAAGGGGATGTACTTTGTTCCCCTCATGGTTTATTATGGATTAGACATGCTTAGTGAAGTTACTTGCTAATTTATGTATTTTTGCCCTCTAATGTTACAAATAATTTCTGTCCAAGTTTTCTCTTCCATAAAAAGATAACTCAAAAGCTTCCAGTTTTTGCAGGGTTATTAATAAGTTTTATATTAGCATAGCAATCTTATCCTCACATTCCTTTATTAAATTTCTTATAATAAATCTGCTATTCAGATCACTTTGAGTAGATCTTAATCTCTTCCCAGTTACCTCATTAATCAATGAATTAAATGACATCTTTAATACATGTTCACTTTATATTTGCATTAGAATAATGATTTTACCTCTTTGAAAATTCTGCTTTAGAACCTCTTTTGATTGTCTTTCCTGTCTTATTCCCACAGCTTCAATCTTTCCTTATCTGTTGTTTCCTTCCCTTACGCATTTACGCATCCTCAAATCTCTCCTATCTTTAGAAAGGCAACCAAGAAACAGAACAAACCCCAAAGCCTCCTGGATTTCCACCTATGCCTTATGCTTCTTGGAAGCATTGCCTTCATATACATGTATTGCTCATTTCTTCATTTCATATTTACTTCTCTTTCTACTGACATGATTTATTCCTCCATGATTCCAATGAAACTGCTCATGTTAAAGCAGTTAAAGACCTCCTTATTCAGTTTAATAAACACATTAAGTTCTAAAGCTGTTCGGCTTCACCATTCTATTTGACTATGCTATTTTCGTTTATATATATATATATATATATTCATTATATATATTTATTTTAATTAGAACCTTGCATTTTTTAATTTAATTTTATTTTATTTTTCTTGAGACAGAATCCTGCTCTGTCACCAGGTTGGAGTGTAATGGCTCAGTCCTGGCTAAGTGACACCCCTGACTCCTAGGTTCAAGTGATTCTCCTGCCTCAACCTCCTGCATAGATGGGATTACAGGAATGTGCTACCAAGCCCAGCTATTTTTTTGTATTTTTAGTATAGATGGGGTTTCACTATTTTGGCCAGGCTGGTCTCGAATTCCTGACCGCAGATGATTCGCCCACCTTGGCCTCCCAAAGTGCTGGGATTACAGGCATGAGCCACCTTACCTAGTCTCTTTTTTCTTTCTGGTTGAAATTTTAAGGCTTTTGATTGCTTTTAAGAGTGGTGGTGCCTCAGGGTTTTTGCCTGAGCCTTCTTTTCCTTTTTTCCAGTTTAATCTTTTGTTGTTTTATTTTCTCCTGCTTGGAGTAAAGTGAGGAGGAAAAATAGCCCAGGGATTTTATTGGTTGGAATTAATGTAGTTTGTTAGCATAGTACAATACTTGATACCAAGAAGCTGGCATTGATACAATACTATTAACCACAGACCCTATTCAGGTTTGCTAGTTTTCTCACTAATATGTCCTCCTCATCTACAATCTAATCCAGGATTTCACACCGCATTAATTGTCGTAAATTCTTAGTCTCTTCCAGTCATCGATGGTTCCTCAGTCCTTTCTTGTCTTTCAAGATATTGACACTTTGAAGAGTACTGATCAGTTATTCTGTAGAATGTCGCACAATCTGCACTCATCTGAAGTTTTCTAGGATTAGATTGAAGCTATGCTTTTTTGGAAGAAACACCACAGAAGTGGTATATCACATCAGAGTTTATATAACATCCATAGATTTTCTAACTAGTGATGTTAACTTTGCTCATTTGGTTAAGGTGATGTCTACCAGACTTCTTCATGGAAAAGCAACATCACTAATTATCAGAGAAATGCAAATCAAAACTACAGTGAGATACCATCTTGCACTAGTCAGAATGACTATTACTAAAAAGTCAAAAGAACAGTTCCTGGAGAGGCTGTGGAGAAAAGGAGATGCTTATATACTGTTGGTGGAAATGTAAATTAATTCAGCCACTGTGGAAAGCAATTTGGAGATTTCTCAAAGCACTTAAATCAGAACTGCCATTTGAACCTGCAGTGGTAATAATTACTGGGTGTACATCCAAAAGAAAACAAATCAGGCTGGGTGCAGTGGTTCATGTCTGTAATTTTAGCACACTGGGAGGCTAGGCAGGTCAATTTCTTGAGCTCAGAAACCAGAGACAAGCCTGGGCAACATGCAGAAACCCCATCTATACAAAAAATTTAAAATTTAGCTGGGCATGTTGGCATGCACCTGTAGTTCTAGCTACTTGGGAGGCTGAGATAGGAGGATCGTTTGAACCCAGGAGGTGGAGGTTGCAGTGATCTGAGATCATGCCACTGCACTCCAGCCTGGTGGCAGAGCAAGACCCTTTCTAAAAATAAAAATAAAAATAAAGAGTAAAGAAAATTAAAGAAATCATTCTTCCAAAAGATACATGCACTTGCATGTTCATTGCAGCACTATTTACGGTAGCGAAGACATGGAACCAATCCATGTGCCCATCAATGGTAGACTGGATAAAGAGAATGTGGTTCATATGCACCACAGAATACTATGCAACCATCTAAAAGAATGAGATCATGTCATTTGCAGGAACACGGATTAAGCTGGAGGCCATTGTCCTAAGTGAACTAACATAGGAACAGAAAATCAAATACTGCATTTTCTCACTTATAATTGGGACCTAAACATTGGGTACTCATGGACATAAATATGACAACAATAGAAACTACAGATTACTAGACGGGTGAAGAGGGGGCAAGGGTTGAAAATCTAACTATTGGGCACTATGCTTAGTAACTGGGTGATGAGATCACCTGTATGCCAAACCTCAGCATCACATGATATATGCAGAGACAGGGTCTTGCTATGTTGCCTAGGCTAGTCTCAAACTCCTGGTTTCAAATTATTGTATGACTTCAGCCTCCAGAGTAGCCAGAACTACAGATGTGCAACACCATGCCCAGTTTCACCAGATAATTTTTAATAACAAAGGGTGAACTAGTAGCTTTTTTTCCTTCTTATTCTCCATATACTTCACACATGATTCTGTTATTTTTCACAACTTCAATTACCATTTAGCTCTGTAGTACAGGTCCAGCTTTATCTACAAAGCACCAGATCTGCACATCCAACTGCCATTAGACATCTTGGATGTCCAAACATATCTCAGACTCCACGTAGTCACAAAAGAACTAAACATTCTTACATTTGCTGCCTCTTGTGTGCTTCCTAAATTATTCAATAGTGCCATCAGCACTAGGTTTCTTAAGCCAGAAACCTGGACACTTTTCTTGAATTCTTCTACCTTACCTTATGTATATTCAATTAGACTCTAATTAGGACAATTCTACCTTTTAACTATTTCTCAAGTCTATTGTCTACACTCTAACTCCTACCTTTTGGGTTAGGCTGCAAAAAATTACCTGGCCCCTAGTTAGTCTCCCTGTTTCTACTTTTGCATCTTCCAGGCCATTTGTCTGTAGTGCAAATCTAATCATCTCACTCACTTTTAACCATTAAATGCCTCCTATTTCCTTTGGATAAGTCCAAAGTCCCTATCATTCTCCTTCATCTTCCAACCCTGCCTTCTGCTGCCATCACATTTCTTGCTATTTCATTCACCAACTCTTTGTTCCAGCCACAGAAGTGGGTATAAAGGCCCAGTGAAACCCAAATATTGAATTCCATTGAAATAGGTTTGTGCTATGTTCTCTACAGAATGCAAGATTATCAACCAAAGGGGAAGTAGAGGTAACAAAAATAATTAAAAATGTATTTGCAAATTGTGGTTGGTAATCTGAGTTTACATAATAATAGTTTTTATTGGGAGAAATAAGAACTATTATTTGTAGGCCCCTTGCTGCCCTGTACATCTTTCTGGCTATGCCAAGATTGTAAAAACTGACTGCTCTTTACTGGGGCAATTCTTCAGGATTGTTTACGCAGTTGGTAATCTTGAAAGATGTGGTAACATCTCTTTACTCCAGTCAGAGAACAAGACTGCTTCCTCCTTTCTATAAAAGTGCTGGATTCTCCAGCCTCAGTGCTCCTCAGCTGCAGTGCAAATACTCTGCTTGTGTAGCATCCATCTGAGCGCCTCAGTTTTTCCCCCATGGGATTTGGGGCAAGAGGAATCTGCAAATCTGCTGATGCTCCTGCAGCTGGCTGCACTGTGCATAATAAAATCCTTTGTTTTTTGCTCAAGAGTTTTATCTTTTTGGCTAGCATTCAGAAACAACAAAAGGCTAATTTGGTAGCTTGTAAATGAAATCCAACTTGAACGTTTTATATTTTTAAAGTAGCTAGTTCTTTTGCTTTCACATTATTGTAAGAAATGTTGACCAAATTCCACTTTCTCCTGCAAAGGAAATTAAAACAACCGATAATGATCCGGGTCAACAATGGCCTCTGACACCCCCACTTTGAAGCATTCCTCAGTGGTGATAGGTCAGCATTCTATATCAACTTTTTCTAATTCACAATCGTGAGACTTAAGGATGTATTAGGGATGTGAAGTCATGTTATTCTCAGATTCTCCAGGGCATCTGAAGATTAAGTGATGTATTATTTTATTTTTTCAAAAATAAATCAGTACCTTTAATGTATTTTGGTACAACCACAAGAATATGGATCATCAAATCTTAGTTAGAGTATCTGAAATAATGGATGGACGGTGAGCTGAATGAAGAAGTCCAAAATCAAACCCAGTTTTTCATTAATTCATTCGGTAGACAATAAGCACCTACTGATTTCCAGGCACTACTCTGGAAAGTAATATGGATACAAGACAAGATCATTGAAGTCTTGTAAAGCTTACAGCTGAAGGAAGAGACTGACATGCAAACATTTCTAATATGATGTAGTAAGAATTCTGATAAAACTCAGCATACAACTATATTAAAGTGCCTAGTTCTCATGAATGCCCATTCATGTTTACACATAAAATACTTTTAATTCCATTATCCAGAAAACACTACTGTTTATAGTTTGGTAGATTTGGTAGATACCCTTTTAGACTAATATTTTTTACCCTGGAATACATAAACAAAACATATATATGTGTTTATGTGTACGTATCTGTATTTGTATGTTTATGTGTATGTATATATATGTATATACTTAATATATACTTATTAAAGGATAATATATACTTATATCCTTAGTATATACTTATATATAATACATACTTGTATACTATATTATGTATACTTATATAATGCATATATATAATTATATATATGTAATTAAGAAAACACAATAAATGCTATTAAAATACATGTTGTGCTATAAGTTTATGAATACTTTATCCAGAAACCCTTTTCTATGACAGCTTATATATATACACATAGACATCTATATATGTATTAAATAAAACTGATCATTAGGAATCTTAAATGTGAATTATACTTCAAAGTCCAAAGAATTTGAAAGGAAAATACATAATTTATCAAACAAACTTTCTGTGTTTTCCTGGGCCTTCATAAAAGAAAATGATAGTATTTGATAGTATTCATGTTCAGTTATATTCACTGAGTATACATAAGGAAAATACTTCTATTTCATTACTGTTCTGAGACTGAAATGACAAATTAAATTCATGAAGAATCAAATTCACTTGGAACAAACAGCTCAGTATTTTAAATTCTAAACTGATATGAACTGGCAGGGTTTGAAAAAATTTCATGTATTGTATTTGCATTTTGGAATTTCAAAGGCCTGCTATTGATTTGGTTACCATGCATTTAAAATGAATGAGTATAATAACAGAACTACTACATGTATTTTCCAGTACATGAGCAGAATTTTACATGGAGGGAAACCTTTCTTCTGTCTGCCACAAGATCACTGAAACATAGTGTCCAAGGGAAAAATGGCTGTTGTACTCTTCCTTAAAGGGTGAGTGCAGGTGAAGTTGTGACTTGAAAATGTAAGTCTGGCAAATACAACAGTTTGCCCACTCAATGCCCATATATGGAGCCCTCTCCCTACATAATGTGGTACCATCTGCTGAGAGATAAGCACCATTCTGCTGAGTGAGGCTTCCCGGAAAGCCATGGCTTTCTTGATGAGGAAGGACAAGCACAGTTGCACTGCTCCTTCTGCCTCGTTCTTCACTTTGCTCCAGTCTCATTCTTCTTACCTTGCACCATGGAATCATGAGGTTATGATGAGGAAAAGGTCTATATGGCAAAGGCACAAGGGCAAGAAGACAAAAGTTCCTGAATTTCCAATGACATCAGTGAGTAAGTGAATGCCAGTTACCACCTTCCCTTGAGCTTCTTGTGAAAAAGAAACTTTGTTTAAGCTACCGATAATAATATATTCTTTACTTGCCTCTAAACTTCTTTGTAACTGATATACTATGAAATAAAGATCTGCCTCTACTCTCTACACAGTCTCCAAAGTCAACGCTTCTAAAACAGTGTGAAAGACAGACAACATATTAGGTGCTTGGGTTTGTAAGATCATTCTTTCATCTCATACACCTTTGGTCAGGTAGTTCTAGAGCCTAATATTAAGTTCTGGCTTTCTAAACTTACAAGATATTTAGAGGCCGCCGGGCGCAGTGGCTCATGCCTGTAATCCCAGCACTTTGGGAGGCCGAGGCGGGTGGATCACCTGAGGTCGGACGTTTGAGACCAGCCTGACCAACATGGAGAAACCTCATCTCTATTAAAAATGCAAAATTAGCTGGGCATGGTGGTGCATGCCTGTAATCCCAGGTACTCAGGAGGCTGAATCAGGAGGCAGAAGAATCGCTTGAACCTGGGAGGTGGAGGTTGTAGTGAGCCAAGATCGTGCCATTGCGTTCCAGCCTGGGCAACAAGAGTGAAACTCTGTCTCAGAAAAAAAAAAGATATTTAGAGGTCCCAGAAAGAGTTCAAAGGAACAATTCGAAAAGAAATATATGGCTTGTGAATAAAGATTTAAGAAGAAAGACTTTAAAAATCAACCACCATAGTATTTCTGGCCATGAAAAAGAGGTGAAAATTTATTATTAGAAACCAAATCTTACAATGTATTAAAAATACATTATGAACAAAATGAATTTTTTTCACCAATTTTAGGAAGGCTTAACATTAAAAAGTACATTATAAGGCATGATACAACCGTTTATTTAGATTACCAAAATTATCATTTCCTGCTAATTTAGAACTCTATGAGGGCAAGATTGTGTCTATTTTTTTTTTGAGATGGAGTTTTGTTCTACTTGCCCAGGCTGGAGTGCAGTGCAGCAACCTTGGCTCACTGCAACCTTCACCTCCCAAGTTTAAGTGATTCTCCTGCCTCAGCCTTCCAAAATGCTGGGATTATAGGCACCTGCCTCCATATCTGGCTAAGTTTTGTATTTTTGGTAGAGATGGGGTTTTACCCCATTGGCCAGGCTGGCCTGGAACTCCTGACCTCAGGTGATTCACCTGCCTCAGCCTTCCAAAATGCTGGGATTATAGGCATGAGCCACCACACCTGGCCGATTGTATCTGTTTTATTCACTATTTTACCTCCAGTTCCAAGCATCTGGGCTCATGGTAGGCATCAATAACATATTTTTTTTTTCAATAAAATTAAGTTACATGTGGTTATATATAAAAATTTAGTTTTAAAGGTATTTATAGTAACCAAAATATTTCACGTTTCAAGTCATTTCAAAAGCAGTAGAGAAAATTATTTCACCTTATTAAAGGTAGAAGTATGTCCTAAGGAATTTTTTTCAGTGCTTTGGAGTCAGGGTGGCCAAAAATATTTATTCACTATTGGCTAATATTGGGCTGCATGCCTTATTGCTGAACAACAGACTCTTCCACAGAATACTTCTCAGCAACAGAGTTACCCATTACCCGACAATCAGAATTAGCACATGCAACACAACCAAATTTCTATTTCTGCATTGTTGTAGGAAAAAAAAATCACAAAAGTGACTCTGACAAAATATCCAATACATTGAATGATAACACTAGTATAGAAACAGCTTCAGGAAGGCCTACCATGTAATGTATATTCAGCCTCCCCACCTGGCTTCCCCATGGTCATGAACATGGGACCTAATGGCACTATTTGGGACAAATTATTTATTATTGCAGATTTAGACAAAATCACTTTTGGTTTTTAAACTTTAAGTAATTTAATAGTTTGGTGAAGAATTTGGATTCTAAATGCAGCTTGGTTTTGGCAAATCCAAACATAGATTATAATTATTCATCTGTCTAGATGCATGTGTTTCAAGTTACTGTCCTCAAACCTCTTAAATAGGTTCCAGCCAGGAAAAGAAACACATTTCTCAATTACTTTTGAAAAGTCATGTGTTAAAAGTGAGTGAGGAGTTCAAGATAGTTGCAATAAATCACTTAATAAAGGCAGAGAATTACCTTGCATAATTAACTTGAGATTCAGCAGCATGATAATCAGTATCATTTTCTGTAACAATCAGGAAACTTTAATTGAATATTTCTGTTTTATCCTCAGGGGGGCCTTTCTTCAATTTGATCAGTCATAAAGTTCAGAGTGTCAGTTTTAATTAGTTTTGTGTCAGAGGGTACCATTTGTCCTTATAAATATCATTAAAGAGATCTAAAGATGCTTTTTCTTTTTCTTTTTTCTATCGTCCAGGCTGGAGTGCAGTGGTATGATCTTGGCTCACTGCAACCTCTGACTCCTAGGTTCAAGCAATTCTCCTGCCTCAGCCTCCCAAGTAGGTGTGATAAAAGGTGCCCACCACACCTGGCTAATTTTTTTTTTTTGTATTTTTAGTAGAGACTAGGCTTCACCATGCTGCCCAGGCTGCTCTCAAACTCCTGACCTCAGGTATTAACTTACCTCAGCCTCCCAAAGTGCTGGGATTATAGGCATGAGCCACTGTGCCCGGCTTTTTCTGTGAGGGTTTAGATACTGAACTTCCATGATGAAGTATCCATACATTGGAGTCTTAATTTCTTCACCAGTAAAAACTGAAAAGTGTTTTCCAATTTAATTTGTCTTATTATATACAGATATGATTCTTATTTGAATTAGAAAACTGAACTATCAAAGATTTACATTTTTGTCTCTGTGTGTAGAGTGATACAGCATATTTCTTAGAATTTGCCAATTGGCTTTAAACTTTTACTCTCATGGTTAAATGAAAAGTAATTATAACACTTACTAAAGACAATAGCAACTCTTAGAGGTATAGCCTAGGGAGAAAAAAGTGGAGGATAGGAGGCAGGACTAACTTGCAGCTCCCTCTTGGAGGGACAGAGCAGCATGTGCAGACTCACATCATGAATTTTTGCTCCAAGAACTACCACAGGAACATACCAGGAAAGCCAAAAGAACCTATAGAAGCTTTGAAGGAACTGACTTGTTGCCACAGCCTCTGTGACACAGCTGATAAATTGTGAATGCTCTAAGTGTGCAAGGGGAACGTCTGTCCCCAAAAACACATCCTCACTGGGGAACCTGAAGGTCCAGATCACAGGAGAAGGATTTAACCTTACCTGGATTTGAGACAAATTTAGAGAGCCAAGCCAAATATATGCTTAGGTTGAGGAAGCAGTGGGAAGATCCCTGTGGGCACTTTTTGTTCCCAGGGAAGCCATTTGTGACTTTGTCTTGCAGAGGCCCTTGGGGAAAGCTGCCAGTAGAACTGGGGAAAAATCACCGGGAGAAGGAAACTTCCGGCTTAACTTCATAACAATTTCCACTGAACGCAAAGTTTCCTGTACAGAATCTGGGGGAAGGGCAGATGGGGATTGCAGATAGGAGAAAGCTTGAAACCTGAACTGCTTGCTTTCTCAGCAAAGGAGGCTTATAGCCTTGGGCAAGTTCTCAGCCCTGCTCAATTGCTGCCTAGAAATAATCTCAGTGCTACTGGGCACGTAGTAAGACTGGCCTTTCTGAGTGCGGGGAATCTGGGTGAGGCCTGTCACTGCCAGCTTTCCCTCACTTCCCTGGCCACCTGTACTATACCATAATCCCTTTGAGAACTTAATTCAATTATCTGGAGAACCGCATCCCCAACTCCCACAATGTCTGCAACAAGCCCTGCCCAAAGTGAGTCTGAGCTCAGACACATATAACCCTGTTCCCACCTGATGGTCTTTCCAGACCTGCCCTGGTAGCTGAAGACAAAGGACATAATCTCTGGGAGCTCAGTGGCTCAACCCATCACATAAGAACCACAAATATTTATCCAAGTGAACGTAGAGCAAGCTTGTATCCTCCCTATACTACTGCAGCTGATGCTCTCTTGAACGAGCTACCTTCTGGCTGCAGGCCAACCAACACAAAACTAGCATGCTAAACAAAATTACAACCAAGGACCCTCACAGAGTCCAGTTTACTCCTCTGCTACCTCCACTGGAGCAGGTGCTGGTATCCATGGCTGAGAGACCTCAAGATGGATCACATCACAGAACTCTTTGCAGACACTCCCCAGTACCAGCCAGAGCCTGGTAATGCCCCATAAGAGAAATAACAATCACTGCAGTTTGACTCCCAGGCAGCCCTAGGGAAGGGGGAGAGCATCACATCATTGGGGCACCCTGTGGGACAAAAGAATCTGAACAGCATTCCTTGAGCCCCAGATCTTCCCTCTGACATAGTCTCTTCAAATGAGAAGGAACTAGAAAAACAAGTCTGGTAATATGACAAAACATACTAGCTCACCAGCAATGGATCCAAACTGAGACAGAAACTCTGAATTGCTAGAAAAAGAATTTGAAAGGTTGATTATTAAGCTACTCAAGGAGGCACCAGAGGAAGGTGACATCCAACTTAAAGAAAAAAAAATGATACAGGATATGAATGAAAAAATCTCCAGAAAAGTAGATGGCATAAATAAAAACAATCACAAATTTTGGAAATGAAGGGCACATGTAGAGAAATGGAAAGTCTCAACAACAGAATTGAACAAGTAGAAGAAAGAATTTCAAAGCTCAAAGACCCGGCTTACAAACAAACAAACTCTGACAAAGACAAAGTAAAAAAGAATTAAAGAAATGAACAAAGCCTCCACGAAGGTTGAGATTGTGTTAAATGACCAAACCTAAGAATAATTGGTGTTCCTAAGGAAGAAGAGAAATCTAAAAGTTTGGACAACATATTTGATGGAATAATTGAGGAAAACTTCCCTGGCCTTGCTAGTGATCCAAATACAAAGAAGCTCAAAGAACACCTGGGAAATTTATTGCAAAAAGATCATCACCTAAGCACATAGTCATCATGTTATCTAAAGCCAAGATGAAGGAAAAAATCTTCAGAGTTGTGAGGCAAAAGCATGATGTAACCTCTAAAGAAAAACCTATCCGATTAACAGCAGATTTCTCAGCAGTAACCCTACAGTCAAAAAAGAGATTGGGGTCCTATATTTAGCCTCTTTAAACAAGGCAATTATCAGCCAAGAATTTTGTTTCTAGTGAAACTAAGCTTCATAAATGAGGGAGAGATATGGTCTTTCCAAGACAAACAAATGCTGAGAGAATTAGCCATTACCAAGTCAGTACTAAAAGAACTGGTAAAGGAGCTCTAAATTATGAAAGAAATTCTCAAAATACATCAAAATAGAACCTCCTTAAATCATAAATATCACAGGACCTATGAAACAATAACACAATGAAAAAAAAAAGCAAGGTATTCAGGCAACAAATAGCAAAATGAATAGAACTATACTTCACATCTCAATACTAACATTACATGTAAATGACCTAAATGCTCCACTTAAAAGATACAGAATAGTAGAATGAATAAGAATTCACCAACCAAGTATCTGTTATCTTCAAGAGACTCAGAATAACTAACACAGAACTGACATAAACTTAAGGCAAGGAATGGGAAAAGACATTCCATGCAAATGGACACCAATGGTGAGGAGGAGTAGCTATTCTTATATTAGACAAAATAGACTTTAAAGAAACGACACTTAAAAAAGACAAAGAGGGACATTTTATAATGATAAAAGGACTAGTCTAACAGGAAAATATCACAATTCTAAATATATATGCACCTAACACTAGAGCTCCTAAATTTGTAACACAATTACTACTTAGGTCTCTAAGATGTTAGATGGACAGCAACACAATAAAAGGGGGAATTTCAATACTCCACTGACAGCACTAAACATGTCATCAAGACAGAAAGTCAACAAAGAAACAATGGACTTAAACTATACCCTAGAGCAAATGGACTTAATAGATTTTTACAGAACATTCCACCCAACATCTGCAGAATATAACATTCTATTCATCAGCACATGGAACATTCTCCAAAAAAGACCGTATGATAGGCCACTAAACAAGTCTCAATAGATTAAAAAAATCAAAATTATAAAAAATACTCTTTCAGACCACAGTGGAATAAAATTAGAAATCAACTCCAAAAGAAACCCTCAAAACCATGCAAATGCATGGCAATTAAATAACCTGCTCCTGAATGATCATTGGGTCAACAATAAAATCAAGATGGAAATTAAAAAATTCTTTTAACTGAATAATAACAGTGACACACCTATGGGATACAGCAAAGACAGTGCTAAAAGGAAAGTTTATAGCATTAAATACGTATATCAAAAGGTCTGAAAAAGCACAAATAGACAATCTAAGGTCACATCTCAAGGAACTAGAGAAACAAGAACAAGCCAAACTCAAACCCAGCAGAAGAAAAGAAATAACCAAGATCAGAGCAGAACTACATGAAACTGAAACAAACAAACAAAAATTACAAAAGATAAATGCAAAAAAATCCCTGAATATTTGAAAAGATGAACAAAATGGATAAACTATTGTGAGATTAACTGAATAGAAACCTAGAAAACCTAGTATAAACCAAGTACAACTAGAAAACCTAGAAGACATGGATAAATTCCTGGAAATATACGATCCACTGAGATTAAACCAAGAATAAATAGAAACTTTGAACAGGTCTATAACAAGCAGTGAGATTGAAATGGTCATAAAAACTACCAAAAAAAAAAAAAAGTCCCAGACCAGACTGATTCACAGCTGAATTCTATGAGACATTCAAAGAATAATTGATAACAATCCTATTGACACTATTCCAGAAGATAATGAAAGAGGGAATCTTCCCTAAGTTAGTCTATAAAGCCAGTATCACTCTAACACCAACCAGGAAAGGACATAACAAAAAAAAAAAAATAAAACTACAGATTAATATCCCTAATGAACATAGATACAAAAATCATCAACAAAATACTAGATAACTGAATTTAACAGCATTTTGAAAAGATAATCCACCATGATCAAATCAGTTTCATACCAGAGATTCAGAGATGGTTTAACCTATACAAGTCAATAAATGTGATACACCACATAAACAGAATTGAAAACAAAAATTACATGATCATCTCAATAGACACAGAAAAAGCATTTGACAAAATGCAGCATCCCTTTATGATTAAAACCCTCAGCAAAATTGTCATAGAAGGGGCATTTCTTAGGGTAATAAAAGCCATCTATGACAAACTCACAGCCAATGTTATACTGAACAGGGAAAAGTTGCAAGTATTCTCCATGAGAACTGGAACAAGACAAGGACGCCCACTCTTACCTCTTCTATTCAACATAGTACTGGAAATCCTAAGCAATCAGACAAGAGAAGGAAATAAAGGGCATCCAGATTAGTAAAGAGGAAGTCTAACTGTCACTGTTTGCTGATGATATGATTGTACAACTAGAAAATCCTAAAGACTCATCCCCAAATATCCTAGAACTGATAAATGAATTCATTAAAGTTTCAGGATACAAAATCTATGTACACAAATCAGTAGCACTGCTCTACACCAGTAGTGACCAAGCTGAGAATCAAATCGAGAACTCAACCCCTTTTAAAATAGCTGCAAAAACAAACAAACAAACAAAAAATGTAGAAATATGCCTAATCAAGCAGGTGAAGACCTCTACAAGGAAAACTACAAAACACTACTGAAAGAAATATTGATGACAGAAACATATGAAACCACATCCCATGCTCATGGATGGGTGGAATCACTATTATGAAAATGACATACTGTCAAAAGCTATCCACAAATTCAGTGCAGTTCCCATGAAATTCTTCACAGAACTAGAAGAAACAATCCTAAAATTTATATGGAACCAAAAAAGAGCCCATATAGCCAAAGCAAGACTAAGCAAAAGAACAAATCTGGAGACATCATACTATTGGACTTCAAACTATACTCTAACGCAATAGTACCAAACAATATGGTGCTGATATAAAATAGGCATATAGAATGGAACAGAATGAAGAACCCAGAAATAATGCCAAATGCTTATAGTCAACTGATCTTTGACAAAGCAAATAAAAATATAAAGTGGAAAAAGGACACCCTGTTCAACAAATGGTGTTGGGATAATTGGCAAGCACATGTAGAAGAATGAAACTGGATCTTCATCTCTCATCTTATACAAAAATCAACTCAAGATGGATCAAAGATTTATATCTAAGAGCGGAAACCATAAAAATTCTAGAAGATAACATTGAAAAAGCCCTTCTAGTCATTGACTTAAGCAAAGACCTCATGAGCAAGAACCCCAAAGCAAATGCAACAAAAGCAAAGTAAATAGATTGGATATAATTAAACTAAAAAGTTTCTGCACAGCAAAAATAATCAGCAGAGTAAAGAGATAACACACAGACTCAGAGAAAAATCTTTGTGAAATATGCATCCAACAAAGGACTAATATCCAGAATCTACAAGGAACTCAAACAAATCAGCAATAATAAAATAAAAAATTACATCAAAACATGGGCTAAGGACATCAATAGATAATTCTTAAAAGAATATGTACAAATGACCAATAAACATGAAAGGAAGCTCAACATCAATAATTATCAGGGAAATGCAAATCATAATCACAGTGTGATACCACCTTACCCCTGCAAGAATGGCCATATTAAAAAAATAAAAAAAAAAAAGATGGTGTGGATGTGGTGAAAAGAGAACAGTTTTACACTGCTGGTGGGAATGTTCACTAGTACAACCACTACAGAAAACTGTGTGAAGATTTCTTTCTTTCTTTCTTTCTTTTCATTATTATACTTTAAGTTCTGGGGTACATGTGCAGATTGTGCAGAATTGTTACATAGGTATACACATGCCATGGTGGTTTGCTGCATCCATCCTGCCGTCATCTACATTAGGTATTTCTCTTAATGTTATCCCTCCCCAATCCCCCCACCCCTGCTACTCCTCCCCTAGCCTCCCTACCACCAACAGGCCCTGGTGTGTGATGCTCCCCTCCCTGTATGTTCTCATTGTTCAACACCCACTTATGAGTGAGAACATATGATGTTAGGTTTGCTGTTCTTGTGTCAGTTTGCTGAGAATGATTGTTTCCAAATTCATCTATGTCCCTGCAAAGGATATGAACTCATCCTTTTTTATGGCTGCATAGTATTCCACAGTGTATGTGTGTCACATTTTCTTTATCCAGCCTATCATTGATGGGCATTTGGATTGGTTCCAAGTCTTTGCTATCGTAAACAGTGTGGCAATGAATATACATGTGCATGTGTCTTTATAATAGAATGATTTATAATCCTTTGGGTATATACCCAGTAAAGGGATTGCTGGGTTAAATGGTATTTCTATTTCTAAATCCTTGAGGAATCACCCCTCTGTCTTCCACAATGGTTGCATTAATTTACACTCCAACAAGAACTAAAAGTAGATCTATCATTTTATCCAGCAATTTCACTACTGGGTATCTACCCAGTGGAAAATAAGTCATTATATGAAAAAGATACTTGTATACACGTTTATAGTGGCAAAATTTGCAACTGCTAAAATATGGAACCCACCCAAATGCCCATCAGTCAATAAGTGGATAAAGAAAATGTGGTGTGTGTGTGTGTATATATATATATATGGTATATATACATGGTATATATGGTATATATTTAGATATATACCATACGTATATATACACATATATATGGTATAGTATGGTATGTATACATGGTATACACACACTCGCACACACACACACACGGAATACTACTCAGCCATAAAAAGGAATGAAATAATGGCATTCATAGCCACCTGGATAAAATTGGAGACCAGTAGTTTAAGTGAAGTAACTCAGGAATGGAAAACCAAACATTGTATATTCTCACTTATAAGTGGGAGTTAAGCTATGGGGATGCAAAGGCATACAAATGGTACAATGTACTTTTGGAACTCAGGGTGGAGAAAATGTGGGAGGTAAGTGAAGGATAAAAGACAATTTTTAGGGTAGAGTTTACACTGTTCAGGTGACACATGCACCAGAATCTCAGAAATCACTACTAAAGAACTTATCCATGTACCCAAACACTACCTACTCCTCCAAAACCTATAGAAATAAAAAGTAGGTGTATAGAAATCAGAATAATTATAAAACTTTCTGAAAATATAGAAATATTTGGCTGAAATGGGACTTGAGTGATGGAGATAAGTGGGCATGAAATCATGGCAGAATAAAAATACTTCAAGTCCTAAATATTAGTACTATTTTTATACTTAATTTTTCATGAGCAGATTTTAAAATTCAAGGGTTTATATCAGTTTAATAAAAATAGTAAAAATTTATTTGGTTTGTCAAATTACAAAAATGTTTCAATTATAGTTTTTTGAGGAATTAAAATTTCAAGTATAGGCAGATTATAGAGGAATGATAAAACTCAACTAAAAATATTAATGCTTTTAGGAAGAGTTTATTCTATCCCTTGGGAGGAAATATTTCAAGATTATACTAGAAACTTTTGTTGCCAAAAACCAAGTATGCTTTGAAATGCTGTCATGTAATGTTGACAGAATTCACCAGCCAACTTAAAAAGAGCTACCACTGGCCAACATGTGACTATTTGAGCATCAAACAGAAAATGAAAATTGCAAATGATTAAAAAAGCAGAGTCCAAAAGAAGCTGTAATTTATAATGATGCCGTATTAGTCCATTTTCACACAGCTGTATAGATACTACCTGAGACTGGGTAATTCATAAACAAAAGAGGTTCAATTGACTCACAGTTCCACATGACTGGGGAGGCCTCAGGAAATTTACAGACATGGTGGAAGGTGAAGGGGAAGCAAGGCACAGTCTTACATGGTGTCAGAAGGAAGAGGTGGGAGTGGAAGGGCCAGACACTTATCAAACAACCAGATCTCATGAGAGCTTCACTCACTATCAAGAGAACAGCAAGGGGGAAATTTGCCCCCATGATTTCATTACCTTCCACCAGGTCCCTCCCTTGAAATATGGGGATTACGATTTGGGTGGGGACACAAAACCCAACCATATCTGATGCTAAAAAGAAAATGGAATTCTATTTTCTTGTAATATAAATGGTACTGTATTCAGGTTAATTTCTTTAGAGAAAAATAACATTTCATCAATTTTCATTTTATACACATACACACACACATACATACACTCACACAAATATAATAGAAGCACCCTATCTATAGAAGGATCCTATCCATGTATACTCAGACTTCTAAACTTCTCTCTGAGTACCTTCAAAGAACTAAATAAAAATTTATCTACTAATGCTCCACACCCATCAACTAATTGCATCGGAGATTACTGAGAAGATTCTATGCCCATATTTTTATTCTTCTAATTTTTATCATATATTTATTCAAAACTTCTATTTGGATGAAATTCATTGTATTAGGTCAAGCAATTTATAATATTTATATGATTCCAAACAGTCACAATTTAATAAAAATCACCATAAAATTAATTATTTGACCAAATTATTTTTATTTACTTTGCTAGAACTTAAATTTATAAAGCCTGCCTTCTTAGAGAACTTTTTTATAATAAAATTCAGTGTTCTGTCATTTTCACTTGAGCATATTCAACAGGATTGTGTTCTAACATTGAAAGGACCCTAAAATAGTTTATAAAATGGTCCTTCAGCCTGGAACTTCAGAAAGAGTTATTGATTTTAGCACAATGCTTACCATAGTCTCTCAAAGTCTTAAAGAATACCTGTGGAATGAAGGAATCCTTAAGTGCTGGAGTGCAGAGAATGCTCTTTTACAATTGTGAGTGCTTTTTTGCATATAGCAGGGTATTTTGGAAATAGCATTCACTCTCACATATACATTCCAATGTGATGAATTTGTATTCCATTTTGTCTCTTTCATGAAAAACTGTCCATAGCTTGAGGTGAAAGGTAATGGTTGCAAACAAATGCAGCAGCCCATTACTATGGCTTCCTTCCATGTCTCCCATGTAAAATGTGCTCATTCTTGTAATCCCTTCTTCAGAAAGCTGTGAATCTAAGTACCCAGAACAGTTATATTTTTCCTCTTTTTCATCTAGAACAAACTAAGAAGTGTCAAGGGGATGGAAAAAAGTCCCTTCCCCAAGCAGCTCAGTGAATATACATTTCTTTTAAACTGTCGAACCTTTTTTGTTTTAGAAAACTTCTCATTGTTTAATGTCCATGATGATTACTTAGACTAGTTCATGAGCCACTGGACTTAACAGAACATGGATATTTCTTAAATTTGAAACAGACAAAGCACAGAAAGATCAATTTTGTCTCGTAGTCTTTGTTTACAATTTGTATTGGGTAGGACTTATTTATAATGCATCACATCTAGGCAGTGTTGCTGTTGCTTCTTATACAAAACAAAAGAGGAATGTTAAAGACTGCAAGATGATAGTCTCATTAAATTATTATGATGCTTTTATTTATACAAAGTTACGTAAAAATGACCTCATAGGTTTCGATCAGCTCTGTAATTCAATATCCCAAATGACTCAATTATTTTTCTTAAATACATGACATAAGAATTTTTAAATTATCACCTGAGAGATAATTATCACATGTATTTTTAGAAGGCAGAAGTTATATGCACTAATGGGTGGATCATGAATTGACATAAGTGTTAAGTTAGAGAAAAGAAGCACTGTATATTTTAATACTTGAAATGTGTGATCCTTAATGAATAGTATAATTTATGGGTTAATGCATGGGCTTTGGATTTTGGGCTGCCCTGTGCTGAGATCCTGGCTTCTTTGATTGCAGAGAAACAAATATTGCCTAACTTAAACAAAAATGAAAATTATTGGCAAACTTTTAAGGTATAACAAACTTGAAGATTGGAGAACCACTTCTTAAAATTGACAGAAACCAATAGTTTTGGGTGAGTCAAGAAAATAGGAACTAAAGAAAATTTCTCAACATAGAAAAAGTGAGATGTGGCTTCTGCTTCTGAAGGAATGGAATATCACCATTTTTAAAAAGCCTTGTCCCATTTCCTCAGGGGTTAAAGTTCCACCAATAGTATTTGACTAAATATTGTTCCCCAAATAGTCTAGTGGAAAGAAAGATCCTGTCCTTCAACTTCTGTAATGAAAGTTATCTATTTTGCCACCTATAAAATATTCTTAATGAGTGGCATGTGATTCTCTAAGAGGAAACTGGAGTGCTGCAAGAAAGGGATAATGGATGCTGGGGGCCAAAGAGCAACAAATATACATTATGCATGGCTACTTACTAGCAGCGTGATGATTGGCAAGTTACCTAACCTAAGCCTCAGTCTTCTTATCAATAAAATGGCAACAATAACAATTTATACTTTCTTGGATTATTGCATTAAATGAAATAATATATGGAAAATCTAAGGTTCATAGCAATCATACCATACATATAGGCTATTATGATTATGATTTTGTAGTTTCTATGGTCCTTTTGCAGATATTTGTTTATTAATTTCTCACAATATCCTGTTAGGTAACTGTAATAGATTATTATCCTTGTTTTATGGATAAGTAACATGGACTTAGGAGAAGATTCCCAAAACCTAAAGCCTGGTGTTCTCTCAAATCCCACATACTTTCTTTGGTGGAGTGCAGAATGTCACTGAAATATCATCACTTTGGGGAAAAAACAAAAAAAGCAACACTATGACATAGCATTGAGCAATAGTCAGAACTAGATAACATTCAGACAGAACTCTTATAGCGATAGGATGGTTTGCTCACTGCTCGACTGCAGGTTAATCCAGCTCTTGTGGATATTGACTGGAAGCGGGTGTTCTGATGAACACTCACAGGATGGTGTCAGTGTTGCAGTGCAATCCTGTGACCTTGAGGTTTTATCACAAACATAGCCAAGCTGATAAAACTGTGCTTTATATGTTCGTTGGCCTCATATATGTCTTCTTTTGAAAAGTGTTCATATCCTTTGCTCACACTTTTGGATGGGTTTGTTTTTTTCTTGTAAATCTGTTTTAGTTCTTTGTAGATTCTGGATATTAGCCCTTTGTCAGATGGGTAGATTGCAAAAATTTTTCCCATTCTGTTGGTTGCTGGTTCACTCTAATGATTGTTTCATTTGCTGTGCAGAAGCTCTGAAGTTTAATTAGATCCCATTTGTCTCTTTTGGCTTTTGTTGCCAATGCTTTGGTGTTTTAGTCATGAAGTCCTTGCTTATGCCTATATCCTGAATGGTTTTGCCCAGGTTTTCTTCTAGGGTTTTTATGGTGTTAGGTCTTATGTTTAAGTCTTTATCCATCTGGAGTTAGTTTTAGTGTAATATGTCAGGAAGGGGTCCAGTTTCTGCCAGTTAGGATGGCGATCATTAAAAAATCTGGAGACAACAGATCCTGGAGAAGGTGTGGAGAGAAGTAAGAACACTTTTACACTGTTGGTGGGAGTGTAAATTAGTTCAACTATTGTGGAAGACAGTGTGGCACTTCCTCAAGGACCTAGAAATAGAAATTCCATTTGACCCAGCAATCTTATTACTGGGCATATACCCAAAGGATTATAAATCGTTCTATTATAAAGACACACGCACACGTATGCTCATTGTGGCACTGTTTACAATAGCAAAGACCTGGAACCAGCCCAAATGCCCATCGATGATAGACTAGACAAGGAAAATGTGGCACATATACACCATGGAATACTATGTATGCAGCCATCAAAAATGATGAGTTTGCGTCCTTTGTAGGGACATGGATGAATCTGGAAACCATCGGTCTCAGCAAACTGACACAAGAACAGAAAATCAAACACCACATGTTCTCACTCATAGGTGGGTGTTGAACAATGAGAACACATGGATACAGGGAGGGGAGTATCACACACTGGGGTCTGTCCAGGGAGCCAGGGGAGGGACAGTGGGGGGTGGTGGGGAGGTTGGGGAGGGATAACATAGGGAGAAATGTCAGATATAGGTGATGGCGGGATGGAGGCAACAAACCACATTGCCATGTATGTACCTATGCAACAATCCTGCATGATCTGCACATGTACCCCAGAACCTAAAGTACAATAAAAGCAAACAAACACAAAACTGTGCTTTAAAAGTATAGTTTTGATACTTTTCACTTATTAACAAAATGTGAGAATACAGAAAAGCAGTCTGTCATATACTACAGAATTTTAAAAAGCAATCCACTGCTCTGTGTGTGGGCAGGTCTGGATTTGTTTTTAGATTGACACCTAGACACCCATTCATAAGAGTGGGACATACTGTTTAATAACAAGTATGTTTTCCTGTCCTGAGTTTTACTATCTTGCAACATGGCATCTCTGCCTTGGTGAATATTTACCCAGTCTAGGAAGCTGTTTTCAGAACCCAACAGAAGGCGTTCTCCAGCTTCCCACCTCTGGGGTCCATCTTCCTTTACTGATCTCTCTGGGACAAGAAAGCAGAACTATTCTTGTGGTCAACAAAGTCAGCCATCTCCAACTGTGCTTTTAGCAAGAAAGGGACCAGAAGGTTGGGAGAATTGACTGATTTCTTGTGGATCCTCCTGATTTTTTATGTTTCTTCCATGAAGAATCTGAAGTGAGATTTTGAAAACTGAACATGTTACTGATTTTCTTTTAAGAACTCTGGGCTGCCTGGTTCTTTAGCATTCTCCTCTAAACTCTTTGCTGCCTTGTATGTGAATTCTTAATATTTAAGGCTGTGCCTCCTGTGAGACTGTGGACTCCATGAGAGTTGGTGATAATATCTTGTCTACTTTTTGCATCCTTTACGTGCACCTCAAAGTGCAATCTATGGACCAACAGCAGAGACATCAACACGGAGCTTGTCAGAAATGTAGAATGTCAGACCCTGCTCCAGATTTACTGAAAACAGTATATGCTTTTTAATAAGATCTCCAGATGCTTTGTGTGCATATTTAAAATTGAGCAATATTGCTCTTCAGCATTATTGACATACTACATGTGAAATAGTAATGAAGATAATAAAGTATGTGAGGTAAATAATTATTATTTATGAAATCCTCTTTACTTCCATTTTTCCGCCTCCTCAACATTTTCTAGTAACATCCCAATCCTAGAAGAATGGAAACTACTGAAGACATATGAAGTTGGCAGAATCCACTTGAGCAACTCAAAAAAGGAAATCATGTGTTCTCATTTTTCATCACCCTCCTATGAGTGAGAATATGCGGTATTTCTAAACACTGGGGTCTATAGGGGGGAAAAGGGGAGGGCCAGCGGTGGCGGGGAGGTGGGGAGGGATAGCCTGGGGAAAAATGACAAATGTGGGTGAAGGGGAGAAAGGAAGCAAAACACACTGCCATGTGTGTACCTATGCAACTGTCTTGCACGTTCTGCACATGTACCCCAAACCTAAAATGCAATAAAAAAAAAGGAAATCAAAAAGAAAATCAAAATAAGTGGTCATCTAGTGAGGAGGGCTGGAGGAAGAGAGTCATTGTTTGCTAAGTTCATGTTCCTTATGATTACCATGAGCTTCAAGGAGCATAGGCTTCTAAGCCACAGCTGAATTTCCCTCACTGCTCCATCTTGGTCTCAACCAGTTCATTCACTTTTATCTGTTTCATCTATTAAATTTTCTGTTCAAGCTTTATTTACACAAAATAATCACAATAAAATATATACATGCCTTAGTTCATTTGTGCTGCTACCACAAAATACAAAATACCTGAGATTGAGTAGTTTATAAAGCACAGAAATTTAATTTTCATAGTTCCGGAGGCAGAGAAGTTGAAGATCAAGGTGCCAGCAGGTTGGGATGTCTGCATCTTCCAAAAAGAAGGAACACTGGATCCTCATATGGCAGAGAACAGAAGGGCAAGAAAAATGGATGCAGCATGAGACCTCTTTTGTGAGGGCCTTAATATCATTCAGGAAGGGAAGAGCTCTTATCAACTCTTAAAGACCTCTTAAAGACCCCACTTCTTAAAACTATCACATTGACTGTTAAGTTTCAACTCCTGAATTTTGGAGGAGTTGAAACATTCAAACCATGGCAATACACAAAAAATAAGGCAGAATAACCCCCACTTCAAGCCCCAAAAGCCAAATTTAAAAGCTTCTTTGCTAGGTCATGCATTATAATATCACAAGTTAATAAATGTGTTTTACCTATAGTATATCAATTGATATGTTAAAATTTTAATTAAAGAATATTAAGAATGTCTTTAACAATAGAAGTTTGTCAGTGATTCTTTCTCTGTTTCTTGAGTTTCTTGTATAGGATGCTGGCTATTTTGTTTACCCACAGGGTTTATTCTGGTGGTGATTATGATTGTATAGATGCAATCTTCTGTTTCAAGGAGTTATTTTAGTTGAGTTAAGTTCTATTCAATATTCATGGATTGCATGCTCTATGTCAAGCACTGTAGTAGGAGCTGGGCAAAATGAGTATGACACATTCTGTGTCTTCCAGGAACTTGTGGGCTGCTGAGCCAGAAAGTCACTAAACAGAGCATGTTGAAATAATTTAAGTGTTTTGATAGAGGGATATTCAGAGTTCTGTGGGTCTTAGGAGATGGGCATTGTATAACTGGATGGGAGTAAGGAAAGCCTCACTCGGCAGGTGAATCTTAGATTTTGTTTTGAATGAGCAATGGGAGTTAAGTAAATAAACGAATGCTGCAGAGACATTCTAAGTAGAAGTTACAGTGAGAGTAAAAATGCTGACGGTGTGAAACAGCATAGTCTGTTCTAGGAACTTTGCCAAGATGCAAATTATAACGTAGGAAAGGCATATGATGAGGCCAAAGAGAAAAGCTAGAGCCCCAGTGTGAAAGCCTCTGGAAAATATTTACCAAACTCACCATATTTAAATTATTTATAGGTACGTGACACCATAAATTCTGCATTCGAAAAAAAATTAATTGGCTCAAAAGAATATTGTATGAATTTTCAACCTTATTGTAAAAGTATTTTCTGTTTTTCATTAGGATGTGTTTATGTTTCTCAGTAGGGAAATGGCTTATGAAATTACGCCACTTCATAGCATAGTGAGTGAATCATAAATGCACTGGGAAAAAAAAGAAAACCTGTTATCCAATAAGAGTATCTACATCAGTGCTGCATTTTTTGGTAGACATTAGAAGTAGTACTTAACAGTTTGCATGAATCATTTTGGCTTAGATGGACATGACCGTAACAGTGTAGAGTGGTGAGTGGACCTGTGGAAAAGAAATAAACATTGAGCTTAGCTTTTGTAAAAACCACCACTGATGCACTGCGATGTCTGGAAATTTTACAGCACAGATATCAAAGAGAGGCATATTATTATTAATTATTATACATGATAAGAGGAAAAAATAAAATACTTGTGAATCCCCTGTATATCTTCTACTTTCTTTTTGGCAAAGGAAATTATTTACACTAAAATCAAACTCCATGAGGGTTAATATACGCTGTTTCTCCTTCTGTTTAATTCAAACACTTAAATACATAGTGAGCACTCAAGAATTATTTACTAAATGAATAATGCATCAGCTGAGTTTTCTCTTAGCAATGTTTCATTTGGCAGATTCTACCATTCATAAAAATACTAAAACTGTGGAGAATAATGCCTTGGGAGCATGGAGATAAGTAGCATCTTCTAAAGTTGGTCTTCTGTTGTTCAGAGAACTCATTCTGTTAAGCAAAGCAACGGGGTGGTGTATAAAATTTGAATTGGAAATATAACGTATTATGGAAGATTCTAAAATTCTCAGTGATCTTTTGAAAAAATTTAAAATAGATTAATACATGCTTATTGACAAATTCCAAGCAACTACAGAGACATGGTAACAAACCCATGTGGCACTAGCATGCTACAAGAATAGACCTAGGTCAGTGAAATCAAATAGCAAACCCAGATTAGAACTATGTATACCTGCTACCAGAGACAAATTAACAGTGGAGGTAACAAGACCTAGACTTCATCATTTCCTTACACTGGGTGGCACTCTCCTAAGATATTCGCATTGTTATGTGTTTTTTAAAATTTGCAAGAGTAAGATATTTTTGCTTCATTAAGTTAAGACACTAGCTCTTGCCACTTTGACTTCTCCTTCACTGCACTTCCCTTTTGTCTCATGGTATTAGAGTGGGCGTGGACAGTTTTGGAATACGGCTGAGAGAAAGTTGAGTTGGGAGTGCCATTGTAACTGAAATTTGGAAAATGTACAAAGGAGATGATGATACAAGTTAGAGAAGAAAAATTCAAAAAGGTAACAATCGTGTGTCATAGCATCTAAATAATTGGTAATCAGAGGACCTAAAATAGATCAGACTTCTCTTTCATAATTATTACCTCCAGTCAGTTGGATAATGGCAATGTTGACAGGAATGTGGAGGTTTAGAGATCCTCATGTCCTGGTGGGAGTTTAGCCTGAGTGTATTCATTTTGGAGATGGCGATTCCAAAGTGCAGCAACTGCACTTTGCTGGAGGTGTGATTAAAGCACTCAGGAGAACAGGGAAGAGCGAAACAGAATAACTGGCCCGTCTAGGAGTGATACATTTGCTTCTTTCCTGCTCCTGGTTCAAGAGCAGCAAGAGCAGTACTACTGCAGTCACAGTGACAGGGGGACTTTCAGTTTCCCCTGGAAACTCCACCTCAGCGAATCGCATAGCCACAGTTTCTGGGAATGTTCAGCCAGGAGGTGGGGCAGATGTGCTGCTGGCCCAAGCTGGAGGCTCCACTTGATGAAGAGTGGGGAGTTGAGGGCTTACAGGGAGGAGATACTGGTGACTATGGCAGGCTGGAAGGGTGAGTACACTCTTCAGGCTCTTGGTTTCTTCAGTCTGAGGACAGCAGGGGCAGAACTGCTGCTGTGGCAGTGGCAGAGGGAGCCCTTCTTCAGCAAACACAGAGCCCCCAGCAGTGTGATTGCTCAGCTGGGGGTGGGACAACTCTTCTCACCCTGTCTGGTGAAGAGTTGGGGGGTGGGTGCTCACAGGAAAGAGAGACTGAGCTCTTCTCTGTATGGTGGCTGCAGCATGCTGAGGCACCAGCGTAGCAACTTTGTTCCTTCCCCAGCCTGAGGGAAGTAAGATTGGTACCACTGCAGCAGCAATGACAGAGAGGCTGTGGTTTGTCCCTGGGAATTCTTCCTCTGATAAATGACTGAAGTGGTCAGGTGGGGTCAGTGTGGCTATTCTGAGGGCTCCGTTGGAAATGCATTGACTAGTGATGAGATGCAGAGGTTGGGACCCAGGGGAAAAACAGTGTGGCTGCTTCTCCATAAGGCTGGTGCTCTGTGCCAGTCCCCAACCACCTGGGGCAACAGGAGTGAAGGCTGCAGAGTGACAGAAATGGTGGTGCCCCTCTCCCTCTAGGAGTTCCATCCCAGGGAAGTGCAGAGCTGCTCCCAGTGAAGAACTACGATGAGGCTGAAGTGGCCTCTGTCCTAGGCCAGAGGGTCTTACCCTGTATGGTGCATTGGATACAAGGCCTGCAGCACATCACTGCTCAGCCCCTTTGAATTTGACCCCTTTCCTAGGGGTGTGCAAGAGAATCTGGCCTCTCTTATTGCTGGAGCTGCAGCCGCTGGTGCTGAGGTGCCCAGGCATCCAAGGCTTCTAAGATTCTCCATATGCCTGAGTGGCAGCTCTGCCCAGATTCCACATAGCTCTTTGTGTCAGTCTGGAGGGCTTAGTTAAGGATTCATAGGGAATCTCCTGAGCTCAGGGATGCAAAGGTCTGTGGAAGAAGTATGGGTTCCCAGGTACTCTCACTCACTCACCACTTCCCCATGGTAGAGGGCCTTTGGCCCTCCTCCAACACCATGGATTACAATTTGACATGAATTTGGGTGGGGGCACAAATCGAAACAATATTGCTAATGAATCCAATGTTCTATCTAGTTAAGGAGATTTCGAGGAAGAAATGCCACCTTGCTTCACAGGAGTAGATTAAAAAGAAACAGTTCCCTTATTAAGCACAATGTAGATAGAATATAAAGAATTAAAGACTTACTGGTTTTGAAGTTAAACTTTTTCATTCCTAGCTTTCCCACATGGCAGAAAGAATGTACTTTCTTGTTTCCAAAGTAGAAAGGTTATCAGGACAGATATCAAATTCAGACAACTGACAAAAAATCATAAAGATAAAATCAAGTGTAGATCCATTCTTAAGAGAAATAAGACATATTTCTACTTCAAAAACCTTGGATTCTATTGTAGATTCTGGTGAAGAAGACAGACAAGCAAATGTATATATAATTCAGTGTGATAAAGGTCCTAGTGAATAGGCTCAAGTTGTTATGTTAGAGATGTTCCCTGAAAGGACGTTTATGCACAGCTGGCCCCTAATGTGGAAAGAGCTGAGAAACCAAAGAATGAGGCAGACAGACTCATTTGTTGGCAAAGCGTGGCTTATTGGGGAACTTACAAATACAAGAATGGTCTTGAGTGTTTTTATGATGGAATTAAAAAATATATACAAGGGAAGAGAGAAATTTATAATAACCCTCATGTATTATCACTCATCTTAAAAATAATTGAACTATGGCTAATTTTGTTTTAGTTATGACTCCCCCTCTCCCAAGTACATTATTTTAAAGCAAATCCCAGACATAAATAATATTATCTATAAATACTGTAATGGTATCTAATTGATAGGGTCTTTTTGATTAATAATCACAATACCTTTATCACAGATGCTCACACATACACTAAGTCCTTAATACTGATGCTTTTCCTTTTAAATAAGCTAGGTCAATGTCGCTGAATACTTGCTGGGAAGTAGATAGGCTCTAGATTACTTCAGATTATCGAAGAAAGAGAATTATTCAGTCTCTGAGGTTCTTGGTTGAAATTCCCTTTTTTCTTGAAAAATTATACTAACTTCATTTTTTATGGGTATTTATTAATAGAGTAGAAAAAAATTTGTCCTTAATGTCCCAACAAAGTACAAAAACATAATAAATTGTACAAAAACGTAATCACTATGGGCTCTTGATTTTGTTCCTGAGTTAAGCAATAAAAAGTATTGGGAGTATTGGGGGGAGTTTCCTAATTTCCTTCATTTGTCTAATTATGCCTAGAGGGGCCTGGCTACTGATTTCAGGCCATCCCTCTATACTCTGTCCTTAGTGTTAAATGTTCTCATCCAATACTATCTTGCAGTTCTGGGCTGTTATGGGTAGATGAAGCCCTCTTGTCTTTAGGGACAAAAACTCAGTGTTGTTATTAACACTAGCATTGTAAATAACAGGAGATGAAGAGAAAGGCTAAACAGAACCAGACGTGTTGTCATAGTGTTGGGACTTCCATTTAACTATTAATTTATAATCAAATTGTCTTGGACTTGAAGTAGTAGTTATAGGGCTTAAAGCGTCAATTTAGTCAAACCCAGATTACATGTGCGAAGACTTGGAGACTTGAGCTTGTCATGTTTTGAGATTTGCAAGGGTTGATGAGACAGGTGCTGGGGAAGTTAGTAGGCACCAAATTATAAGCAAATAACTTAGAAGTTATTGAAGTATTTTTAGTAATAGATTGCTGTGATCAGATTTATGTTGGTGTGGGCTATGTAGGAGGGGCATAAAAGCCTATAGGAGAGTGTGATATCAATACAAGGTAGAAATAATTAGTGCATCAACTAAAGTCGTGTTGATGAGGACCATGGCTGTGGCCAACTTGAGACAGTGTTTTCAGATCAAATCCACAGTACTGGGATCCTGTAAGCTGAAAAGTTGAGAAGAAGGAGTTAGGGATTGTTCCCGTGTTTGTGCCTTGGCTGTCTTGGAGAATGGTGGTGTGGAAATTTCCAGCTACAGTGTTTCTTGGCTGCTGTAAATACTGGATTACTAGTCAGAGACCGCTGCTACTCTAAACCCCATTTGTATTACAATAGTTGTATCTTTGAGGCTAGGGCTTTAGCCAGAGAATTAACTGGGGGATGGGTCAGGCAGTTGATATTGGAGCAAAGTGTTTATTTATTCAATGCATTTTCCTCTCCCCAGCAAAATAATCCCCATGTTCTCATGTTCAGTTTAAATTCTTCATAGTCCCTATTGCTTAATTTTTAGTTATTCTCACTTTAAAACAAGAGTCTATTTGGTCTTCCCAAATTCTGGAGTCGACTTGACCATCTATAATCTTATAGATTGTAATTTAACAAATGAAAACACAGTTTGATTTGAGGGCTATTGCAAGTTGAAACTAATACTTTTCTAATTTAGGTAGAGCTTTGCTTACTAGGCTTCCCCTATATCCTCATATTCATCATTTATTAAAATGTTTAAAATGCTCTTTATCACTCCTGGAAAATAACTTTAGCTCTTGAGCTGTTTTTCTCCTGGCTAAACCAGAAACAACAGCAGCATATTTAATAATAGATGGCTCTGAGAGCCAGGATCTCAACAGGCTTTCTAAGTGAGCTCTTTGCTTTCCCTGGGAGGATTGGCATCCATTTTACACAGTGGCAAACAGATGTGGGAACAGGATCTTTTGTTCTTTTCAGAATCATTTACCAGCTTTAATTGACTGGAGGATTTTTTTTTCTATGAGTGATTTCTTCCCTATTTAATACATACTTGTTTGTCTTATTGCAAAAGTTAGTCACCTGGCATAGCCAGAAGCAAAGTAATACAATGGCTACAGTTATTCTCTAAAAAAGAGAGACACATTTTCTTCTCGTATCTTTATCATCTAATCCTTTTTTCTCTTCTTCAAGTAATGCAGCAGAATGAGTCATATACCTGGGGCAAATCTACTGAGTATAAAACATGCAAAATCCAAAATATAATTGTGGGTGATTTTTCTGGCATTGGAACAAATATTTAATAACATTTTAATATACTATGTTGTACTCAGAAGTTAGTTTTATGTAATTTACTGTAATACATAACTTACTGGGCTCTGGCACTGATGGTTGATATACTTTTCTATCAGTTACTTGATTAGAATGCATTATTCATAGTTTTTTCTGATGAATGACCTAATTATTATGCTAATTATAATAATCTAAGTCTTCAATATTTTCTAAAGCATCTTTCCTGATGGGGTTATTAAAATACGTGTATAATTATGGTTTTATAAAAATTCAGAAACATGATTTGACAGACATTTTTATTTATACTTACACTTTCAAGACCATTCAATATAAAATATCTTCTGCCTTGAATTCAATTAATTTCTTAAATATTACTTTCCTTTCCTAATATAAAGCTGTGAATCAGTGTAATAGGTAAAATGGCAACCAACTTCATCAGTAGTACTAAGGAGCAGAAGAGAATTTTATACCCACTCTTGCTTTTGAAAACTTTGGCTTCAACAAGAAAAATTTCCTCCATGATGTGGGAATTCTTTTAAAGTCAAAAGGAGTAATATTTATTATTATATTGCCAAATTTTAATTATTAATGGAAAAAGCAACTGCACTGGTGGTTACTATTAACTATTCATACTTGAGCCATCTTTTCTCTACTTTCCTATCTATTTTGTTTAAGGCATTTGGCCAAAACTATTACATTTGTATGTGTCTCATTTCACAGCAAACTTAGTATTTGAAGATACTGGGATATTGTATTGATTTCAGTAGAGAGAATTACATTTTAGCTAACTCTCTAGGACATCTAAAGCTTGAACATCAGACACACAAGGTAATAGAAAGTGATATTTTGATGTCTGGTCTTAGACAAACCAATTTGATAGCTCATGGCTGGGTCTATTTAACGAAGAACAAGTTGGGGTTAAAATACAAATTATGCTCAATTTTGATGCAGCCTAGGTGTTCAAAGGATTTTTTTGGAGAGTTGAACATAGTAACTCATGGCTTTCATGAACTATTAAGGTGATTCTGAAGAAATGGGATAACCCCTTTTTTGGTCACATCTCCTTTCATCTCTGAGCACATAGGTATAGATGATGAAAAGGAACATTATTTAATTATTTAACTGCTTGTACTCTGTGTAATGTTTTCTCTTATTATTTAACTCCTATTTTTTCTGTAAAATTTTTAAACCATTGACTTCTATTTCAAACTCTGGAAACCAAAAATTATGTCCTCCAAAACATAGCAAGTGGAAGACATTTGAAGGCTTCCTGGTCTTACTTGTTACTGTTCTCTTCTTCCTAGTCCTTTTTGAAATCTTGGCCCATTTATGATATGAGGAAAACTTATGTGCTGTGGTCTGATAAAAAAGTCTTCATCTCTATCTTTATGGAGCAGCTGTAATTTGATACATATTGAACAGGCAACTCCTCAAACCCGTGAAAGAAGTTGGCAGCTTCTATACAGAGATATTGGTTTTCAGATTGCAGAGTCAGAGTGTCATTTGAAATATTAGTTAGAAGAAAAACCACCATTAATAGTTTGTGTTTTACTTGTTTTAAATAAAATTTTTGAGGTTATGTGGGATAAAAATAAAGAAAAATTCGGCCAGTCGTGGTGGCTCACACCTGTAATCCCAGCACTTTGGGAGGCTGAGGTGGGCAGATTGCTTGAGCTCAAGAGTTCAAAACCACCCTGGACAACACGGTAAAACCCCATCTCTACTAAAATACAAAAATATTGGCTGGGAGTGGCAGTGTGTGCCTGTAGTCACAGCTACTCAGGAGGCTGAGGCAGGATAATTGCTTGAACCTGGAGGCGGAGGTTGCAGTGAGCTGAGATCGCACCACTGCACTCCAACCTGGGCAACAGTGAGATTCTGTCTCAAAAAAAAGAAAGAAAATCTGGATTATTTCCTGTGTATCTCCAGCATCTGGTGAGCCATGTTCAGATTTCCTTTGCAGTCCACAGAGAAAAAACACTGCCAAGCTAAAATTTTAAACTGAAAAAAAGGTCCTGAACTTTATTAAAGTCTTTTTTGCATTATTTAAATAATAACATGGTCTTTTCCCCTTTACTAATAAGAAAAATGGCATTCATGGATTTCATGATGTATAACAATTTTTGCATTTCTAGTATTAACCTCATTTGAGCATGAAGCAGTTTTGAAAAAATGAACTGTTGGGTTCAGTTAGCTAGCTTTATAACCTTCGGTAGGTCATATAACACTTCTCTGCCTAAATTTCTTATCAGTTAAATGGAGATAATAGTGAAAGAGTTGTTTTGAATTATATATGGTCAGAGCATAGGTGAGTGCTTGATACATGATAAAACCTATCTTTTATTTGTATAACATTTCTTGCAATTAGCTAAATGGGCTTCTATTTATTTTTTTTCTTATGTGTTATGTGATTTTGATAGCAAAGTTTTTTCTAGCCTTCAAAGTGAGCTGAACATTTTTGGACTTTTTCAAAGCAAACACATTTAAACAAGCTGAGTGCTTACCAATTTGGTCCTAGATTTTGTTTTTTTTTTTTTCTCTTTTAAAGACAAGAGCAAATATTACTGTACTAGTTTTTCAGGGCTACTGTCACAGATTACCATAATCTGAGTGGCTTTCAAAACAGATATTTATTCTTTCACAGGGTTAGAGGCTGGAAGCCTAAAATCAAGGTGCTAACAGAGCCATGATTCTTCTAGAGGCAAGGGAAAAATTCTTCCTTTCCTCTCTCTTAGCTTTTGGTGGTTGCTGAAAATCCTTGGCATTCTTTGGGTTTCAGATGCATCACCCCAATTTCTGCCTCTAGACAGGGCCATTTTTACTGTGTGCTTGTGTCTTTATGTGTCCTCTCATCTCTTACAGGGACAATAGTCATATTAGATTAGGGGCCCACTGTAGTTCAGTATTTTATTTTAACTTAAGTAATTATATCTACGAAAACTCTATAGTGTTTCCAAATAAGGTCATATTCTGAGGTTCTGAGAATTTTTGAGGATATTATTCAGCTTAGTGAAAGTACCAGAATATATCAAATATATCAACCTGTTTTTTGTATTTCTGGAAGCAGTTTATCCTGAGATAATGTTCTTGATCTTAGCTATTCTTTTTTTATCCTCTTTTTAAAATTAAAAAAAAAATTTTTTTTAAATAGACTCAGGATCTTGCTATGTTGCCCAGGCTGGTCTCAAACTCCTGGACTCAAGCAATCCTCCCCTACACCGAGCCTCCCTAAGTCCTGAGATTCCAGGCGTGAGCACCACAGCCAGCCAGTCTTAGCCATTCTAATAGACATGTGGTGATATCTTGTTTTATTTGCATTTCCCTGGTAATGCATGATTTGGGGAAACTTTTCATATGCTTATTTGACATTGTCAACAGTATATCTTGTTTGGTGAGTCTGTTAAGGTTTTTGCCCATTTTAAAATTCAGGTTGTTTTTTATTCTTATTGTTGAGTTTTAAAAGTTCTTTGTGTATTTTGGGTAATAGTCTTTTATCACATTTTTTTTTTTGCAAATATTTCCTCACACTCTGTGGCTTGTCATTTTATTCTCTTGACAGTGTCTTTTGCAGAGCAGAAAATGTTAATTTCTGTGAGGTTCATCTTATCAATTCTTTTTTTTCATGAATCATGCCTTTGGTGTTATACATAAAAAGTCATCACCCAACTCTAGGTCATCTAGATTTTCTCCTGTGTTATCTTTTAGGAGTCATATAGTGTATTAGTCTGTTTTTGTACTGCTAGAAAAATACCTGAGACTGGGAAATTTCATAAGAAAAGAGGTTTTATTGGCTTATAGTTCTGTAGGCTGTACAGAAAGCATGGCAGTGTTGGCTCCCTGGGAGGCCTCAGGAAACTTACAATCTTGGTGGAAGGAGAAGGTGAAGTAGGCATGTCTTGCATGATTGGAGCAGGAGAAAGAGAGAGAAGGGAGAGGTGATACTTTTAAACATGTTTAAACAACCAGATCTTGTGAGCACTTACTATCATAAGAGCAGCACCAACAGCATTATAGTGCTAAACCATTCATGAAGGACCACCCTCATGATCCAGTCACTTGCCACCAGGCCCCACCTTCAGCATCAGGGATTACATTTTAATATGAAATTTGGGCAGGAACACACATCCCAAACATATCATTCTACCCCTGACTGCTCCCAAATCTGATATCCTTCCCACACTGCAAAATCCAATTATGCCTTCTCAACAGTCCCACAAAGTCTTAACACATTCCAGTGTTAATTGAAATGTCCAAAGTCCAGAGTCTCATATGAGATGAGGCAAGTCCTTTCTGCCTATGAGCCTGTCAAATCAAAATAAGTTAGTTGCTCTCAAGATTCAATGGGGATACAGACATTGGGTAAATACTCCTATTTCAAAAGGAAAAAAAATGGCCAAAGAAAGGGGCTACACATCCCATACAAGTCTGAAACTCAGCAGGGAAGCCATTAAATCTTAAAGCTCCAAAATCTCTTTTGACTCCATGTAGTGCATCAAGAGCACGCTCATGCAAGGGGTGGGCTAACAATGCCTTGGGAATCCCTGTCCCTGTGGCTTTGCAGAGTTCAGTACCTGTGGCTGCTATCAACAGCTGGCATTGAGTGCCTGTGGCTTTTCCAGGTGTAGGGTGCAAGCTGTTATTGGATCTGCTATTTTGGGGTCTGGAGGATTGTGGCCCTATTCTCAAGGATCCACTAGGCAGTGCCCCAGTGGGAACTCTGTGTGGGGACTCCAACTCCACATCTCCCCTTTGTACTCCCCTAGTAGAGGTTTTCCATGAGCACTCCACCCCTGTAGCAGGTTTCTGCCTGGACATCCAGCCTTTTCCATACATCCTCTAAAATCTAGGTGGAGTCTCTCAACTTTCAACTCTTGCACTCTGTACACCTGCAAGCATAACACTACATGGAAGCTGCCAAGGCTTGTGGCTGACACTCTCTGAATCAGCAGCACAAGTTGTACCTGGACCCCTTTGAGCCATGGCTGGAGGTGAAGTGGCTAGGATTCAGGGAGCAGTGTCCCAAGGCTGGACAGGGCATTAGAGCCCTGGACCTGGCCCGTGAAACCCATTTTTCCCATCACAGGCCTCTGAGCCTGTGATGGGCGGGGCTACCACAAAGGTCTCTGATATGTCTTGGAGGCCTTTCTCCCATTGTCTTGGCTATCAGCATTTGCCTCACTTTTAGTTGAGAGCCCACGCTGCACATGGCCAGGCTGTGAAATTTCCAAACTTCTATGCTTTACTTCCCTTTTAAATATAAATTTCAGTTTCAGGTCATTTCTGTGCTCATGCATATGAGCATAGGTTGTTAGAAGCAGCCAGGTGACCCCTTGAGTGCTTTGGTGCATAGCAATTTATTCCACCTGAAACCCTAAATCATCATTCTCAAGTTTAAAGTTACACAGATCTTTAGGGCAGGGGCATACAATGCAGCCAACTCTTTGCTAATGCATAAGAAAAGTGACCTTCGTTCCAATTCCAAGTCAGTTCCTTATCTCCATCTGTGACCTCCTCACCCTCAACTTCACTGTTCTTATCACTATCAGCATTTTGGTCATAACTGTTCAACAATTCACTAGGAAGTTCCAAACTTTCCCTCATCTTCCTGTCTTTTTTTGAGCCCTCCAAACTGTTTCAACCTATGCTCATTACTCAGTTCCAAAGCTGCTTCCACATTTTCAGGTATCTTTATAGTAATACCCCACTTTTGGTGCCAACTTTATGATTAGTCTGTTCTCACACTACTGTAAAGAAATATCTGGGCTGGCGCGGTGGCTCAAGCCTGTAATCCCAGCACTTTGGGAGGCCGAGGTGGGTGGATCACGAGGTCAAGAGGTCGAGACCATCCTGGTCAACATGGTGAAACCCCGTCTCTACTAAAAATACAAAAAATTAGCTGGGCATGGTGGCGCGTGCCTGTAATCCCAGCTACTCAGGAGGCTGAGGCAGGAGAATTGCCTGAACCCAGGAGGCGGAGGTTGCGGTGAGCGGAGATCACGTCATTGCACTCCAGCCTGGGTAACAAGAGTGAAACTCCGCCTCAAAAAAAAAAAAAAGAAATATCTGAGACTGGATAATTTAATAATAAGAGAAGATTAATTGGCTTACAGTTCTGCAGGCTGTATAGGAAGCATGGAGGCATCAGATTCTAGGGAGTCCTCGGGAGTCTTACAGTCATGGTGGAAGGTGAAGCAAAAGGAGGAACATCTTACATGGCTGGAGCAGGAAAAAGGTGGGGAGATGTTATGTACATTCACTCACTATTACAAAAGCAGCACTGGGAAAATGGTGCTAAAGGATTCATGAAAGACCACGCCCATGATCCTGTCATCTCCCACCAGGCCCTACCTCTAGCACTGGAGATTATGTTTCAGTGTAAGTTTTGGGTGGGGACACAAATCCAAACCATATCATGTAGTTTAGCATTTTACATTTAAGTCTGATCTCTTTTGAGTTAATTTTTGTGAAGGGCATAAAATCTGTATCTAGATTTTTTTCATGTGGATGTCTAGTTGTTACAGTACTAGTTGTTCTGTGGGGGATAAAAGCATCATATATTTTCTCCATCATAACTTTTATCGAATTGTAGACAGATAAGCAAAACAATGTTTCTTCAAATGCTTAAACAAATTTTAGTGTAGTCAGTTGACTATATGGATGGGGGTCTACTTCTGGGCTCTCTACTCTGTTCCATTGATTTATTTGTCTCTTCTTTTGCTAATACCACACTGTTTTGATTAGTATAGCTTTATAGTAAGACTCGAAGCCTTGTATAGTATCTGTTCTCCAAATTTGTTCTTCAAGATCGTGCAGGCTATTCTAAGTCTTTGACCTCTCCATATATACCTTAGAATCAGTTGTCAATATCCACAAAATAACTTGTTATTATTTTTTATCAAGATTTCATTGAATCTACAGATCAAATTGGGAATAACTGGTATCTTAACACTATTGAGTCTTCCTATTCATGAACATGCAATGTCTCTGCATTTTTTAAGGTCTTTGATTTCTTTTATCAGAGTTTTGGTATGCTGATTTTTGCTTTCAGTATTATGTTTGGGAAGTCAGATGTCAGTCTGAATCTTATATTTTGTAAGAGAGCCACCTTTTCTTTCATTAATTTCATTATTGTATCATAATATATCTTTGATAGTCTTCATTTTAATTATAATGTACTCAGGTGGGATTTTTTTCTTATTTCTCCTGTTTGGTAATTGTCTTTGCCCATTCAGGGTGCTATAACAAAGATATCACCACCTCCTAATGCCATTGCATTGAGAATTAGATTTCAACATGTGATTTTTTTTTGGAGGGGGGACAGAAATATTTAGTCAATAACAGTAACCTATGAGCTTATGAACTTTTCAATCTGAGTTCTTTTCTTTCTTTAATTCTGACAAATTTATTCTTATTATTTCTTCAAATGTTTATAAGTATGTGTTTTTCTCTACTTCTGGAAACTTTATTATCTACATGTTACCATCATAAATATACACACAAACACACATGATGCAGACATAAGTATACACACATGTTTAATCTTATATCCTTTTTTGCTGCCTTCTGAGAGAGTTCACACATTATTCTTTATAGTTCAATATTTAATTCTTCAACTTATTTATCCTGGTGATCAATTTACTTACTGTGCTGTTTATTTTAGCTATTATATTTTAAGGTCCATTATTTCTACTTGGTTCTTCATTATAATTTCTACTTACTGTTCCATGTTACTGATATCTTCCCTATCTTCTTTGGCTTATTTAAAATTCTTGGCCGATTTTTTTCAACATTTATTCTTCAGAGAAAGAATTTATGTAGTTCATTTTGTTGTTTTTCTTCAGCAATGGTAATTTCTCAGGTATCTGTTTTTCCTTGCCTGTTTGTTTTTGTTTCTTGACTCATGGGCTCATATTTCCTTGGGTCTGGTAATATGTATGAGGAAGGGACAAATCCCAAGACTTAATCCATGCTCATCTTAGCAAGTTTAAAGAAAGGGAAAGATCTTACCTCCAGATACCAACAAAATACTGCTGATATCATTGCCACTTGCTATCATTCCATCAAGGAACTCGGAGTTTACTTTTAAATTAATAAAGAGAAGCAGCTCAGCAATAAACAGTATCTTTAAATTGTAAACTACCAGTTTAAGGGCTTAAGGGAAAAGGGGTTGGAGAAGTCAGTTTCCTGGTTTGGCCAGGTAGCTCACACATTTTCATTACTTTTCACCTTAGCAGGGTGACCTAAACTTACATTGCCAGTTTGGATCGTGAAATGCCAGGAGATGATTATCCTAGGCTAACGTGGGATAGAAGCAAGAGCCAATCTAGAAGGTTTTCATATCCTGCTGCTGTTCGTTTTGGCTTTTGTTGGTCCCCGGCTGCAATCAGTTATCTACTTCTCATACCTACTCCAGTTAAAGAAAGCTTTTGGTTCCTTAGGGATTTCCTGTATCTATGTGTTTCACGTGTGTGCCGGTTCCTGTAATCTATAATCCCCTATTGCTTCTGCACTCCTCTAGGGCTGGGTCAAGGTACCCAGTAGCCCAGACTATTTTGCCATCTGTCTGGAGCTAGGAAACCATGGCCTGCTTTCTACTTGGTACTGTGTTGATTTGGCTTAGTAATGATGGCATACTCTGGGAGCATTAAACTCAGAGAGAAACTTTCCATATTTGGCATATTCCCAGTGCTGTGACAAAGGACACAGTCACAGCTGATTATTCTGCTAGGCTTTGACTGAGGGCTTTGTTATTAACTAGCCTCAAATGAAATTTTAAAAGAAAAGAATATTTTTCACATTGGCATTTAAGAAATTGGGCTACAGGAAACAGTATATACTTGTCTTTTCACTTGACAGAGAACACAAAGTACTTTGAATTGTTCATGGCTCCCTTAATACATTTCAGCAAAAAAGCTGATATTTTAAATTTATTGACAATCTTAGGACAAAAAATTACTAAATTCTTCAGCTCAACTCAAATGTATCCAAATGTAGCTTGCCATTAATTATAATACTAGCTATATAAGTAGACTGTAAAGCAGTCAGTCATTGAAGTAAATTAAAACATTCTCCTGAAGTTCTTTCTTCCTGTTATACTTCATTTAGACCTGATGTGTATGCATAAAATATTGGTCATCTGGCCACTAGCAGTTACCAGATGAAACCAATATGTTATGTCACTGAGAGTGCTAGACCTTTATTTGAGGTATGTATGAAAGTGTAAAGCAAGATGTGTGATGCATTTGCATTTCACCTTGGCCTACAACCCTCTCAAGTATAAATATCAGAGTTTTTCCTTTCTTCTGCTTTTTTTTTTGAGACGGAGTTTCGCTGTTGTTATCCAGACTGGAGTGCAATGGCACGATCTCTGCTCACTGCAACCTCCGCCTTCTGGGTTCAAGCAATTCTCCTGCCTCAGCCTCCTGAGTAGCTGGGACTACAGGCACATGCCACCATGCCCAGCTAATTCTTGTATTTTTAGAAGAGATGGGGTTTCACCTTGTTGACCAGGATGGTCTCGATCTCTTGACCTCATGATCCACCCGCCTCAGCCTCCCAAAGTGCTGGGATTATAGGCATGAGCCACCATGCCCGGCCGAGTTTTTCCTTTCATATAATCTGTGTTCCTGTGGGTGTCAGGGAGTCTCTTTCCTATTTTGAGGACTTTATGATTTTCCTGGATCATTGCAAAAAGGAATGTGTCCACCCAACACAGTTCATATTAGGTTGAGAAAATTCTCAGTTACAGATGAACATCACATGTGTTGCATGCATACCATTGTTAAATGACTATTTTAATCAGTGAACACCGTCACCAGATGGTAACAAGAACAGCTTTGCATAACTTTTTAACAAAGGTGACATGAAGATATTCTCTTAAATGTACTGGCTTAATAGCTCTACAAATGTTTATTGAACATCTGCCACATGCGAGGGATTTTTTTCTAGACTTATAGGACCACAGTGGACAAAATAAAGTTCTGCTGTCTTTGTTTACAAGGAGACTGAAAGTAAGCAAAGTCTGAAATAGTAAGTTCTAAACCGTAACAAAACTGGGTGAGGTGATGGAGAGTGACTGGGAAGGTACTTTAGCTTGGGTGGTTAACGATGCCTTGTTGTGAGGATGGCATATAAGTTGATACCAGAATAATATACAAAGATCTAGAAACACTGTATGCCAGGTGGAGGGAAGAGAAAGTCCAAAGTGCCAGAGTCATGTATTTTTAAGAAGAGAAATAAGTGTGGACTAAATAAGGTGATTGAAAGGGAGAATAGTATGAAATAAGATTCATAGTATGAGAATAGTACGAGAATAGTATGAAGTAAGTAGGTAGAAGCCAATTCATTGAGGGCTTGTGGGCCCAGACAAGGAGCCTGAATATTATTTTAATGGTAATGAAAGCACATCCAATTGAATTGCAATCCTGCCATCTATCCCTTTAAAATATATATGAAATGAGACTATTTCTCACCATCAAACCAATACTCTCATTTCTCAAACCCTGGTCCTGTGATTATTACTCTTTCTGCTGGATCATTTTTAGCATTCTGTTTTTTAACTTTTATTTTAAGTTCAGGAGTATATGTGCAGGTTTGTTACATAGGTAAACTTGAGTTATGGGGGTTTGTTGTAAAGATTATTTCATTCTCAGGTCTTAAGCCTAGTATCCACTAAGTTATTTTTCCTGATTCTGTCCCTTCTCCTAGCTTCTACCCTCCCAATATGCCCCAGTGTGTATTGTCCCCCTCTAGGTGTTCATGTGTTCTCATCATTTAGCTCCCACTTTAAGGGAGAACATGCCATATTTGGTTTTCTTTTCTTGTGATAATTTGCTAAGGATAATGGTCTCCAGCTCCATCCATGTCCCTGAAAGGAACATAATATCTTTCTTTTTTATGACTGCATAGTATTCCATGGTGTATGTGTACCACATTTTCTTTCTTCAGTCTATCATCGGTGGGCATTAGGTTGTTCCATGTCTTTGCTATTGTGAAGAGAGCTGTAATAAACATATGTGTACATGTCTTTATAAATGAATGAGATTGTAATGAGATTGCTGGGTTGAATGGCATTTTTGTCTTTAAACTTTGAGGAATTACCACATTGCCTTCCACAATGGTTGAACTAATTTACACTCCCACCAACTATGTATAAGCATTCCCCTTTTCTTTGCAACCTGGTCATCATCTGTTATTTTTTGACGTTTTTATAATAGCCATTCTGACTGGTATGAGATGGTATTTCATTGTGGTTTTTATTTACATTTCTCTAATGATCAGTAATGTTGGTTTTTTTTTTTCATATGATTGTTGACTGTATGTATGTCTTCTTTGAAAAGTGTCTGCTCATGTCCTTTGCCCACTTATTATTGGGGTTGTTTTTTTCCTTTTTTAAATTTGTGTAAGTTCCTTATAGATGCTGGATATTAGACCTTTGTTGGATGCATAGTTTGCAAAAATGTTCTCTCATTCTGTAGGTTGTCTGTTCAGTCTGTTGATAGTTTCTTTTGCTGTATAGAAGCTCTTTAGTTTAATTAGATTTCATTTGTCAATTTTGCTTTTGTTTCCATTGCTTTTGGTGTCTTCATCATAAAATCTTTGCCTGTGCCTATGTCCTAAATGGTATTGCCTGGGTTATCTTCAAGGGTTTTTTATAGTTTTGGGATTTACATTTTAGTCTTTAATCTACCTTGAGTTAATTTTTGTATATGGTGTAAGGAAGGGGTCCAGTTTTAATCTTCTGCATATGGCTAGCCAGTTATCCCATTTATTGAATAGGGAATTCAATTTTTGGTTGGTAGGCTATTTATTTGGTGGTATTGGCTTTGGGTGGGGTGCTGGGCAGGTTTCAGTGCCTACTATGTACCCTGCAAGCAGTTGTGGCCTCTTAGGTTGTGGGAGGATCCCCTGTTCTCTGTGCAGTGTTAGTGCTAGCATGGGTCATTGGCAGGGAGGGCTTGCTGGCTCTCTGCTCACCAAGACTATGTTTGCAGTGGTAGTCAGTGGCGGATCTGGGGGCATACTGCACTCTATGTGCTGGTGGGTTGAGTAGAACAAAACCTACCCATGCAAACAATCATCAACAAAGTGATGTGGGAGTTGCTATGGGGTCAGAGGAAGCTGCAGTATGGGGAGGGAACACATGGGCTAGTACATGGCCATAGGGGCTGCCTTGCTTGAGCTCACTACTGGTCAGGCATATCTAGCTGGCACAGAAGCTATGGTGTGGGCTCCCCAGGGCACCCAAGATTGCCCTGATGCAGGCGCGGCCAGGCCAGGGCCCCAGGAGAGGCCAGAAGACCAAGGAGTGTGCAGGTCTAACCAGCCCTGTCTGATGTGCAAGACTGCCCTGCAGATATCAGGTATGACAGTTCATCTAGGCCTAAAGTCTCTCATGGGAGCAAGTCAAGCCTAGGAGCATTGGTTGTCCCTGGCAGTGCTCCACTACAAGATGCTCCAGCATCAAACCCTCTTTCTGGACTCCATATTAGGTTGTGTCCTGCTCTATCACTTCTCTAAAAGCTCTGTCTGCCCCCTAAAGTGTCTGTGGTGGTTGAGGCCTCCCCTTCCAATGGGTTTCCAGAAGGCCATGGTGAGAGCAGGTTGCTCCTTACCAGTTCAACTCACCTGTTCTTCTGGAGCTGTTGTGGTTCAAAAATGAGTGATGTGCAGTAGCCCATGCAGGCTTCCCAGCTTTCTTCCCCTTCAGCCTAGCTTCTGTGTCTTACCTCCATCCACTTTCAGTGCATTCCCTCTGAAGATCTGTGGAGTCTGGGGCCCTACTATTCTTTTTGTTTTTTCTTTTTTTTTGAGACAAAGTCTTACTCTATCGCCCAGGCTGGAGTGCAGTGTTGAGATCTCAGCTCACTGCAACCTCTGCCTCCAGGGTTCAAGCCGATTCTCCTGCTTTAGCCTCCTGAGTAGCTGTGATTACAGGTGTGTGCCACTGCACCTGGCTGATTTTTGTATTTTTAGTAGAGATGGGGTTTCGCCATATTGGCCTGGCTAGTCTCAAATTCCTGACCTCAGGTAATCCACCCACCTCGGCTTCCCAAAGTACTGCGATTATAGGCATGAGCCACCATGCCTGTCCCCCTAGTATTCTCTTAATAAAAGTAATGATAGGATTAAATTGAATTTTTAAAAAAGAACTCTGACCACTGTGTGCAGAATAGATTGAAGAGAGGCAAGTGTTAAAATGGAAAAATCAGCTTGAATGTTATTTAATGGTTCAGGTGAAAGATAACATTGATTTGGACTAAAGTGGAAGTAGTGGAGAAGGTGAAAAGCAGACCATGTGGAGTATGTTTTGGAGGAGTAGTTGACAAAAATGATGTTAAATTGCATATGGGAAATGGGTAAAAAAAAGAAATAAAAATGGTTTATCAGTTTTGAAATGAGTAAATAGACGAATGGGGGCACCATTTATTGAGGTGAGAAAGACTGGAGTAAGAATAGGTTTGAGAAGGAAGCAAAGTTTTGTTTTGAGATGCATACTCAGCATTCAGGTGGCATTGTCAAGTAAGCACTTGGATATATAAATCTGGTGGGCTCCATTGAGTTGACAATACGTATATAGATGTATATATATATATATTACTATATATATTTTTAATAATATATATGTAATTAAATTTAAATAGCTACATGTGCCTAGTAGCCACCATTATATATATATAATTTAAATCCATTTGAATGCATTATTATACAACATTATATAGGGAGAGGCTTTAGATGAGTTAGAGAAGATGACCTGGGATTCAGCACCTAGAGATTGAGCAGAGGAGGTGAATCTTACAAAAGAAACTGAGAAGGTGAGGTAAGAGAATACTCAAAGAGTGTTATGATCCAGATTCTAAGAGAGGGAAGGGCTTTAAGAAGGGAATAGTCAACTATAAGGATAATTAATCCTGCATATTCCCATAAGTGAAAACCCAGAAGTAACCATTTGACTTAGCAAGGCGGAGCATATTGTTGACTTTGATAGAAGTTAGTGGAGGAGAGGAGGAAAGGTCAAAAAGAGGTGTTTGCAACTGTGGAGAAATCTAGTGAGGGGTTTGCTATAAAGAGAACTTAAGTTTAGGTGAGAATTTGTTTCTTTGTCTGTTTTGCTTTTTTGGTTTTTTTTCTACTTTTAAAGGAAGGGTATACAAAGCGCATGGTTGAGAATGACCCAGCAGTAAAAGTAGTAATTACAAGAGCAGGGTCTTTGAGGTAAAAGGAAATAGGGATGAGATTTAGTAGATGTGATCTTTGCCTTGGTGGGAAGAGGTTGTTCACTGTAACAAAAGAAGGTAGGGTGGATACAGATGCAGATACAGGCAGATTTGTTGGAAAATTAGTGGAATCTTCCTCTGGTGGTCTCTACATTTTCAATAAAATATGAGGCAAGCTGAGAATGAGGAAAGGGAAAATATGCTGGAGGTTGAAAAAGAGGAGAGACATAGAATAACCATTTTAGAAAGTGAGGAAGTAAATGTACTAAAAAATATAATAGGATTCTCAGGCAGTATTGAGTACCCATTTGAAATCTGTAATAGTGGGCCCATTCAATATGGCAAGCATTACCATTAGACCCAGAGAAGAGCAGTTGGTTGAGCCCAACCTTTTAGAGAGCGCTGTTCTGGCCCTTTCTGACTATGACCCCTAATGAGACAAAGAATCTACGAGCTTGAGGGGACATAGCCACCAGGAGCTCTTATCCTCTCCTCCTCTATGTAGAGTATGTTTTGTATACTTGTACAAATGACCCTTATCCTGTTTCCCAGGTCCATGCTGGATACTTTTCTGAGTCCTTCCTCCTTTGGGTGGGCTGCCCTGCAGGTGTCTGCACTCTGAGGCTCTATCTTGCAGGGATATGATGGAACTTGCACATATAGGCTGGGCTGTCCATGTATGTATGGAAGGCCCCTCCCAGTGTCACATGCAAGTAAGATGGGAAAGGTCTGGGCTGTGATTTGAGGGCTGGAGACTTGTTTTCTGGATACCATCACATGTTAGTCAGTGTGAAACTCAAAGGAGTATGAGAATTCTGTTTGTCCTTGGACTTCCAGGTAATTAAGAACATATTTGTCAATGTGGGCAGATAGAGCATGACTATATTTAACAATTTGTTAGCTTGAGATACACATTTTCAATATTTAGACATGTGGTATTTACTTCCTCTTGCCCCAGACTCCAGAATGTTTGGGGTGCACCTGAACATGACCAGAGATACATAGCAGTGCTGTCCAACAGTAATCCCTAGCCACATGTGGCTATTGAGGTTTTGAAACGTAGTTAGTGAGACTGAGGAAATGAACTCTTAATTTTATTTAATTTTAATTAAATTTAAATAGCTACATGTGTCTAATAGCCACTGTTTTGGACATGTAGATCTGTGGTTTTGTCTCTTTTCCCAAGAAGCTTTCTAGTGCTAGAGACCAATTGGGTTCAGTTCTATTACAATAGTGACTCTGTTGCCCTCTGCATGGTCTCACCAGGGCTTAACAGGTCTCAGAACCCACTGGCCTCTACCAGGCTCACACCTTGTACCATTCCACCTTGCTGTCCTCTCTCAGTCTGGAAGAACTCTTTCAGTCTCCCCAGGGCTTCGATAATTTGAATTCCTGCTCTATTCCATGCGTTGTTTTGGCATAAACAAACCACTAGTTACTGCTTCCACTAGAATCTTCCCTTTTAAAGCTTAAGATATATGTCATTTTTTTGGTTCTCAACAAGATAACATTCTTTGCAAATCAATGACTTTGACCTTCAAAGCTATTGCTTCTGATGAGGACATCAAGGGCTTATTTTGTAAACTTAAAAAGAAAACCCTGAAAATTCATAATTCTCTTTTTGATTTTCTGTTATAAAAATTCTAACTCCCCAAGGTTGTACGAATTCTTCATTATCTCTACAAAGGTTCATGTACCATGTGCTTTCTGAAAAGTATAAAATTTAATATTTCATGACAAAGTATTTAAAAGGGAATGTGATAAAACTATTTGTGTGCTTGTACCAATGATGATACTCTAAAGATGCCCATCACTGTGGTAGGAGAGTCAAAGAGAGGTAACTTAGAATAGAGATGGGAAAATATGGATGAAATTGGATATACCCCTTGTGAACCTCTACTTACAGCGGGCCCAGGAGTGCATGCTCCTCTCCCATGCTGGAGTATAGGGAAGCCAGTGAACTCACTCACAATGATATGAGACAGACAAAGCCATGAAGGAAGTAAGTGAAGATTGCTTTAATCTCTCCATTCTTTTTTGAATTGCTCAGATCACATGTCCCTCATTCCCAAAACTGCTCTCATTTCCCTGCTCCTTAACCTCAAAGCACTTATAGTATATTTGAGAAGACAGGTACTAAACAATGAATATGTATATAAAAATATAATTAGAAATTGCCCAAGAGCCATAAATTAATAGAAAAGAGTGCTACTGGGGAGAATCATGGAGCTGTAGAGGAGAGGCTGAATGTGAAGAGATGTTTATTTAGTGTATGAAAATTGAGTAGGGATTGGACAGACAGAGAAAGAGGCAGAGAATTCTAGGGCAAGATCCTGAGGAAGCAAAGGGGCTAGTGTGTTAAGGAAGAGAAAAAGGGACAATTTGTTTCAGGGAGACCGAGTGGTGACAGAGGGATGTGAGAGGCAAGGTTGGAGAGGAGGACAGGGCTTAGGAATGATTAGAAGCTGGGCTATTATTCCAGGCACAGTAGAGAAACCACCGAAGGGTGACAGGGTTCCAACGGGATAAAATTTACACTTTACAAGGATTACTCTGGCTGTTGTGCAGAAAATAGGATAAGAGGGTAGGAGGCAACAGTGAAGGTGGTAAGAGCCCACTTAGGGCACCACTGACAGAATAAAGCCAGAGAAAGTCATGTGCTAAACCAGAGTACTGACAATGGAGACTGAGAAAACTCGACAAATTCACAATATATTTTAGGGCAGTCTTTCAACCTTGGCTCTTGTATTAGTTCATTTTCACATTGCTAATAAAGATGTATTTCGCTATACATATTCCATAGTCCATTACCAAGACTGGGTAATTTGCAAAGAAAAAGAGGTTTAATGAACTCACAGTTCCATATGGCTGGAGAGGCCTCACAATCATGGCAGAAGGCAAAAGGTGCATCTTACATTGCAGCAGGCAAAAGACAGAATGAGAACCAAGTGAAAGGGGTTTCCCCTCATAAAACCATCAGATGAAATGAGACTTACTCAGTACCACAAGAACAGTATGGGGGCAATCGCCCTCATGATTCAATTATCTTCCACTGGGTACCTACCACAACATATGGAAATTATGGGAGCTGCAGTTCAAGATGAGATTTGGGTGGGGACACAACCAAACCATATCAGCCCTGTTGAAATTTTGGGCCAGATTATTTTTTGTTGTGGGGCTTGTTCTGTTCATTGTAGAATATGTAACAACATCCCTGACTCCTTCTGCCAGTAGCACTCCCCAGCCCAACCCCCAATGCCCTCCATCAGTTTGTAAAACCCAGAATGTCTCTAGACACGGCCAGATATCTCTTGCATAGTAAAATTGCCCTCAAATTGAGAGCCAACATATTAAGGGGACAATTCACAGATACAAACAACAGATTAAATGTGGAAGGATAAGGATATGGAAGGTGTCATGAATCACATTCATTTGATCAAGGGAGTAGATGGATGTGATGATAGAAATGCAATGACTTGAGGAGGAGAATATTTGGGACATGTGTAAAAATATTAGAAGTTTGTTTTAGATGTAGTTAATCTAAATGCCTAGAAGACTTCAAGAAGATGGTCGCTTATTGTACCAAGAGATCTTGGCTGGAAATATGAAAAGCCATGGAATTTGGATGTGATCACTGATTGAAATGATGTAAATGAGAACAGAAGAGTTTTGGGGACTGAACACAGAAAAAACCTATTATTTCCAAAACCAGGAGAACATGTCATGAAAAGGGGGAAAAAACCCAGCATGTTTTTCAAGAAGAGGATAGTAAACTAAATTGAAGATGACTCAAAGTTCTAGTTATGAGGATTGAAAATCAGTTGGAATTGGCAAAAAGGGAGGTAACTGTAAAACTTAGCTGGTGGCTAGAGAATTTTAAAGGGGCTGAAATCTTAATGGGGTGGATTGGAATGAGAATGAAAGTTGGAAGACTCCATGTGTAGACGATTATTTCAAGAATTTTTTTTAACCAAGGCGGGAGGAAGGAAGCAATTAATTAAAAGGAGGGGTGGCATCAGGGGGACTTTTGTAAAAACATGATAGTAAAACCATGATTAAATATTGCTAGAAAATGATCCAGTAAATAATAAGAGAAGCTGAAAATAGAGGAAAGAGGGTAATAGATTCACCAAAGTTCTCTGATAGGTTTGATACTTTTGACTAGTAATTTACTGGGGAAATATTCTTTGTTTATTGTAACAGAGAAAATGATAACATTAATGATGATAGCTAACATTTATTAAAGGCTTATGTCAGGCTTCTTACATGGTTTATTTTATTTAATCTTCTCCCCAGAAACTTGTGAAATAAGTTCTGTTAGTACACATACTGGAGGGATGAGAAAACAGGGTTAGATAGGTTAAGTCACTTACTCAAGTGGCAGAGCTTTGATGGTGATGGAACGCATTCCTGAAGCCAGGTTAGGCCAACTTATTCCAGAGCCTAAGTTCTTAAAACAAGGAGAGAAAAGGATTCCTGTCAATTAACCTACCAAAGAATTATTAAAACTCATTAGCTCTTGCCTATTACCTTAAAGTTTTAAGGCCAGCTTAACTTGAATGAAGGTTACCTCTCACAATGAAATATCCATGGTTCCCTATGCTTGATCCTGCCCTAAAGTGATGACTTTCTCTCATCTTTTATTTTTTACTCATTTTGTTTGTTCATTAAAAATTTTTTTTAATCCCTAGACTAAGAGGGAGTAGGTCTGAGCTTATATGTGATACCCTGACCTTTGAGTGGAAAGAGCTACTCAGGGTGTCTATTTCTTGACCTGGATTAGACACACAGCAAATGTATTTCCTGTTCTGGGCTCTAGGCCCTGCTTGCCAGAGCGGCTATGAATACTTATTACAGTCTTCCAGAGGCTATTTGTAGAGTCTCTGAGACTGGTTAGTAATTGGCATGAAGAAAATGCTATTGGCTTACCTCACTCTGGGCTTTTTTTGAATCCTGGCAATGATTCTTTTCTAATAAGCAAGTATTCCCTTATATTTGAGACAGTATCAACCAGTGCTTGGCCTATCTTGACCTTTAGGTTTCTTTTTAATTGTTTGCTTGGATGACCTCGTGTGTGAGTGAGTGTGTGTATGTGTGTACCCACACATGTGTGCATGTAAATAAGATTGTGTTCATGGTTTAAGGGTACTTTTCTGAGATACAAGACCTGTTATGATAAAATATAACCTTTGGCCATCTTCCGAAAAGAGCCCAGAAAACCCCAAAAAAAGCAGTTGTATCTGGACAGGTAAAGTTCTAGCATTGATTTTTTTCCTACAGTGTTTATTAGATAATTTGGTTCTTTTTTTTAGTTTCAGGGTGATGACACACAAATAAGTGATAATTTTCACCTCAACTGGCTCTTTTTTTTTTTTTTTTTAGAAGAATAAAGCTTCTCACGTCAAAGTGAATAAAGAGTGAGGCAGGGATCCAAGACAGAGTGGAGAAATGGGAGCTCGTACAATTTATCTAGATGTGCTTGACACTTCCTTTTTAATGCTAACCATTAAAAAAAAGAAGAAAGAAAAAGAAAGAATAAGAGAAAAAAAAAAGAATGTGATTCAAAGTGAATGTGAACAATTGTGTGGCTCGAAAGTTTTAGCATGTAGAAGTACTTGGATCACCACTGTCTTTTCAAACTTGATCTTCTGACTTTCAAGTTATTTCTGCCTTCATTCATGTGTAAATGGTAGCCAGGGCCTTCCAGAAGTAAGGATATCCTTTTGTTTTGAGTTCCCTAGAAGCAACTCCAATTTCTAGATCAGAAGAAAGAACAGGCAAAATGAGAGAAGTATTTGAAGGCTGTGGAGTAGCTGCACCTGTGGGGTTTCTTAAGTCTTAGCTGAAAGGCTTCTGCATGCAAATATACATTAATATGTGTACTCACACATAGCTCTTGAACTTGGAAGTTACATTTCTAGATTTGTTTAATATTGAGGGAAATGATCTGATCAGAGGGCTTTGCTCTCAGAAACAGTCACAGGGCCCAAGTAACCGGGTGGTCTTGTCCCCTCCTGTGGCAGTTTATTAGTACTGCAGCAACAGCTCTGCAAACCAGCATACCAGCAATTAAAGGTGTGATGACTTCATGTCCCCAGGAGAAAGCATTTTCATGTGGGAGTTAAAACCTGATGACATATGAAAGGAGATGGAGGATGTGTATAAAACTGGATGTTTAGAAAATTCAGCTCTGCCACATCAAATGTTTGTAGGTATCCAGGGGTAATGAGTGAAGCATTACAGCAAATGCAATGCTGGCTTTCTTTTCATTTTGAACCAGAGCTTCACATCATTGAAACACACATTTTGCTTATCCATGAAACCCAGGTTTGAATCAATAGCTGCAAGCAGAGCCAGTTCTGTCATGTGGCTCTCCAAGGCTGGCTGAGCGACTGATAATGACATATTTTGAATGATTTAAGAGAAACCAGAGGACTGTTGACCAGCAGTACATCCCAACATCATTAGCTTCCTTCTGATATGTCAGGGCTACTGAAGAATTTTAGTTTTCTCCAAGGTGTCTGATCTTGGAGGCAGCACCGGATGAGCTGTTAACAAGCTTCCAGAATATTGGATTTGCCCTGGGTGTAACTGACATTTCCTTTTAAGACTTTAGAGGATCATAAATTGCAACAGGCTTTTTGGTCCCAGGGCAGCCGCAGGCCCTCAGCTGAGGAGAATGGGCTCAGTAAATGTGTATTGTGATGGACTAGCCTTTTGTAACTAGCCCCTCAGTTTTGGAAGAAATGAAAGGAAGCCTTATGGGCATTAGGTAATAAAGAAAATGCTTTATAAAATTGAAATATGATTTATGAAAAAAAGAATATTCCTATAATTTGGGTTCCAGCTACTTCTGGTTAAAAGTGTCTTAAATTTATAGTGCTTTAATAGTGTTTTTGTAAATTTTCACATATCTCCTCTAATCCTTAACATACCATTCCATTTAATCTCTCTTTACTTAGTGATAATGTTTGATTGAAGTCACAAGTCCTGGGATCCTTGATTAACGTCAGTGTTCAAGGGTCTAACTTTTATTTGCTTGTATAAGTAACTGTTGCTACCAATTTAGCTATATTTAAACTTTGATAACATTAGAAAATGTAACATAGTTAGAAAAGAAAGTCAATGTTGCTTCTAAGTAAGTTACTTAAATTTTCAGGGGTGTAGTAGAATAAATGCTGGCTTGAGAGTTTGCCACTCATAGTGTCAAAATGTAGATTTGCCTGCAACAAGCTGGATGACCTTGGAGAAAAAATAATTTTAACATTTTGATTCTCAATTTCAATGTCTATACTTTGGGGTTAAAAATATTTATCTTCTGGATTATCAGTTATTTATTCCAGAAATGTTTATTGAGTAGCTAACTACTCTATGCTAGGCATAGTTTTAATGTTGAAATTCAATGGTGAATGAGATTAAAAAAAAAATCCCTACCCTCATGGAGCTTGTCTTCTAGTTGGGGAAGACAGACAATAAATAATTGGACAAACCAGTTCTGACAGTCTCAAGTATTATACAGAGTATGCAATGGGATAACGTAGCAAGAGTGCCTTGGCTACAAGGGAAACATTCCTGGAGACAGGGTGGTGAGGGAAGGCTCCCATGAGGAGCTGACATTGAGGGTGACCTGAATGATAGAATGACACTACCTTGTGAGGGATCAGAGCAAAAGCATTGTAGGCAAAGGGAGTAGCAAATGCAAAAGCTCTGGTGTAGGAAGGAGTTTAGATTGTTTTAAGAACAGAAAGAAACCTGGTCCTAGAAGAAGTCAGGGGTCAGACCATGCCATGTGATTCAGCCATAGTAAGGATTTCGATGTTCTCTAAGTGCAATTTAAATTATTGGAGATTTTAAAGAAATGTAATGCCATGGTTTGATTTGTATTTTGACATGCTAACTTTGCTGTGTAGAAAATAGGCTAGGACAAATATTAAACATGGTAATAGGAAGAACAGCTTTATATCCTAACACAGGATGTTGCTGTATTCTAGATAAGAGATGATGGTGGCTGGAACTAGTGAAATAACAAGGGGGATGAAGGTAAATAGTTGGATTTGGGGGATATTTTAGAGGTATAAAGGACAAGACTTGCTGATGCAGTGAATGTGAGGGATTCAGGAATGAGAGAAATCTGGGACAGATTGTAGGTTTTGGTTTGATAAGACAAATCAACCAAATGGAGGAAGACTTGGAAAGAAACCAGATGGGGCAAAGAAACCAAGAGTTTCATTTTAGATATGTTAAGTTTAAGTTGGATTTTGAGCCCAAGTTGAGGTATCATATGGGTGCCTATGAATGGGATGTCAAGTAGAATATACAAGCTGGAGCTCCAGCTCTGGGCTGGAGATAGAAATTAGGGAATCATTAGCTTTGCTGACATTTAAAGCCAAGGAGAAAGAATAAACAGAGAACAGGAGAGAGTACAGAATAGTTGTGGAGCACCCCAAAATTTAGATGGCATGTTGAAAGAAAGAGTCAGCTGAAGAGTTGGAAAGGAATTAGCTAGCAAATGGAAAAACACACAAAAATGTTGATATATCTAAAGAGGAATTAATTGTATTTATTGCTGCTGAGAGGTAAATGGGAGGATAGAGAAGTGATCTCTAGATTTGTACAGTGACTCAAAATAAGAGCACTTCTATTGAAGTGATGGAGACGAAAGTCAGACTGAAGTGGATTATCATGAGAATTACAGTCACCACAAAACAAGCCCCAGATTTTATACCTAAATCATTCTGAGACAGTATATGCTTAATATATGGTAGCTATTACTGAGAAATAATAATTTGGTGGCAGATTTTGTGGCTTGCCAATAGCAGTCATTCTCCCGGCCTCCTTCCTTCATCCCTTGCTTCATTTTCTTGGCAAACTTTTCTCCTTCCTTAAATTTGTGTGAGTTTTCCACCCTTCCATATGCTGAGGGCTGAGTCTAGGTCAGCTTGGTGGTCCTATTCCCCTCACCAGTTAGTTTAGGCATTGTTATACGACCCAATCCTGGCCTGTATTAGTCAGGGTTCTCCCAGAGGGACAGAACTAATAGGATAGATAAGATATATATAAAGGGGAATTTATTAAGTATTAGCATACATGATCACAAGGTCCCATAATAGGCCATCTGCAAGCTGAGGAAAAGGGAGCCAGTCCAAGTCCCCAAACTGAAGAACTTGGAGTCCAGTGTTTGAGAGCAGGAAGCAGCCAGCATGAAAGAAAGATGTAGGCTGGGAGGCTAGGCCTGTCTCTCTTTTTCACGTTTTTCTGCCTACTTTATATTCACTGGAAGCTTACTAGATTGTGCCCATCAGATTAAGGGTGGATCTGCCTTCCCCAGCCCACTCAAATGCTAATATCTTTTGGTGACACCCACACAGACACACTCAGGATTAATACTTTGTATCCCTCAATCCAATCAATTGACACTCAATATTAACCATCACATGGCCAATGGGATCTGATGGGCAATCCGCTGAGAGCTTCTAGAAAAGATTTCTTTGTCAACAAAAATATATTCATGGAAAGAAATTCTCCTCTCCTTCATCAAATGTTAATACACCTGTGATATCTGAAATCGCTGCAGCCATTTGTATGTGACCAAGAGAGACACTGTCATGGACAGGCAGTAGATTGTCAAGTAGAAAAATGAAAAGCTGTGTTTACAGACCTAGATCTCAGTTTAATGGGGGCATTAAGATATACTCTTTAAACCAATGTGCTTTTGTCCATCAATGCCCTAGAGCCCTGTATGATGCTGATGTTACAAATTACATAGTGTCAGACATTGTTTTTTAAGCTTGACTTACTATTTTACAGATGAGTAAACTGAGACCAAATGAACCTAAGGGCTTTGCCTAGGGACCTATAACTAGTAGTGGGAGTTCAAACCCAGGTGCTCTAGCTACCAGGTTAACACTACATTTTTTACATCATATTAAAGAGGACATCTGCAATAAACATGTGTTCAGTTGATATCTATATTTAAAACAATGCATTGATTTGCATTATTTCCCAATAGTGGCTGCAGATTCGATGCCGAATTTCTTTTGTCAACTACTGGTCCTAGATATGTGTATGAAGTGTATTTCAATAATCCTTGGTCAGAGTGTATGTTAAGTGACAATGTTCTTGTCTGGATGTACTAGAATCCAGCTCACAGACTAACATGGCACCAATAATATTCAAGTTACATACATTGCTAATGTTAAAAGACATATGAAATAAAGATAACAACTACTGTTAATTTAATGTTTAATATATAATTTGTCATCTATGCAGTGCTTTAACTATGTTGTTTCACCATATCCTCACTGAATCTTGAACTCTAACAAAATACTATTTTCTGCATGTTACCATTGAGAAAAGTAAGCTATGGAGAGTAGAAGTATTTTGGCCCAAACAATTATGTCTGTCTTATTCCAAAGGCCCTGCTCCTAACTATTGAATGAGTGCATTAAACTTTAACTAAATTTTGGCATAAGCCTGGAAGCTACCTAGCACATTCAGATAGCATATTGTCGATAGGTTTGTGCATAGAAAAAAGTCTGGAAGTACAAGATGAACAATGGCTTTTACTCTGTGTTGGGAGTTAAAGTTAATCTTTATTCTTTTTAGTATCCTGCCATTATAAAAAGAAAACTTTTTTTAGTAATATTAAGAAATAAAAGAAAGTATTTTTTTAAAGATATTGTTAAAAAATCAGGTTTCTTATGGCTGCATTGTAGTCCATGGCATGTATGTACCACATTTCTTTATCCAGTCTATCATTGATGGACATTTGGGTTGGTTTCAAGTCTTTGCTATTGTGAATAGTGCTGCAATAAACATATGTGTGCATGTGTCTTTATAGTAGAATGATTCATAATCATTTTACTATACCCAGTAATGGGATTGCTGGTTCTAGATCCTTGAGGAATCACCACCCTGTCTTCCATAGTGGGTGAACTAACACACTCCCACCAACAGTGTAAAAGCATTATTGTTTCTCCACGTCCTCTTCAGCATCTGCTGTTTCCTGACTTTTTAATGATTGCCATTCTAACTGGCATCATCTATCTCATTGTGGTTTTGATAATGACCAGTGATGATGAGCTTCTTTCGTATTTTGTTGGCCGAATAAATGTCTTCTTTTGAGAAGTGTCTGTTCATATCCTTTGCCCACTTTTTGATGAGGTTGTTTGTTTTTTCTTGTAAATTCATTTAAGTCATTGTAGATTCTGGATATTAGCCCTTTGTCAGATGGATAGATTACAAAATTTTTATCCCATTCTGTAGGTTGCCTGTTCAGCCTGATAAAAGTTTCCTTTGCTGTGCAGAAGCTCTTTAGTTTAATTAGATACTATTTGTCAATTTTGGCTTTTGTTGCAACTGCTTTTGGTATTTTAGTCATGAAGTCCTTGCCCATGACTATGTCCTGAATGGTATTGCCTAGATTTTCTTCTATGGTTTTTGTGGTTTTAGTTCTTACGTTTAAGTCTTTAATTCATCTTGAGTTAATTTTTGTGTAAGGTGTAAGGAAAGGGTCAAATTTCAGTTTTCTGTATATGGCTAGAGAGTTTTTCCAACACCATCTGTTAAAGAGGGAATCCTTTCCCCATTGCTTATTTTTCAGGTTTGTCATAGATTAGATGGTTGTAGATGTGTAGTGTTATTTCTGAGGCCTCTGTTCTTTTCCATTGGTCTGTATATCTGTTTTGGTACCAGTATCCTGCTGTTTTGGTTACTGTAGCTTTGTAGTATATATATATAGTATAGTTTGAAGTCAGGTAGTGTGACGCCTCCAGCTGTGTTCTTTTTGCTTAGGATTGTCTTCACTATATGGGTTCTTTTTTGGTTCTACATGAAATTTAAATTAGTTTTTTCTAATTCTGTGAGAAAAGTCATCGGTAGCTTGATGGGAATAGCATTGAATCTATAAATGTCCTTTTGCAGGTACATGGATGAAGTTGAAAACCATCACCCTCAGCAAACTAACACTGGAACAGAAAACTAAATGCTGCATGTTCTCACTCATAAGTAGGAGTTAAACGATGAGAACACATTAAACACAGGGAGGGGACCATCACACACTGGGGCCTTTCAGGGGGTTGGGAGCAAGAAGAGGGATAGCATTAGGAGAAATACCTAATGTAGATGACAGGTTAATGGGTGTAGCAAACCACCATGGGACATGTATACCTATGTAACAAACCTGAACGTTCTGCATATGTATCCCAGAACTTAAAGTATATACATCAGGTTTCTTTGAATCCACAGAACCAGTGACCAAGTACTGGATGAATTTATCAAGGAAACATAGGAACACTTTGCCACCAAACACTGGGCCAATTGGCCAATTGACTTTTCTCTTTTGTCTTCCATTATAGCTTCCCTTGTAGTTCTAGGTGTCTAGGTGAGGAAACATTCACTTCCACTCTTTTGGCTCACTAACCCTATGCAAGTCTGCTTTCTGTGAATCTTGAGTGTCATCTTTCCATCTCTATGGGCAAGAATGAATAAATAGGTTTTTTCATGCCTTTGCCTCTCAGCTCTTGAAAAAGTTCTAAAGACAAACAGAATTCAGTTGCCCAATTATTTATTTTGTATTGGATTGATTGGTACATTAAAGAAGCAAAAGCAGTATTTTCCTTTTTTATCATCTGTAGATAAAACAGGCATGTGTGTTGGGTTGTTCAGTTCCTTTTCTGTTGACTCTACCTAATACAGATTCAGCCACAGAACATTGGATGATTACTTAGTAAATAACCTCAATCACTTCTCAAATTTCTACTTCATCCATGTTTATATAGCAAACAGAACCTTGATAAGACCCAGGTTGATTGCAAAATGTTTTTCTGTGTATGTTGCCAGCGTTTTTTCTCTAACAGCCTAGCTATATTTTGCAGGTTTATATGCCTTTCAAAGTTTGCATTCTCCCCTTTCATATAATTTTTAAAAAGATATTTACAGAATGCTGTAGTAATATTTTGAAAACACAAGTGGTTAGGTTGAAATTAATATACCTCTGTAAAAGATTGTAGAGAAAAATGTGTAACTCAATAAGTATTTCAGCCAGAAAATGACAACCCTTCTTGTGATAAGAGTTGAAACTGTCAAATTCAAGTGATTAATTGTATTATGGGAAGATATTAACATTTTATGATGTGTCCTGAAATCCAAATTATAAAGTGGATATTCAATGAATGACACTGCCCTTTATTGCCATCTGTACTTCAGATTTTCTCTGCTTTATTAAATCTGTAAGCAGATACATTTAAAAAAAAGTTAACTTGAAGGCCCACTAACACATTGCCTACTTTTCCTTATTACCGTATTGTCAATTTTGAGGATAATACTGCTTGTTTTCTTCCTGCCTTAGGCTATGCACTATTCCACTGTATAGAATATAACATTAAAAAGTGAATGTATTTAACTATTAATACATTTTAGGCATTTAGGTTTTCACATTTTTCCTGTTGTAAGTAATACTGTGTAATATTCGATTCATAATAAATAGCATTTATAGAGCACTGACTATGTGCCAGGCACATTTTTAATCACTTTACATTTATTAATCATATGAATCCTTTCAGCAGGCCTTCAATATAGGTACAATTATGATGTTTATTTTATAGTTGTGGAAACTGAGGCACAGAGAAACTAGCTACTTTGCCTAAGACCACACACTTGGCAATTGGTAGAGCTTGGATTCAACTGAAGCAGTCTGATTCCAAGGTCTTCAGGGCCAGCATAGAATTTTTATCTCCTCTTCTAAAATTTTCATAAGGATAGATTTCTAGATGTGTGTAATGAATGGATTAAGGGAATGAAGTTATTGAGGATCTTAGTTTATAGAAAAAAATGTGCCAATGTGTATTCTCACATCACTATATTTATAAGGATTTTTAGATTACTACATTTTAATCAACAACAAGTTATAAGCAAAAATCTCTGGTTAATTTGTTAGGTGACATTTAGCATTTTATATTGCTTTATTTGCATTTTAGACTGCTGCATGGCTTCTAGTTTACCTTTATTTGAGTCCCAGAGATACCTAATTAAAGGATAATGTGGGAATTAAATGAATCCACATATGAAAGTCACCTAGAACAGGCCTGTATATAAGGCTAAAAGATGAACCGAGGCACATTACAATAGTAAAGACAGTGATTCATAATCAAGCAGCTCCAAACCAGAAGTAGATTGGGTCTCTGCCAAAGGGAAAAAGGGCAACAGTCTATAGGGTGAATGTGAAGCAAGGCAGAGAAAGTACTGGATTGGTTAAAGTGGAGCAGTAGCCTTATTTGGGTTATTTCAGTAGAAAGTCTGTAGTTAGAGGTTAATTGGCAGTTTCTGACTGGATAAGACCATTTATGCTGAGTTGAATTTTGTGTGACTGACTGATGGTTGGCAGCCCCTCAGTAGCTTCAAAATAGGGGCTGGTCAACTGAAACACCAAAGTGGGATTAGAAAGTTGGGACTTCCAGGCCTACACCCTAACACTCAGGGAGAGAAAAGGGGCCAAAGGCTGTTGTCACCAATGACCAATGATTTAATCAACTGTGACTCCATAATGAAACTTTCACAAAAACATTTAAAGAAATGTGTTCTTAGAGCTTCTGGAGAGCTGAATACATGGAGGGTCCTGGAGGGTGGTGTGCCAGGGGAGCACATGGCCGCTTTGTGCCCCTTTCCCTTCAGTTGTGCTCTGCATCTCTTCATCTCTATCATTAGTGATGTCCTTTATAGTAAACTGGTAAAAATGTTTCCTGAGTTCTGTGAGCTTCTCTAGCAAGTTAGTCAATCCTAAGGAGAGGGTCGTGGCAATTCCAATTTGTAGCCAGTAGCACAGGTATAACAACCTGAGACTTGCAATTAGCATTGGAAGAGATGGGTGGGGGGCATTCTTGTGGGACTGAGCCCTCTCCCTGTGGAATCTGACACTGTCTCCAGGTAGATTGTGTCAGAATTGAATTGGAGGACATCCAGCTTGTGTCTGCTGCAGAACTGATTGCTTGCTTGCTTGGTGTGTATTGAATGCCCCCTCCCCCACCACGTTTGGTCACGGAAATCCTCTGTGTTGATTGTTGTTTACTAAGTGAGAGAATACAAAAACAGTTTGGGTGTGTTTTTTCTGTTTGCTTACATAGGAACCCAGAGTGCTGGAGTCACCTCAGTCTAAATGGCCTCCCAATTAATTATCTTAACAATTGTAAGCACTAGATAGATGCTGGTTATGTTATTTATTTGTTAATAAAGGTAAGCATTGCTTTTTTCTGTGGGTTTTGACCATTTGTACTCTTTAGAAACTACAGTTGACCCTCCTTATTTGTGGGTTTTGCATCCACTGATTCAACCAACTGGATAAAAAATATTTTTAAAAACCTAATTAGAATAACAATATACCAACAAAATAATACAGATAAAAATACAGTAGAAGAATTATTTACATAGCATTTACATTGTACAGGTTGAGCATCTCTTATCTGGAATGTTTGGGACAAGAAGTGCTTCAAATTTCAGATTTTGGAATATTTATGTATGCATAGAGATATCTTGGGGATGAAACCCACGTGCAGACACAAAATTTATTTGTATTTTATATGTTTAGGTTTTGTATACAATAATTTAAATCATTTTGTGCTTGAAACAGTTCGTCTCTGTTGAACAATCAGAAAACAGAGATATCACTATCTCAGCCCCCCATGTTGAAAAATCTGTAGTCTTGTGGCATTATCATCATTCCTAACTCTGATATCTTTGTGAGAAGAGAGCCACTGTCCTCCAGATCCCAGAATGGAGATATACCAACAGTTCACACCATGCACCTGCAAAAGCCACAGATACTCAGCACCAGCCTGTGAAAGTAGCCAGGTGGGAGACTAGGCAATATCACAGGGGTGGAGCTACTCAAGCCAATGGGAACCCACTTCTTGCATCATGTGACCTAGTTGTGAGCCAGGAGTCAAAGGAGATCATTTCAGAGCTTTAAGATTTGACTTCCCTACTGGATTTTGGACTTGCATGAGGCCTGTAGCCCCTAATTTTGTCCAATTTATCCCATTTGGAATGGGTATATTTATTTACTGCCTGTAACCCCATTGTATCTAAGAAGTAACTAACTTGCTTTTGATTTTACAGGCTGATAGGCAGAGGGACTTGCTTTGTCTAGGATAAGACTTTGGACTGTGGACTTTTGAGTTAATGCTCAAATGAGTTAAGACTCTAAGGGACTGTTGGGAAGGCATGCTTGGTTTTGAACGAAGGACATGAGATTTAGAAGGGGCCAGGGGAAGAATGATGTGGTTTAACTGAGTCCTCACCCAAATTTCATTTTGAATAGTAGCTCCAATAATCCCCACATGTCATGGGAGGGACCCAGTGGGAGGTAATTAAATCATGGTCTTTCCTATGCTGTTCTCATGATAGTGAATGAGTCTCACAAGATCTGATGGGTTTGTAAAGGACAGTTCCCCTGCACAAGCTCTCTTACCTGCCACCATGTAAGATGTGATTTTGCTCCTCTTTCGCCTTCTGTCATGATTGTGAGGCCTCCCCAGTAATGTGAAACTGTGAGTCAATTAAACCTCTTTTTTTAATACATTATCCAGTCTTGGGTATGTCTTTATTATCAGCATGAGAACAGACTAATCCACCTTCATTTAATCACCACAACAACCCATTAGGGAGCTATTGTCATCTTCACAGCAGTGCAAAGCTATTGAGAGGCACAGCTGATATTCAAAGCCAGGTCTCTTTCAAAGCCCATGTTTTTATTCGCTTGTGGATGATGTAAATCTTTTCTACTCCCATATTTTTTGATATTGTCTACTTCTGTCATAATTATTTATTCATTCTGTCATGTATACATTATGTATCAAAATAGTTATGGATTATTAATATGTGCCATGCTCTGTGCTACATGCTATTAAGGTAGCAGGAATTTTTTGGATATGTATTTCTTTTATTCATATAACTTAGAGTTAATCAGAGGAGACTGAGAGTTTCAGAAGAAGTAATAATTATGAAGCAGTATTTATTAACTAGAAAGTGCCAGGCCCATTTCTGGGTATTTGCTGTACTGTCTCCATAATGTTTGCAGCAACCCTTTACAATGGTATTATTACCCCACTTTATATATAAGGACCCTGGAACTCAGATACATTTGGTAATTTTTTCAGATATTAACTAGCTATCAAGTGCCTGACTAGGAATCAAGCCTTGGCCTGCAAGATGTCCTGCTGCCTCATGGCTGGCTCATTACTATCCCCGCTCAATTCTACAGTGGATTTTTTACCAGGAACATAAGTCTCAGTGCCACCATCTTCTGCATTTTTTTTTTTTTTGCCACTGTTTTGTTGCTACTTTTCTTGTTTTTCTTTTTTGAGACAAAGTCTCGCTCTGTCACCAGACTGGAGTGCAGTGGTGTGATCTTGGCTCACTGCAATCTCCACCTCCTGAGTTCAAGTGATTCTCCTGACTCAGGCTCCCAAGTAGCTGGGACTACAGGTGCACACCATCATGCCCAGCTAATTTTTGTATTTTTAGTAGAGATGGGTTTTACCATTTGGCCAGGATGATCTCGATCTCTTGACCTCCTCAGCCTCCCAAAGTGCTGAGATTACAGGTGTGAGTCACTGCGCCTGGCCTGTTGCTACTTTTTTTCTAGGTCACTTCCCTTGCCAGAATTTTGCATTCGGCACAGAAAGGGCCATTTTTGTACAGAGTTTACTAATGTGCTAATACCTTCTCTCATCTTCCACCAGTAAAACACACACACACACACACTCACCCCACTTTTGCCTTAAGGGAATATATTACATAAACTAATATTCAACATGTTAATTAAGCAGTCTCAGGAAAAAATCAGACTACAGAAGCTTTTTGCTTTGCAAGGCACATATATGCAAACCCAAAGCAATTTCACCTGCGACATAGTAGCCATATTCCCTCTAAATCAGTCTTCTTTTAGGTTGCCTCATAATCTTTGATGATGTGGCACAACTTAAATATGTCTTTCTAAATCATTTCAATCACTCCTATAAATGTGTCAGAACCATATGCTAGCTCTGGCAAAGTGATAAATCTCTTCTCTACTGTAAGCTATATGCTTATACTTGTGGGAGTATCTGTCTAAGGAATACATGAGCTACAGGAGTCAGCTTTCTATACACTATGAATTCTTTGAAGAGCATTAAAATATTTATATTGAAGAGCCTAAAATAAAGTATCTTAATGTAAAAAGTAATGTAGATGTCTTAAGGTTTCCTATCTTGGGATTGTTGGCTGGCTTCTTCTCCAGACAACATAGTTAACCTGCTGCATGGCAGGTTACTTGATCCATCTGCAAGTTCAAATTTATTTACTTTTAAAATGGGGATAATATCTGTAGCAGATTTAACATCTGGCCACAAATCCTATGATATACCTCCCATCAAAACTTTGAGTGTGTGTCCCTTCTGAGGCTAGGTTATGGGAGCCATGTGGCTGCCATCTTATTTATAGAAAGACTTGTTCTCGGAGTTCTGTGCTTCAATGTAATGAGTCTTATGACCCCAAGTGAAGCAAATATTCCAGTTGATAGTCTCAGATGAGCCTAGTCTTCTGACCATCTTCACCAAGGTGCTAGGCATGCAAGTGGGGCTACCTCAGACCCTCCAGGCCGGCCTATCTGTGAGCCAAACACCACTCAGTTACTGCTATGGTGGAAATGTTTGAGTTCTGCCCAAATTTATATGTTAGAACCTCACCACCAATGGTATGCAATTAGGAAGTGGGGCACTTGGGAGACAAGTAGGTGATGAGGGAAAAGCCTACATGAATGGGATGAGTGCCCTTATAAAAGAGGCCCCAGTGAGCTGCCTTGCCTCTTCTATCATGTCAGGACATAGCTAGAAGGCATCATCCACAGATAAGAAAGTGGGTTCTCAGCAGAAACTGAATCTGCTGGTGCCTTGATCTTGAACTTCCCAGCCTCCAGAACTGTGAAAAATAAATTTCTGTTGTTTATAAACTACCTCATATATGATATTTTGTTGTAGCAGCCCAAACAGACTAAGACAGTGACCTTCATTGACATCATGTGGAAGTTTCACCCTGTCAAGTCCTGCCTAAATTTCCAAACCACAAAATCATGAAATATATTAAACTAATTCTTGCATTAAGCCAGCATGGTAGGGGATGGGGGTAGTGTACTATGTATTAATAAATAAGTAAAATGCTTTTAATGTGACGGTCAGTAAGCACTCAACAAACATTAGCCATTATTTTTATTTCTTCAGGATCTACTGTGGTCACAAAACCATATAACATGTTTTGGGGCACAGAAAAGAAGTATAAGATACAGTCTTTGCTCTATTGCAGTTTGGGGTGGTCATAATGCTAGGAGCATCTGAAAAGATAATGCATGTGCTGTTAGAGTGGTAGACATATTTGCTGTAAGTGTTTAAAGAAAGAAGAGGTAAGGCGCTATGAAGACGTGGTTGTTGTGCTGCATTTGAGGCCCCCATCTTTGGGGAGTTGGAGGCAATATCTGTTGAACAGAAACATTACAAGATAGTTTATTTGAATATGGATGGGGTTATATTTTAGTTCTTGTTTTGTAGATTAGGGGACAAATGATGTATATGTTTTGATTGCTGTCTATTCACCCTGTTGGTGAGGGAGTGACTCCTGTCCTAGGGTTATGGGATGATTGGGCATGTGACATTGACAGTGGATGGATGAGCTCCACAGCAGCTTATTAGTCACATATATTCACAGTCCAGGGGAGAAGAACTTTGCACACTATTCAGGGCCACACAGGCTTGCTCTCAGGAACACAGTGAATAACCAGAATCTGTGAGAAGCAGGCTTTGTAGTAGTAGGAGGGTGGGATGCCCCCAAGTTCTCAAGGACGATGTGATTTGGCTTATTTGAATAATTTCCCAGTCTTGGTGGGAACTGAAACTTGCTACTCAGGGATAAGCAGAAACTGCTTGGTTCCTTTGATAAGAAGGGTTGTTTGGCTAGGGGGATTTATAGTGGAGGAGAAGCAGGGCAGGGAAGGCATCTTACCACTAGACATTTGAGACCTTCCTGATTTTACACATCCATAAATTTGCAAAGCAGCATGTGACAGTGAGCCTCAATTTTAGTCCTTATACCACTGTGTAACCTTCCCAAGTTTCCAAAGCCAATGAGAAGTGGGGCTTGGATTTGAACCTGAGTGTCTGGCCCAGTCTGTTCATCTGACTCAGAGTCCACGCATTAGATGCAAATGAAGGAGAGGACTAAGTTTATGAAGACAAGCAAATATGTTTCTTCTTTCATGCCAGTCTCCCTGTTTCATTGAGTTTACTTCAATCACAAGGCACACAAAATCCTAAAAATGCTTGTGGGTGTCCCACTATCATTATACAAGATGCCATCATTGAGGGAAACTGGATAAAGGGTATATGAGACCTCAATAATTGCTTGAAAATTTAAATAACTACTTCTGGTATGTAAAGTTCTAAATTGTGGTCCTGGATTTGTAGTCAAGCAGAATCATGGTAGATCCTGCCATCTCCACTAACGCCTTTCACTGCTTCTCACCCATCTCGTGTTCTCATATCCCTCTGTATCAAGCCTAATCTCATGGTACATGATAATTATTTAAATCACTCTTTCATACATTCCTAATTTCTTGTCTCTCTCTCTCTGTCTTTCTTCAGCTTCCTTGTAGGTAGACCAAACCACAGCCCTGGTTAAATCCAATTATTTATTACTTTCTTAAAACTGAAATATACAAGCAGATATAAATTAATATTATAATTTCTGATAAAATTTAATACCTGGGAGATATAACAAGCAATTAACAGTTATTTCATGCCATTATGAATTGTTTCAAATAATGTTTCTACTTTAGTTTTCATCAAATTTTATTTTAATAACTTTAGCACATTTGTCTGTTGTAATGGTTTGCCTTTTCTTTGAGGAAAGTGAGCACAGCTGACTGTTTTGTACTTTCTTAGTTCCTAGGACAGTGCCTGGCACATAACAGGCAGTTCCTAAATGTTTGCTGGAAAAGGCAGAGATGTGAATGACTCTTCATGCCCTTACATGTTATATCCCACAGTTCTCTCCACGACGGGTATATAGTACAATTTGAGATGGGAGGGAGTTACACCTTCTTTTTTTCATATGGCAGAAGAGAGATGGTCATGAAATAAGAGTTGCAGAAAGACAGCCAGAAGGATGTCTGAACTACAGTCAGATTCTCAGACAGCACAATTTTCGTGAAATACATATGGGAGTTGAAAATCTAGAAACTGATATTCTTAAAACCACCCATCCCATGTACCTATTGAAAAGTGATCCTGCACTTTCAGAGCCATGATACATCAAACTGAAGACTGCTTTCTAGAGGGTAAGTTTTAGCAAGTCTGTCTTGGCCACCCCTGTGTGCTCTGAACTTAGCACAGTGCTGGACTCATGGTAACTATACAAAAGCATTCATTGAATGAACAAATGAGATGGACCCATCACTGATGATGCTTTTGTCTGAACTCTGCTTCCTGGACCAAATCTGATGACTGAATGAAAACCCCCTTTACTAACTCGTTTTAATCCTAGGTGTTCATTCTTAGTGAAATTCTGTCATAGTAGGGACACTTTATTGGCTGACATTTTATTGAGTCTCCTTATATTTAAACAAAAATAATATAATACCTTTGGCCTTAATTAATGGTCTAAATAAAATTAGGGAAAGTCTATAAAAGTAGACTACCCACTAAAATATTTGAGTCTTGGCTTTACTGTCCTACATTTATTCAGATTACATACTAGGAATTGTTTTTTAATATATGCCAATTATTTTTGCTGCCTGCAGAAAAAGTCTTATTGTTTCAATATCTTCCATAGCTAATTCAAATAACCATTGAAAAAGAAGATTTGCACCAATCATTTTCCCTTTGATAGCTTATTCTTTTTAATTGAATTACTATTATTGTTTTTCAGTAAGCTAGTCCTATAAAAAAAGCTAACATTTTTATGGTGTAATATTTTAAAGGTAGTGAAACCTTAAATATCAATGAGATTGTCACCAAATCATTTGTATTTATAATTAAATTTGGAAATTAAAGACAATAATTTGGGTCTGATTTATTTGGGATGTAATTATTTATGCCTTCATAATATCCAGGGTGTATATCCAATTCTTCATTTTAGAATGTCCCTCAACATCATTTACCATTGATTGGCAACTTCCAAATTCAGCTTGTTTCACCAATCTGGGCCTACGTTGCAGTGCAGCAAATGTAGTGAATGAAAAGCAAGTGTTATTTAATGGTCTTGGTTGTGGTAGAGAATATGTCTTCCAACATTCATACTCAGGTTTTTAAAATGTCTAATAATAATGACATGTGCTATAATCTAAATGTTTGTCTCCCCAACCCCAAATTCATACACTGAAATCCTAACTTACAAGGAGTTAGTATTAGGGAGTGGGATCTTTGGGAGGGAATTAGGTCATAAGAACTGAGCCTTAATAGATGTGATTAGTGCCCTTATAAAAGAGACCCCAGAGACATTGTTGCCCTTTCCTACCATGTGAAGTCATAGGGAGAAGGCAGCATCCATGAACTAGAAAATTAGCCCTCAGTGGACTCTGCTAGCACCATGATCTTGGACTTCCCAGCCTCCAGAACTGTGATAAATAAATTTCTGTTGTTTATAAGCCACTTAGTGATGTTGTTTTGTTATAGCTGCCTGAACACACTAAGACATATCTTAAGATATAAAGGCAGTTATTCTAACAAATGCAATTTTTTCTTGAAGGAGGTAGACTGTAAAAGCAACATCATAAAAATACCTTATATATGTGTGTCCCATACTTTTTCAGATTACATAAGCCTCAGTGCTTCTACATAAAAATAGAATAGCATTCTTCTGGACTCATGCCTCAGCCACTAAGCAGTAAGAAGCTCCCACCCAGATCTTTTCCATCTAGACTGGGGGTTACATGTGTTTTTCACAAGTGCTTTAAATACTCTCTTTGTAGACAGAGAAGAGTTCAAGAATATCCCATTGAAGGGAAGGATAAAAGGGAAGAATATAGGAATATGTACTTGAAAATGGGAACACTTGGCCAGGTGTGGTAGCTCATACCTGTAATCCCAGCACTTTGGGAGGCCAAAGATGGTGGATCACAAGGTCAGGAGATTAAGGCCATCCTGACTAAAATGGTGAAACCCCTTCTCTACTAAAAATACAAAATAAAAATAAAAATAAAAATAGCCAGGCATGGTGACATGTGCCTGTAGTCACAGCTACTTGGGAGACTGAAGGAGGAGAATCACTTGAACCTGGGAGGCGGAGGTTGCAGTGAGCTGAGATTACACCACTGCACTTCAGCCTGGGCGACAGAGTGAGAACACTTGGTGCTCACTGCTGACATTGCAGCATAATGCAGCAAAGTTTTATACATTGCCTATTCATTAGTAAACATGCAATTCTTAGTAATACTATTATCTCCACATACCTTTCTGGTTCACAATGACCCATAGTTTGCTTTTAAACTTTCTTTTAAAAAAGCAACATCCTACCCACCATCTAGGATCAGGTAGTGGTGTGGGAAGCTGGAGGAAGGTGGGATTAGGCAGAAACCAGGAGCAGGCAACAGTGGGTACAGAAGCTGGGAGCCAGGTTGCAAGGAGGCAGATGAACACTGATGGAGAACAGTCAACATAGTGATGGCCATAAAGCCAAAGGGTCCAAACCAGTAACGAATTATCTAGAATCCACAGGGGTTAGACTTCTCTATGGCAACACTGAGAAGTAGGCAGAGACTGTGATGTTCATTTCTTTTGCCCTCCACCTCCTGTCTTCTCTGTGACCATTCTTTTGCAGCTCTTCTTTTCTCTATTGGGAGCCTGTGTTATTTCCTGGTCTGCAGCTCTCATTGTCTCATCAAGGCTTGGATGTCCTGGTCTCTTCTTTCCCTACGGAACTTCCCTGTTCAAGGTCCTAAGCCTTGTGGATTTGTTCTATGTGATCTGGTGATCAATATTGGCTAAAAGGTCAGTAACTGCTGCAGTGTAATGTGCCACCTTTTCCAACTTAAGTCCATGAAACTTACATTGACTTGTATAGAAGAAATATAAATTTTAGGCAATCAGAAAGGGAACACTTAGAGGGGAATAATTTGTCTTTGATGCTTATGGAAGCCCATCTCATAAGAGGTCTCTCTAAAGTGTTCACCATTTAGAGAAGAGATGTACCACAAAATCATAGGATTTTATAGTTAAGGAAGGATTATTTCTGTAATTATTTCTTGATCCCTACCATGTTACCAGTACATTTTATCTACAATAGCTGCTCACCTATTGCTTGTTAATAAACAACATTGACAGATAAAGAAAATTTCTGTCCTCTAATGACATCTGCTGTCACTATGTGTGACATGCACAAATTCAGTTGATGAAGCCCATATTTGAAATATGAAAGTTATTTTAACAGATTTCGTGGGTCTGAATTGTTATACTGACACTTCAGTCAGCTTAATTCAAATTTGTTGATATGCATGAAGTGTTTTCAGAGCAGGCTCTAACTACGAATGGAAGAAGTAAATTGACTACTTAAGGGATTTTAAGGTTGCTGGGAAAACCCTCTTCCATCTGGTCCCTGAAATACCTCCCTTGCTTTCTGTTGCCTGGAATTCTACAAATGGCAGTTCCATATTTTCCTTATGCTTGCTTTTCCCCAATAAAAATAAAATAACAAAAGAGAATCACCTAGGGACCTGTTAGAAAATCCCCACACTTGGTCTCTACCCCCAGTGTCCATTTTTATTAACCTGGATAGAAGCCCAGGTATTGGTATTTTTTAAAAAACTCCCTGAGAGATTTTGATGTGTAGGTGGTTTTGACAAACACTGTGTGAGTGGAACATTAAACTGTATTCATTTGCACCTGGTATATCTGCATGTGGGCATTTTTTTTCTTTTAAATCAGGTATCTTTCTGAAAAAACAGATTACTGGAGGGGAAAAGAACCCTAAGGAAAGAGAACGCTAATGGAAACTGAGAGCTCAAACCAAAGTTAGACTCAGAGTGGGAGGCGTGGGGATTTCAAAAATAAGCACTGTCTGGCTTGCAGTGCTGGAAGGCTAGGTCTTGTTAGTATCAGTTGCAAACAATGAGGAAATGGCAAGTATTATCATCCCTTTCTGCCTTTCTCTTCCCTTCCCTCCGCATTTAAGGAGCTGTCTGTATGTAGGTCAGGGGCCCTGGGAAATGGTATGCTGAACATGCTTGATCTGGAGGAAGCAAAAGAAGTTTTAAGATGGGGCTGCTGCAGTTGCTGCTGCTCTGCAAACCCATCAGGGAGATGCAGGGTCTCTTCTTTGATTTGAAGTTCCAGATTAATGGCCCTGAAAATTGAATTAGCTCAGTGACTGCTGAAAGATACACAGTGGAATGAAAACAAGTCAGAATAGTTGCAACCTGTGGCTAGTGGCCCCAGAAGCTAAATTTTGGCTTCGTGTCTTCAGTGCCAAAGTGAATCTGCAATGGTAATACAACATGGGGCAAAGTTGGGGTTATAGCTCAAATGATAAAAATATGCTCCAGTGTCAAAATGTCGTGGAATGAAGAACCAATTAGTAGACATTTTTTCTTTCTTTCTGTAAATCCTTTGCTCTTCCTTGCCTAGAAACTCCTCAAGTTTTTCAAAGCGACAAAACTGATCAAAGAAGAGAGTCAATTAAAAGTGGGGTGAATGTGACCGTAGTCCTTGTAAGAAGCTATCTAATCCTTTTAAATTGCTTGAGAGTTCCAAAACATACTTCTCCCTTATAAGTAAAAACTGAAGCATCTGATTAAATTGGCTCCCTGACATTGCTTTGGGTTGGGTCTCTCCCTGAGGTGAGTTTTCTGTGAAGGTGATGAAGCTGAGGGAGGCTTCAGGGCCACTCACTTGCACTCATCCCATCTAAGGCCCTGGAAGGAGGTGCCCTAACAATGACTTCTAATGGTCACAGGTTTTGTAATATTAAACCAGCAAATCAAAAATGGATTTTAACAGCAATTAGTTAGGACTACTCTTTCCATTCTAAAATTTCCTGGGACATACTTCTCTTTCTGTCATGATGTGTGGTATTAGAGGCATTGCATGCATTTGTTGGATCTGGCTAAAAAGATTTACGAGATAATTTCTGTGGTTTGCAATCACTTCAGAGTATACCTAACTTATTGCTAGATATCCCAGTATACATGCAGCTCACAGGAAAACGCACTTTGTCCTCACTATGTGACTCATTCACCACCATGACCTAAGGGTGCAGTATCATGATATAAACCTCCCTCCTGAACTATGTTGATAAGAGAAGTGAAGGTGAAACAAAGCTTCACATGTGTGGAGCTAGAAACTACTCTATCAAAAATTCTCCCAGTTGTCAGACATGTAAAATTGTAAGTGGAGAATCCTGTGTGTATTGTGACTAATCAAAGCCCAACTTATCTCCAATTAGTAACAACCCATCTTTTTTTTTTTTTTGATGGTTGTAACATGAAATAGAACTTATCAGAATTCTGGTATTTATAGGAGACAAATCCACAGCAATATGACAAACTAGTGAGCTCCTTATTTTATACATTCTAATGCATCAGATGGCACCTTAGAGTATCTGACATGTCTTAACTTAATGCAGTTTGGCAGTTCCAGACCAAACAGCAGGTACTATTATCTTAAATACAGTTAAACAATCAACTATTGTAGATGAATGACTGAATTATTATAATAATCTCCATATCTGAAAAATGTTTCAAAATTGTTATATGAAGTATGCAGCCAAAAATGTAGAAAAAATTATTATAGAGGTATGTCTAGTAGTAAAAGGTTATTCATTACATTAGTTTTCTGGATTTTAATAATGTTGTAGGTTTTAGTCAGCTCTTTAAAATTTATAGTTTGTTGTGATTTCTTCTCTCATTCTAAGTAAATATGCTTTTATACCTGATCCTATGTCCTCAGTTTTGTATTCTTTCCATAAAGAGGGAGCTTCTAAATTGTGTCAGGCTGCACAAAAACCTGGGTCCCTCTATCTCTCTGCTGGGAAAATTTTCACATGGTATGGGCAAGCCATACATTATAAATGTAAAAGGAAATTTAGCCTCTGAGTTGACATGTTTTCTACTTGGTTAGGAGTCAGAAAACTTGGGTGTTCTTATGAACTCTGGCATTTATTGGCCAGATGGTTATATCCAGCTTTTTGAGGGAGGAAAAAGGGAGAAAAATGCTGTTTATTGAACGAACAGCAGTAAAATGAAAGAATTATACCAGTGCTTTACATGCATTACCTAATTTAAACCCCACAATAGGTCTATGAGGTTGGAGGCGGCCAAGGTGACTAGAGATTTAGAACTACATCAAGGGAGTGCCCTGCAATGAGAACTTACATCTGTCTAACTTTAAGGACTATGAATTTGCCATGACTTACAGATTGAAGACTCCAAGTTTCCTCAGTTGTAAGATGAGACTAACTCTATGTCTTTCTAACCTGCTTCCCAGGGTTGTGGCAGCCATCGAATGAAGACGCCACAGTGAGAAAATGGGAAATAATATTTATTTCTGTAAATATGAAATAATATTTATGGGCTGCAGCTCTGTATGTATGCAGCCCATATGCTTTGTGGTATTAAATTATTTAACATTAACAGCTCCGAGATATTTTAGCAAATAAAGATATTTGAATATGTTTCATAGGTAGTGACATGGCAGTCTGTTTTGTGTCCATTGGGGTTAGTTAGATGTTTCCTGTTTAAACACAAATAGGAATGTGTCTTTTCTTACCATAGGAGTTCTTGACTCCACATCAAAATGGAGAACAGAGGTTCAGAATGATACTTACAATGGCAAAAAGACACAAAGAGTTGAGAGCCAAGCTTGAAGAAAGGAATGACCCTTAATACAAAACATATTGGAGAAAGTCATCTTCCACCGAAAGCAGTTATTAAAGATTTGGTCGTTTAAAGAAACCTTGTACCTTTGCCCTCTCGAATAAAAAAAGTGTGTATTTATTTAATTATAATCACTTTGCTGAAGCATGACTATCATACAAAAAGTTGTACTGTGTTATAGAGTCTCAGATTAACATGCTAAAAGTATTAGAAGTTCAAATATAAGATTTTGGAAAGAGGTAAATTTAAACTAGACCAAAACAGAGTCCCTTCTCTTGGCCAGGCTTGATGAGGAATATTGTTATTCTTTCCTCAAGATCTACCTTTGCTTTAATGTAATTTATTTATTTTTTATACTTTCAACTTTTATTTTAGATTCAGAGGTACATGTACAGGTTTCTTTACGCAGGCATATTGAGTGATGCTGATGTTTGGGGTATGAATGATTCTGTCACTCAGGTAGTGAGCATAGTACCCACTAGTCAGCGTTTCAGCCCCTCCCCTCTCTGGTAGTCCCCATGTCTGTTGTTCCCATCTTTGGGTCCATGTATACACAATGTTTAGCTTCAACTTGTAAGTGAGAACATGTGGTGTTTGGTTTTCTGTTCTTGTATTAATTTGCTTAGGATAATGACCTCCAGCTGCATCCGTGTTACTGCAAATGTGTGTGTGTGTATGTGTGTGTGTATATATATATATATATATATATATATATATATATATGTATATATATATATATTTCATTTTTTTCATGGCTGTGTAGTTTTCCATGGTGTATTTGTACAACATTTTCTTTATCCAGTGCACCATGGATGGGCCCTTATGTTGACTCCACATTTTTCCTATTGTGAATGGTGCTATGATGAACATACCAGTGCAGGTGTCTTTGTAGTCGAACAGTTTATTTCCTTTGGGTATGTACCCATTAATGTGAATGCTGGGTCAAATGATAGCTCTGTTTTAAGTCCTCTGAGAAATCTGCAAGCTGGCTGAACTGATTTACATTCCCGTCAACAGTGTATAAGGATCTTCTTTTCTCCACAGCCTGATCAGGATCTGCTATTTTTTGACTTTTAATACTGGCCGTTATGACTGGTGTGAGATGATAACTCACTGTAATTTTGATTTGTATTTCTCTGATGATTAGTGATGCTGCGCATCACTAGTAGCCACCATTACAATAGCCACCAAAATAAAGAAATAAATAAAATACTTAGGATTACATCTAACTAAGGAGGTGAAAGATTTCTACAAAGAGAACTATGAAACACTGCAAAAGAAATCAGAGATGACACAAATAAATGGAAAAACATTCTATGATCATGGACATCTTTTGATGTGCATCAGCTCTTTAGTTTATTTAGGTCTCACTTGTCAATTTTTTTTTGTTACAATTGCTTGTGGGGACTTAGCTAAAAATTCTTTGCCAAGACCAATGTTGAGAAGGGTATTTCCTAGGTTTTCTTCTAGAAATTTTATAGTTTGAGGTCCTACATTTAAGTCTTTAATAATCCATCTTGAGTTAATTTTTATAGATGGTGAAATGCAGGGGTCCAGTTTCATTCTTCTGCATATGGCTAGGCAGTTATCCCACCATTATTAATTGAATAGAAAGTCCTTTATCCATTGTTTATTTTTGTCAACTCTGTTGACAATCAGATGGTTGTCGGTGTGTGGCTCTATTTCTGGGTTCTCAGTTCCATTCCATTGGTCTATGTGTCTGTTTTTTGTATTAGTGTAATCCTGTTTTGATCACAGTAGGCTTATAGTTTTAAGTCAAGTAGTGTGATGCCTCCAGCTTTGTTCTTTTTGCATAAGAATTCTTTGCCTATTTAGGCTTTTTTTGGATCGATGTGAATTTTAGAATAGTTTTTTTTTCTAATTCTGTGAAAAATTGTATTGGTAGTTAGGAAGGAATAGCACTGAATCTGTAAATTACTTTAGGCAGTATGGCCGTTTTAATGCTATTGGTTCTCCTAGTCCATGAGCATGGAGTGTTTTTCCATTTATTTGTGTCATCTCTGGATTTCTTTTGCAGTGTTTTGTAGTTCTCTTTATAGAGATCTTTCACCTCCTTAGTTAGTTGTAATCGTAGGTATTTTATTTTTTTGGTGGATATTGTAAATGGGATTATGCTCTCGATTTGACTCTTAGCTTGAACATTATTGGTATATAGAAATACTGATTTTTGTACATTGATTTTGTATTCTGAAATTTTACTGAAGTTGTTTGTCGGTTCCAAGAGCCTTTTGGTGGAATGTTTAGGGTTTCCTAAGTGTAGAATCACTAGTGAAGAGAGATAGTTTGACTCCTTCTTTTCCTATCTGGATACCTTTTCTTTCTTTTTCCTGATTCCTCTGGCTGAGACTTCCAGCAATATGTTGATGAGGAGTGGTGAAAGTGGGCATCCTTGTTTTGTTGCAGTTCTCATGGGGAATGCTTCTAATTTTTGCCTGTTCAGTATGATGTTGGCTATGGGTTTGTCACAGATGGCTGTTATTATTTTGAGGTATGTTCCTTCAGTGCCTTCTCTGTTGAGGTTTTCTATCATGAAAGGATTTTTGATTTTATTGAAAACTCTTTTGGTGTCTCTTGAGATGATCCTATGGTTTTGCCTTTAATTCTGCTTATGTGTGGAACCACATTTATTGATTTGCATATGTCGAACCAGTGTTGCATTCCAGGAATAATGCTTACTCGATCATGGTTTATTCACTTTTTGATGTGCCGCTGAATTGGATTTGCTAGTATTTTTTTGAGGATTCTTGGATTTATATTCTTTGGGGATATTGGCCTGAAATTTTCTTTTTCCTTTGTGTCTCCACCAGATTTTGGTATACAGGCTGATGCTAGTTTTGTAGAATGAGTTAGTGGGGAGCTGCTCATCCTTGATTTTTGGGAATAGTTTCAGTAGGATTGGTACCAGACTTTCTTTGTATAGCTGGTAGAATTCAGCTGTGAATTCATCTGGTCTTGTGCTTTATATTTTGATTGGTAGGTTTTTAAAATTGCTGATTCAATTTCAGTACTTGTTGGTCTGTTCAGGTTTTTACTTTCTTCCTGGTTCAATCTTGGGAGGTTGTGTATTTCTAGAAATTTATTAATTTCCCTTAGATTTTCTAATTTGTATGTAAAGAGGTGCTCGGAATGTCTCTGAAGGTCTTTTGTATTCTTATAGAATGTTGTAATGTCATCTTTGTCATTTCTGATTGTACTTATTCGGATCTTCTCTTTTTCTTTCTTAATCTAGCTAGCTATCGATCTTATTTGTTCTTTAGCAAAACTAACAGTTTCATTGATCTTTTGTATGGATTTTTGTTTCTCAATTTCATTAAGTTATTCCTGATTTTAGTTATTTATTTTCTTCTGCTAGCTTTGGGTTTGGTTTGTTCTTTCTTATTCTCGTTCTTCTAAATAAAGTTAGATTGTTAATTTGAGATCTTTCAAATTAACTGTTTTTTCAAAAAAGATCTTTCAAAAAACTGTTTTACTGTTTTTTTCTTTTTTGGAGACAGGGTTTCACTCCCATTGCCCAGACTTGCGTGCAGTGGTGTGATCTTGGTGAACTGCAACCTCTGCCTTCCATGCTCAATTGATTCTCCTGCCTTAGCTTCCCAAGTATCTGGGACTACAGGCATGTGCTAATTCTTCTGTATTTTTATTTTTTTGTAGAGACAGGGTTTCACCATGTTGTTCAGGCTGGTCTCAAATTTCTGTGCTCAAGCAATCTGCCCTCCTTAGCCTCCCAAAGCACTGAGATTAAAAATGTGAGCCACTGCACCTGGCCCAAGATCGTTTGAATTTCTTGATGAAGTTTGAAAGCACTATAAACTTTCCTCTTACTGCTTTAGCTGCATCCCAAATTGACCATATGCCTGAGGATATGGTCAATCTTATAATATGTTCCTTATGTGCAGATGACAAACATGAATATTATGTGGTTTTGGGATGGAATATTCTACAGCTGTCTATTAAGTCTAAATGATCAAATGTCAAGTATAAGCCCAGAATTTCTTTGTTGATTTTCTGCCTCAATGATCTCCAACACTGTCAGTGGGGGGTTGAAGTCTCTCATTATTATGGTGTGGCTGTCTGAATCTTTTCATAGATAAAGAAGGTTTATGAATCTGGGAACTCCAACATTAGGTATGTATATATTTAGGTTAGTGAAGTCTTTTTGTTGAATTGAACCTTTTATCATTATGAAATGCCCTTCTTTGTCTTTCTTAATAGTTTTTGGTTAAATTCTGTTTCTTTGTTCTGGCATGAGAATGGCAATTTCTGCTTTTTTGTTGGTTTGTTTGCATGGTAGATCTTTCTCCATCTCTTTCCTTTGAGCCTGTGTATGTCATTACATGTGAGGTGGCTCTCTTGAAGACAGAAGATAGTTGGATCTTGTCTTTTTATTCAGTTTGCCACTCTATGCCTTTTAAGTGATATGTTTAGACTGTTTACATTTGGATTAGTATTGATATGTAAGATTTTGATCCTGTCATCACGTTGTTTTGTAAACTTGATTGCTTGGTTGTTTTATAGTGTTTGTGGGCTATGTGCTTAAGTGTGTTTTTGTGGTAGCAGGTGTTATTCTTCTGTTTTCATGTTTAGCAAGAAATGTTAATTCTTTATTGCAAAGAAACTTTTAGTTAATATAGAGTGAAGTTGTAGCATTATTTATATAAAGTTGTATCTGTTAATATTCACATTTGCAGTAGAGTAATATGTATAGATTTTTTATTTCAAAATGTGTGATTAATAGTATTAAATCAAATAATTTTTTTTCTTTTAACAATATTAATTTAAACATAATTCTAGGTATTTTCATAGTTAGATTATTTGAAATATGTAGACCTAATTATTGTAGTCAACATTCTGGTTTCTGGAAAAGTTAAAACTGAGTTAGAAGAAGTACTTGTGGAAGACAGTGTGGTGATTCTCAAGGATCTACGAATAGAAATACCATTTGACCGAGCAATCCCATTACTGGGTATATACCCAAAGGATTATAAGTCATTCTATTATAAAGACACATGTTCATTGCAACACTGTTTACAATAGCAAAGACTTGGAACCAACCCAAATGCCCATCAGTGATAGACTGGATAAAGAAAATGTGGCACATATACACCATGGAATACTATGTCGCCATAAAAAAAGATGAATTCATGTCCTTTGCAGGGACATGGATGAAACTGGAAACCATCATTCTCAGCAAACTGACACAAGAGCAGAAAACCAAACACTGCGTGTTCTCACTCATAAGTCAGTGTTGAACAATGAGAACACATGAACACTGGAGGGGAGCATCACACACTGGGGCCTGTCAGGGGTCCAGGGGGCTAGGGGAGGGATAGTAGGGGGTGGGGGCATTGGGGAGGGATAACATTAGGAGAAATACCTAATGTAGATGACGGGGGGATAGATGCAGCAAACCACCATGGCGTGTGTGTACCTGTGTAGCAATCCTGCACTATCTGCACATATACCCCAGAACTTAAGTATAATGAAAAAAAAAAAGAACTGCTTTAGCAGGCTTATTACTGAATGTGTTGCATGTAAGGCCAGACAGATATTAGAACTTAAGAGGCAGGTTAAATAACTTGATGCCTTTTCAAACTGAAATTTAAAAAATAGATTTAAAACTTTTATATAGTGGATGTGGGAGAAATTTTTTTTTCTAAACATTAGAGCAGATACAGAAATATGTATTCATTTATTAATACTATTTGAAATATTTGTCAAAGTAGTTCCTATTTTCTCTAGTTTTTATCTTTCTATCTTCTTTCATAATTTTTAAATTTGGAGACATTAAATAATTGTAGATTTATAAAATGATGTCTTAGAAGAAATAATATAAGTTTTCAAAGTTAGCAAACTAATTTGCGTATTCCCCAAAAGCAGACCATGGTTTGGCTTTTTAAAATTTTAGAATCTTAGCTTTTTTTGTTGACATCTAACTCATTGAAATTACACATAAGCAAGGGAAAAAATATCCTAGTGTAGTAAGGGCTATTTTGCCTTTTGACTTGCCTCTCCCTACCTTACTGAGTAAATTTATTCCAGTGATGCTTTTTATCCACTAGAAATCAGTGTTACAGGCAGCCACCTGGCTAGTTTGCCCATTGATCTAGCTCTAGATAAAAGTTACCCATTTCATTTTTACTCCTTATCTAAATCTCTTCTACTAAATTATGTTTTGCCTCATTCTGATTTTCTATCTCTGTTTACATTTTGCTGTTTCATTGCATGTATTTTGCTGTAAGTCATATTAAATCTTTTGTGGAGAGTGATAAGGTATAAACATATAAATATTGGCTGTTTTAATCCCTCTTGCATTTCGCTTTTGTTTTTATCTCTTCCATCTACCCCATAGTTACCAGAATTCTGATAAGATGGTGGCCTGAATATACATCCCTGTTGCCCTGATATCCACTTCCAAGTCTAACCCAACCACCAACTATGTCTCTAGTCGGGGACAGGTGCTCGGACTGAAGAGTTTGTGACCCTGCAAGACCCTGACCCTGTCAAGCTGGAAGCTTAGGATGATTCTCAGTTCTGGTCTAGAGCTCGGCCTGGGCTAACGATTTGAGCTCTTTTATTCCTCAAGGGATGTTGTATATCGGGGACCTGTGGATCACCAAGGGGAAAAACTGTGCCAGCCCACACATATGATTTTCTAAGGTATTCAATATATTTTTAATAAGTGAACAAAGGAGGGAAGAAATACAGGAGGGAGGAGAGGAAGGATTAATTTTTTAATTAAAAAATCAAGTTCTAAGATGACTTGTTTTAAAGAATAAAGCTTATATTTCTGACCACTACTACAAACTTATTTTCAATAACCTTCCCCAATAGATGCCCCCGACCCGTTTCTGGGGCAGAGTGGCAGTCATATGATCCATAAAAGATTTTGCTACACATGCCACTTTAGGAGGACTTGCTGATCTTCAAGCCTTCTCCCTCCGCCCACAAGATATGTAATCAAGTTCTTCTTGATGTTTGCTGAAGGGATTGAAGAGTCTCCAGTTTTTACATCCCTGTTTGTCAACAGTAGTACTTCCTACCACTTTCAGGTTTTCATCACTGTCAGGGACTTTATTAACTCAATATGAGAACAGACTCATGGGTATGCAAAGGAAATCACAGCCTATAGAGACCCAGTAGAGCAGTCCCTTTGAGATGAAACACACACACACACACACACACACACACACACACACACACTCCCACATACATACACGCACATATAAATACACACACGTACACCCCACACACTCACATATATACACACACATACCACACACACACATTCTCATATACATACACGCACATATAAATACACACACATTTACGCCCCACACACTCATATATACACACACACACACACACAGAAAGAGTGTGAGAAAGAGAGACAGAGAGAAAGAGTGCAAGAGAGAGAGTGCGAGAGGGTACCATCAATGGGAAAGCTTCTTGTGTAATAAAACTGTTACAGGAGACTGATGACTACTAGAATAATCACATCACAACAAAATAGTTTTTCAAAGAAGGCTCAGGGAGATTCTTTTACAGATTTACAGAGACTCCTGAAACTTAAAGAGCATAATTTTAAAATTTAAAAGTTGAGCAGATGAATTAAGGAGAGATAATTCACTACAGAGATGAAAGTTAGCAGCCTGGAAGTTCAAGTGCAAGACGCATTTCAAAACATAGCAAAAATATAAAGAGAATAAAATCATGGGGAAGAAGACAAGAGATGTGGAGGACAGAAGAAAGAGTTCTAAAATCTGGACAATAGGGATTCCAAAAGGAGAAGAAAGGAACGGATATGAGGGAAGATAACAATTAAAAAACAAACCGGAAAAGTAACACTGAATTGAACAAAAGACTTGTGTATTACAGATTGAAAGTGCCCAGGCAGGATTGATTTTCACAACTGAGGGTTGAAGGTGAGAAATAAAGAGACAGAATAGGCTGATGTATACAGGCTTTTCATTCTGTTGATAGTCTTACCCCTAAAAAAATACATTGTGTTTTTGTCATGTGATGGAGATACTTTGATATTGCCTGATGACACCACCCTTGGGTTGCACGTTAACTTTTCATGTGACATGTCAGCCCTATTCCATTTGCTGCCACATCAACTATCATTATCTAGTGGATGAAAAAGTTGTTACACGTAAGTAAAACTGCCGCAGAAAGAGAGTGGCTCCTGTTATGTGAATTCTTTTGCACTGCTATGCACTGTGGTGGGTTTGGATATATACACAAATTTGACCTGAGATGTAGGTTTGGGGTTGGGAAATGTGAGCATGAATTTCTTTGCAATTAGGGAGAATTTAGCAAGTCAGAAACAATCTGGAAAGGAAGGTATAAAGCTTGGATTTGTATCTAGTAAAAACTCACAAGGGATTGTTTCAAAGGCAATAATAGAAGTTAATGTCTAATGCTTGGTTTGAAATTGCATTTCTGTGCCATAAACATTTTGACTGTGCTCCTCCCTCATTTTCAGTAAAATATACCATACTTGTGATTACTACTGTATGTATTTTCAGCAGAAAGAGGATTAATACAAGAAAAGAGATGCCTAGAAAATAATTGGATATTTAAAGAAGTAACTAGAGAGACTGAAGAAAGAGGTCCAAGTTAGGCCTTCAGAAATGTCCTGGGGGAAATGCAAGCTGCCTCACTAGCGGAGCCACTGCCTCTGAAACCTCCACTGCCTTTACTTTTTGGAAGTGAGAAACTTCCACTGTCACTGAACATGCCTCTCAATCCATGGAACTGAAGAATGGACACTGGAATGCTGACACAGAAAGATTTTATAACTCTGACATCTTCCTTGACAATGACAATAGCTAAAGTCAGAAATGTAGTGGTCACAATATTCCTCTACCTTACCCTAATTTGCTTTTCGACTATAGCACCTGGAAGCTAATTGATGCAAAATCTGAGAGAGGCAGTCCAGAGATTGAAGCACAGGGCTGATTTTCACAGGGCCAGTGAAGCAGGAAGAGAGATATCCTAGTGTGGGTCAGGAAGATAATTCATAAGCTGAAGACATTAGAGGGAAGCGGGATCTGGGGTCAGGATGATCTAGACCCCAGATCTTATCTAGGTGACAATTGTCTTTTGGTGACTTCAATTGTGTTTAGGTGCTTTAGGGTGACTTAGGGACAGGATGGTGACTCATGGCATGACTAAGCCACTTGGATCCCAACTAGTGGTAGACTTTGAAAATCTAAAATCACCTCCTATTCCCTTGGACCTAGCTATCTTCAATTAAGCTCTTTAGAAATTTAAGTCACCAATTGACTGAAGTGGCACTAAAAGAAAAGTGGACCCGCTTTGCTACCCTGCTTGTCAGTACTTGTGAAACAAACTTAAATAGTTCCATTTAATTGAATATCACAAACCTGTTATTGTTTAAAACTTGATGAAAACCATGTGTACTGTACACAGAGCTGCAGGCCATAAATCCTGTTTCATATTTATATAATTTATTAGGAGACAGTGACTGTCTATGTATGACTATAATTAGAAAGTAGCAGGCAAACAACAAAATGTACTAGGAAAGGGAAGGTGGGCATAGACTATCCCTGTTTCAGTGTGATTGTACAGTCTAGTTCGACAGGAAGGAGAGTCTGTAAGAATTAGCTGAACATTAGCCCCGTTGAAGCAACTTAACCTTAGCACTTCTTTCTATTTTATTGTTCCACATTGTTGATGGCCTTAAAAGTGACATCTTATGAAAAAAGGCATGAAGAAAAAAAATGTAAATGTACTAATGGCATGCTACAAACTTTCCTATGTAGAATGTGTTTTATAGGTTGAACTGTGCCTCACCAAAATTCATACATTAAGTCCTAACCCCCAGTAGCTAAGAATGTGAGCTTATTTGGAAACAGGGTCTTTGTCAATTTAATTACTTAGCATGAGGTCATTAGGGTAGGCCCTACTCCAGTATGACTGGTGTCCTCATAAAAAAAGGAAATGTGGACACAGACATGGACACAGAAATACACACAGAGAGAACCCTACCTAAGATAAAGGCAGAGATTGCGGTGATATATCTATAAGTCTAGGAACATAAAATATGAACAACAACCACCAGAAACTAGGGGAGAGGCATGGAACAGGTTCTATCTCACAGCCTTCAGAAGGAATCACCCTTGTGATGCTTCCATCTCAGATATCCAGGCTTCAGAACTGTGAGCCAATAGAGTTTTGTTTTTATGCCACCATTTGTGACACTTTGTTATGGCAGCCTGAGCAAATGAGTATCAAGGATAGGACTTTTTCAAAGCACATAAAGAATACTAAATTGATACATGAAAATTAAAAAGAATGAACATAATGCCATCATGTATGCTCTGCATACACTCAGGGACCAATCAATTACACATCACCTTTCCAGATGGTAGAAACTTTGGCCACAAATTTCAATATGACTGAACCAGCTGTAAGAAAGTCTATAATGTTATAAATCAATTTTAGGAGTAATTAAAAAAATATATTTAGCCTCATAGGAGTGATATGAAAAGTTTTGATTAGAAATGGAACATTTGGAGGCAATTCTCACCAAAGGAATCTGAAGCAATAAAGGAAGATGAATCAGAAGTGGAAGGTTATTGCCATTTTGAAAAGTATAAATGGGCATATTGCTTCGCTTCTGATTTAAAATGTCCCCTGTGGTATCATAATAAAAATACAATCAACTCGAAAGTAATGTCTAGAATGAAATTTACCTGGACTCTTGACATTTAGATTTTCATATGAACTTAGGCTTGTTTTCTCCAAGTAGATATCAAAAGTAGGCTGGTAAATGGATGAACTGGTGCATTTGGTCCAGTGGCCTCTCCCCTAGAGAACGTATATAAAGGTCACACCACAAATTCTTCCTACGGGGGAAAACATATGTTCCGTCTTTTCTCTTTCCATCTATAGCCAAGTCTTATACAGAAAACAGCACCAGTAATATTTTTTAGTAAATGTGGGGTGTTTCATCTTTAATATAAGGAAAATCATTCTTATTAATTTATAAACTTCTAATAATTGTACTTAAAAGCTTATTAAAAATATTTCCCTTCACATATGTATATAATTATATATACATTTAAAAATATATATTTACATATATAAATTAAAATTTTTTTCTAGTATGCATACATTATAAGAAAGGAGAAATTTCAGAAGAAAGTTTTACCTTTTCTTACCACACAGGAAAATTGTGATTATACATTTTCTTCTTTGGAAAGTTTACATGCTGCTAAAAATTACCATTTCAGTACTGTCAATAAGGCTTATGTCTAACTAGGAAATTGCTACATATAGGACAATATTAGGACTATTTGTTACAATTCTAAGAAAGAAACCAAGAACTCTTGGGTCATTTGACCTAGAATTCAAAAAATCTTTTGAAATGCAATTTAACTATTTGTATAAAAATATCTAGTAGTAGCTATATCTGTGGAATGTTTACCATGTGCCAATAACTGTTTTAATGCCTTTTTCACTTATCTTACATACGAGATTTTTGCAAGGACCAAATGGGACATGTATGTGAAAAGCTTTGGAAACTTGAAAGTTGCAAAGTTGTGTGGAGTCCAATTCCAGGTCTAGAGTCCTCTGCTCAACAAAACACGTACCACTGGCTGTATTCAGATGTTTGAATGTCTTAATCCACTCATGGGTATTATTAGAAAACTCAATTATTTTTAATACAGTAGAAATTAATAGTGGTAAACAATGAGAGTTGGAATGGTCTTCTACTTGGGAATAAGACTTGAGGATAGTATTTTGCTGACATTGAGGCAGGTGGGGTCCTCAGGTAAATAATATTCTAAGACTCAGTTGCCCTGTAGGCATATTCATTTAGATGAAAGGTAGGAAATCACAAGGTATAATGTGTGCAGAATATAATAATTTTGAATAGTCATTTGTTAAAAATATTCTGTTAGGTTACATGTGTGTTTGCTAAAACAAAAATGAGGTACTCAGCATAATTATTTTGAGATTCATCCAAGTTGGTGTATGCATCAGTAGCTCATTTCTTTTTTTGCTGAATGGTATTCCACTGTGAGGATAGCCCACAATTATTATATTCATACACCTGTGCATGGGCATTTAGATTGTTTCTAGTTTTTGGCCAACAAATAAAGCTGCTGTAAACATTCATGTACAAGTATTTATATGCACATATACTTTTATTTCTTTTGAATAAATAGTCAGTATTAGAATTACTGGGTTACATCATAGGTGTATATTTAATTTAAGAAACTGTCGAGGATCTAGTCAAGATGGCGCTGTGAGAACAACCCAGGATTGGAGCCCGCGTTGAATTCGCAAACGGTGAGTCAGTGCTGCATTTCCAGACTGATCTTTGTTGCCCACAGAACGGGGAAACTCCCAAGTATAAAAAGACACGGGACGCCAGGCAGTAGGTCTGCCCTACTGCCAGCAATCCCCACAGGGCGCGCTTGTCCGGGTGCCTTGTTGAACCGGCAACCTGAGACTTGAGAGGGCTGGACTTGAGACTGAACGAGACTTGCACAGTAGCCCAGCCCAGGGGATTGCAGGGACAGATCGTTTGCGATACCCAGTGGGACGAACAAAACCGCGATTTCAAACTATCCCGGGCAGACGGTCCGAGACGCTCTGTGGGGGAGGGGCGTCCACCACTACGGAGGCAACCGGCCCCAACTGATATACACGCCCACTGCTGAGGCAGCCAGCCGTTGCCGAGGCAACCCGCCCCAACTGAGATACACGCCCACTGCTGACGCAGCCAGCCGTTGCCGAGGCAACCCGTCCCTACTGAGATACACGCCCACTGCTGACGCAGCCTGCCGTTGCTGAGGCAACACGCTACAACGAAGAGACTCCGCCGCAGGGCGTGGCGGAGACCACAGCAGAGCCAGCAGGAACAGCGTGAATCACACAACAGCAGGGCGGAGCCTCGGCAGCCAAACAGTGGCTAGTCTGCCTTTGAGCTGGGCAGGACACCTGATCGGACATCCAAAAATAAAGCCCAAACCCCTCAACACAGAGCATTTGAGAAAAAAAAAAGGGTTGTTTAATGAGCTGTGTTGCAGCAGAATCAAACATAGCAGCCTAACAGCCCTGAATGAACAACAGAGTGCACAGCTCAGCAATTAAACCCCTATAAAGTACAAACTGTCTCCTCAAGCAGCTCCCTGACCCCTCTATATCCAAAAGACTGTCATTAGGCAGGCATCATCCTGGGACAAAGAGAGCAGAAAAAGAAACTGGTAGCATCCCTCGCTGTGCCACGGCTACTAGAGGTGCACCCCAGACAAGCAGGGTCTGGAGCGGACCTCAACAGTCGTACAGCGAAGGGGCTAGACTGGTAAAAGGAAAACCAAGCAACAGAAATACTTCATCATCAACATTCTGGGTGTCCACTCAGAGACCCAAACGAAAAGTCAGCAACTACGCAGACGACCAGCGGACAAATCCACAAAGATGGGAAGAAACCAGCGCAAAAAGGAGGAAAACACCCGAAACCAGAACACATCGCCTCCTAGAAAGGACCAAAACTCCTCACCAGCAAGGGAACAAAGCTGGACGGAGAATGACTGTGACGAAATGACGGAATTAGACTTCAGAAGATGGATAATGAGAAACTTTTGTGAGCTAAAAGATCATGTATTAAATCAATGCAAAGAAACTAAGAACCTTGAAAAAAGATTTGAAAAAAGATTTGAGGAAATGATAACAAGAATGGATACCTTAGAGAGGAATATGAATGAATTAAAGGAGCTGAAAAACACAATACGAGAACTTCGCGAAGCAAACGCAAGTTTCAATAGCCGAATTGACCAAGCAGAAGAAAGAATATCTGAAGTCGAAGACCAACTCAATGAAATAAAACGAGAAACCAAGATCAGAGAAAAAAGCGCAAAAAGGAATGAACAAAGTCTCCAAGAAATGTGGGACTATGTGAAAAGACCTAACCTACGTTTGATAGGTGTACCAGAAGGGGACGAAGAGAATGAATCCCAGCTGGAAAATACTCTTCAGGACATCATCCAGGAAAATTTCCCCCACCTAGCAAGACAAGCCAACACTCAATTGCAGGAAATACAGAGAACACCACAAAGATATTCCGCAAGAAGGGCAACCCCAAGGCACATAATCGTCAGATTCAACAGGGTTGAAATAAAGGAGAGAATACTAAGGGAAGCCAGAGAGAAAGGTCGGGTCACCCACAAAGGGAAGCCCATCAGACTCACAGAAGATCTCTCGGCAGAAACACTACAAGCCAGAAGAGAGTGGGGGCCAATATTCAACATTCTTAAAGAAAAGAACTTTCAACCCAGAATTTCATATCCAGCCAAACTGAGCTTCAGAAGTGAAGGAAGAATAAAATCCTTTGCAAACAAGCAAGTACTCAGAGATTTTGTCACCACCAGGCCTGCTTTACAAGAGCTCCTAAAAGAGGCACTACACATAGAAAGGATCAATCAGTACCAGCCATTCCAAAATCACACTGAATGCTAAAGAGCTTCAACATAATGAAGAATCTACAACAACTAACAGGCAAAACAGCCACTTAGCATCAAAATGGCAGTATCAAATTCACACATAACAATATTAACCCTAAATGTAAATGGACTAAATGCACCAATCAAAAGACACAGACTGGAAAATTGGATAAAAATCCAAAACCCATCAGTGTGCTGTATCCAGGAAACCCATCTCACATGCAAGGATACACAAAGGCTCAAAATAAAGGGATGGAGGAAGATTTACCAAGCTAATGGAAAGCAAAAAAAAGCAGGAGTTGCAATTCTCATCTCTGATAAAATAGACTTTAAAGCAACAAAGATCAAAAGAGACAAAGAAGGCCATTACATAATGGTAAAAGGATCGATACATCAAGAAGAGCTAACAATCCTAAACATATATGGACCCAACACAGGAGCACCCAGATACATAAGGCAAGTTCTTAGTGACTTACAGAAGGACTTGGACTCCCACACAATAATAGTGGGAGACTTTAATACTCCACTGTCAATACTAGACAGATCAACCAGACAGAAAATCAAGAAGGATACCCAGGGCTTGAACTCAGACCTGGAGCAAGCAAACCTGGTGGACATTTACAGAACTCTCCACCCCAAATCCACAGAATACACATTCTTCTCGGCACCACATCACACCTACTCTAAAATTGACCACATAATTGGAAGTAAAGCACTGCTCAACAAATGCAAAACAACTGAAATCATAACAAACAGCCTCTCAGACCATAGTGCAATCAAGTTAGAACTCAGAATTCAGAAACTGACCCAGAACCGCACAGCTTCATAGAAACTGAACAACTGGCTCTTGAATGTTGACTGGGTAAACAACGAAATGAAGGCAGAAATAAAGAAGTTCTTCGAAACCAATGAGAACAAAGACACAACGTGCCAGAACCTCTGGGACACATTTAAAGCAGTCTCTAGAGGAAAGTATATAGCAATAAGTGCCCATATGAGGAGAATGGAGAGATCCAAAATTGACACCCTAACGTCAAAATTGAAAGAGCTAGAGGAGCAAGATCAAAAAAACTCAAAACCCAGCAGAAGACAAGAAATTACTAAGATCAGAGCTGAGCTGAAGGAGATTGAGACACGAAAAACCCTTCAAAAAATCAATAAATCCAAGAGCTGGTTTTTTGAAAAGATCAACAAAATAGACAGACCACTAGCCAGATTGATTAAAAATAAAAGAGAGAACAACCAAATAGATGCAATAAAAAATGATAAAGGGGAAATCACCACAGATTCCACAGAAATTCAAACCATCATCAGAGAATATTACAAACAACTCTATGCACATAAACTAGTAAACCTGGAAGAAATGGATAAATTCCTGGACTCCTGTGTCCTCCCAAGCCTAAACCAGGAGGAAGCTGAAACTATGAATAGACCAATAACAAGGTCTGAAGTTGAGGCAGCAATTAAGAGCCTACCTCACAAAAAAAGCCCAGGTCCAGATGGGTTCACAGCCGAATTCTACCAGACACACAAGGAGGAGCTGGTACCATTCCTTCTAAAACTATTTCAAACAATCCAAAAAGAGGGAATCCTTCCCAAATCATTTTATGAGACCAACATCATCCTGATACCAAAACCCGGCAGAGACCCAACGAGAAAAGAAAACTTCAGGCCAATATCCATGATGAACATAGATGCAAAAATCTTCAATAAAATATTGGCAAGCCGATTGCAACAGCAAATCAAAAAACTTATTCATCATGATCAAGTAGGATTCATCCCAGGGATGCAAGGCTGGTTCAACATACGCAAGTCTATCAACGTAATTCACCACATAAACAGAACCAAAAACAAAAACCACATGATTATCTCAATTGACGCAGAGAAGGCATTTGACAAAATTCAACAGCCCTTTATGCTAAAAACCCTCAATAAACTCGGTATCGATGGAACGTATCTCAAAGTAATAAAAGCTATTTATGACAAACCAACAGCCAATATCATACTGAATGGGCAAAAACTGGAAGCATTCCCTTTGAAATCTGGTACTAGACAAGGATGCCCTCTCTCACCACTCCTATTCAATATAGTACTGAAAGTTCTAGCCAGAGCAATCAGGCAAGAAAAAGAAATAAAGGGTATTCAAATAGGAAAGGTGGAAGCCAAATTGTCTCTATTTGCAGACGACATGATAGTATACCTAGAAGACCCCATCGCCTCAGCCCAAAAACTCCTGAAACTGATAAACAACTTCAGCAAAGTCTCAGGATATAGAATCAATGTGCAAAAATCACAAGCATTCGTCTACACCAATAACAGACTTAAAGAAAGCCAAATCAAGAGCGAACTGCCATTCGCAAGTGCTACAAAAAGAATAAAATACCTTGGAATACAACTCACAAGGAACGTAAGGGACCTCTTCAAGGAGAACTACAAACCACTGCTCAACGAAATCAGAGAGGACACAAACAGATGGAGAACTTTCCATGTTCATGGTTCGGAAGAATTAATATCGTGAAAATGGCTATACTGCCCAAAGTAATTTACAGAATCAACGCTATCCCCATCAAGCTACCATTGACTTTCTTCACAGAACTGGAAAAAACCACCATGAACTTCATATGGAACCAAAAGAGAGCCCGCATAGCCAAGTCAATTCTAAGCAAAAAGAACACAGCGGGGGGCATCACACTGCCGGATTTCAGGCTATACTACAAGGCTACAGTAATCAAAACAGCATGGTACTGGTACCAAAACAGAGATATAGACCAATGGAACAAAACGGAGGCACCGGAGGCAACACAACATACATACAACTATACAATCTTTGATAAACCTGACAAAAACAAGCAATGGGGCAAGGATTCCATGTTTAACAAATGGTGTTGGGAAAACTGGCTAGCCATGTGCAGAAAGCAGAAACTGGATCCCTTCCTGACACCTTACACTAAAATTAACTCCAGATGGATTAAAGACTTAAACATAAGACCTGGCACCATAAAAACCCTAGAAGGAAATCTAGGCAAAACTATCCAGGACATAGGAGTAGGCAAGGACTTCATGAACAAAACACCAAAAGCATTGGCAACAAAAGCCAAAATAGACAAATGGGACCTAATGAAACTCCACAGCTTCTGCACGGCAAAAGAAACAGTCACTAGAGCGGATCGGCAACCAACAGAATGGGAAAAAATTTTCGCAGTCTACCCATCTGACAAAGGGCTGATATCCAGAATTTACAAACAACTCAAGCAGATTTACAGGAAAAAAACAAACAAGCCCATTCAAAAGTGGGCAAAGGATATGAACAGATACTTTACGAAAGAAGACATATATGAGGCCAACAATCATATGAAAAAATGCTCATCGTCACTGGTCATCAGAGAGATGCAAATCAAAACCACATTGAGATACCATCTCACACCAGTTAGAATGGCGATCATTAAAAAATCTGGAGACAACAGATGCTGGAGAGGATGTGGAGAAAAAGGAACACTTTTACACTGTTGGTGGGAGTGTAAATTAGTTCAACCATTGTGGAAGACAGTGTGGCGATTCCTCAAGGCCTTAGAAATAGAAATTCCATTTGACCCAGCAATCCCATTACTGGGTATATATCCAAAAGACTATAAATCGTTCTACTATAAGGACACATGTACACGAATGTTCATTGCAGCACTGTTTACAATAGCAAAGACCTGGAATCAACCCAAATGCCCATTGATAATAGACTGGATTGGAAAAATGTGGCACATATACACCATGGAATATTATGCAGCAATCAGAAATGATGAGTTCGTGTCGTTTGTAGGGACATGGATGAATCTGGAAAACATCATCCTCAGCAAACTGACACAAGAACAGAAAATGAAACACCGCATATTCTCACTCATAGGTGGGTGATGAAAAATGAGAACACATGGACACAGAAAGGGGAGTACTAAACACTGGGGTCTATTGGGGGGAAAAGGGGAGGGCCAGTGGGAGGGGGAGGTGGGGAGGGATAGCCTGGGGAGAAATGCCAAATGTGGGTGAAGGGGAGAAGAAAAGCAAAGCACACTGCCATGTGTGTACCTACGCAACTGTCTTGCATGCTCTGCTCATGTACCCCAAAACCTATAATCCAATAAAAAATTAAAAAAAAAAAAAAAAAGAAACTGTCCTACTGTTTTGCAAAGTAGTTCTGACAACTTATGTTTCCATCAGCAGACTTCCAGTTGCTCAATACCCCTGCAAATACTTGGTATGGTTTTTAATTTTAGACATCCTAAGATGTGATTAGTCGTATCACATTATGATTTTAATTTGCATTTTCCTAATGATGGATGATGTTGAATGTTGTTCATATGCTTATCTACTATCAGTAAATTGCCTTTGGCAAAGTGTCTGTTCAAATCATTCACCCATTTTTGAAAACTGGTTCCTTTCTTCTTATTACGTTAAGATAGCTCTTTATGCATTCTGGATAAAAGTTCTTAATCCAATATGAGATTTGCAGATATTTCCTCTCAATCTGTGGCCTGGTCTTTTCATTCTTTTAACAATATCTTTTGGTGAGCAGAAGTTCTTCACCTTGTTGCAGTCTAATTTATTGATTTATTATTTTATGAATGGTACTTTTGATAACCCTATGCACAAAAATTTTATCCTAAGTTTTGTTTTGGAAATGTTACAGTTTTAAATTTGACATTTATATATATGATCCATTCCTGTGTTAGATTTTGTATGTGGTATGAGGTATAGATTGAAGATCTTTTTTTGGTGTATAAATATTCAGTTGTTGTAATAACATCTGTTAAAAAGATTATCCTTTCTTTACTGAACTGTGTATGAAGCTTTGTGGAAAATCAATTGACTATATATGGATTGGTCTATTTCTACACTCTCTTTTCTATTCCATTATTAATTTATCTACCTTGAAGTTAATAGTTTTGTCTCAATTATGGTAGTTTTATAAAAAAATCTTGGAGTAAGATAAAATACTTTGTTCCTTTTCAGTTATTTTTATTATTCTAGGTCCTTTGTATTTCTAAGTGAATTTTTGAATCACTTGTTAACTTCCATAAAAAAATATGCTGGGATTTTGATTGTGTTGGATCTTTACATCAATTTTGGAAGAATGCCAGCTTAACTAAACTTAGTCTTCTGATCTACAGAAATATTGTATCTCTCCATTTAGTTAGGACCTCTTTAATTTATTGCTTCAATACTTGGTAGTTTTCAATATTAGGTTTTCTGCATGCTTTTATTGATTTTTTATCCTGCAACTTTGCAAACTCACTTAGTTTTAGTAGCTACACAAATTTTCTGCATCGATTTATTATCAGAACACCTGCAAATGACAAGATGTGTCTGCGGGTAGTGGGATTATGAGGGAAACTGGAGTGACCATTATGTTTTTGACTTTGATTGCTGGATTGTTTGTGGCGTCATTAATGAAAATTCAAAATATGGAATTAAGAGTATGTTTTGTAAGAAGAAATGTGATTAAATTAAATGCTGGATATGTTGAATTCCAGGTTGCCTTGAGAATACAAATGGAAATGTTTAGCAGGCAGTCAGATCCATGTTCTGGGAGCTATTAGAAATGAAGATGCACATTTGGGAGTCATCAGCAAGAATGGTGGTCTGCTGTAGAGAAATATACAGAGTGAAAAGCAAAAGAATAGAGTCAAGGATAGAACTCTGGGGAGCATCATATTTAATTTGGGATAGAGAGGTTTGGATATTTTCATGGGCTGAGAAAACACAGGAAATTAGTTTACAGGAAAACTCTTCAATTTCCTCTTCTATAGCACTTTTTTTTTCAGAATCACTAATATCTATTTAAATTAAGAGAAGGTATATTGATTCCCACTGGGGGTCATATTTCTGTTTCTGGCTTCTACTTGGCCTCAGGTAGAAGTTAATGAAAATGAAGTTATTTCTCAGCCTTTCTGTCAATTCAGAAATGAAATGGCATTTCTGAAAGTGCAAATATGAAGGATATATTCCAGATAATTGTGAATCTACCCTGTACATTATAATGTTTTAAAAAGTTTTCTAGGCTAGGCATGGTGGCTCATGCCTGCAATCCCGGCACTTTGGGAGGCCACGCCAGGTGGATCACCTGAGATCAGTAGTTTTGAGACCAGCTTAGCCAACATGATGAAACCCCCTATCTACTAAAAATAGAAAAATTACCCAGGCATGATGGCATATGCCTGTAATCTCAGCTACTTGGGAGGCTGAGGCAGGAGAATCTCTTGAACCCAGTAGGCAGAGGTTGCAGTGAGCCAAGATCGCACCACTGCACTCCAGCCTGGGTGACAGAACAAGACTCCATCTCAAAACAAAACAAAACAAAACAAAACAAAACAAAACAAAACAAAAACATGAATTTCAGCATTATTTATTTAAAGTTCTTATAAAATAAACACAATTACTTAGTGATATCATTTTTTTCTTTACTATAGCAAATTGCCTTTTGTTCCTGTGTCTATCTTGTTAAAGGGAGAAACGGTTGAAAACATACCTTTAATTTTGTTTCTACTTCAATGATTTTGTCTTAGGAAAGTTATAATCTCTTTCTGTGTGTGAATGATGTGAGAACATATAGTGAAGATGATCTTGGCACAAAGTGGTTCTCGCTACTTAAAAGTTGGCTTTGCCTGTGATCTGTAGCATATGTAGGAAGACGCCTGCTACTCTCAGAAATAATCATGCATTGGGGGGTGCTTATGATGAGGGGCTTAGATTTACGTCGATGAAGGAAGTAATTCCAAAGTGGACTGGATGGGAATCTTCCTGTAGGATATCAGGCTGTGCTGGATACTGCAGGGGGTTACATTTTATAAGCATGGACTGCCTGGGTCCTGCCAAGGTCAGACTACATGAAGCTAGACTTTGGTGCCTATTCTATGGAGAAGGATATAGAAAATTCTCAAAGCACACTTTGCCTTAGCTCAAAGTCCAGTTGTTTTGTGGGTAGCATGTCTGCTCCTCCCATGTTAATACTGTGATATTCTTTCCATTCTCATGTTTCCCTTTATCATCAATGCATTTGTCTCCTCTGACATTGGTCTGTATGCTACATATGACCTGCATCAACCTCAGCCTTCTCTAGCTTGGCTTTGGGCACTGAGATGCCACTCATTTTCTGAGCCAACATGCCATTGCAGAGACTAAAGTATGAGATTCTAGTCCAGCAATCAGTAGAGGACAAGAAAGTTTTGCTGGCAAAAGCCATAAAATTTTACATGCCCCCACTAGACACTGAACTTTAGCCTACATTGTTGGATCTCTCCATGCAGTTGGGTTTTTACCTGTCTTGTTAATTATGTCAGTCCTTGCTAGTACTGGAGTTTAGTCCTGAATCCTTGTGTACTCTGATGGGCCTTGGAAACTGCCTAGTTTGGGGCTACATTTTGCTATTTGCTAGCTTTCTACTTACTATTTATGGCTGAAAACAATCTCCCATTTTCTGGGGCACCTGATGGAGTCTGTTACCAAAGAATGATGATTCGGAATCCTGACTGAGTCCTCTCCCCTATGTCACCTTATCCTTGCACTTAAAATGACTCCTGCCTGGACTCTTCTGCTCCTGGGCCCACCTGTTCCACTCTTCATTGGATATAGATGTCAATGAATTTGTCACATACTTCTAGAAACTGATTACTCCTCTTAGTCTATTTTCTCCAGCCCTTATGCAGTCTATTCCTAGTTTTTTCTTTTTTATCCCTTCCTCTCTCCTCTCCTCAACAGGTCCCTAGTTTGAGCCAGCCTGAATATTGAATAATGACATTCTTCCTTGGTCTTGGGCTCTATCAGGCTTTACTTTCTTTCTTGTCTTTCCAAATAAAAGCACATAAAAGCTTTGCATTGTAATTGGAGAAGGGAGAAAGACAAATGCCTCAGTAAATCTGGAAAGCCAGATGCTGTGGAGCCCAGCAGGTGTGGAATGGAGGGAAAATAATAAACAGGTGACCAGCATATATCAAGAGAAACTAATAAGAAAGAGGATCCACAACAATACTTATAGCCTCCGGCGACTGTATATTCAACAGTGAACAGGGCAGAGAAATAAAGCGAACTTAAAACTTAACCTAAGAGTGTAAATATGATCTCATAGGCACTATTGAGAGTTGATACCATGAACCAGTGGTAATGGAACAGTGTCTCCATTAAAGCCAGTCTTAGTTTGGGTGACGTTGCTAGCTATTTATGTGACCACCCTGATTTTCTGGTTTGAAAATGGATGTGAGTAAATCTTCCCTCTAAGTTTCTTTCTAATTCTAATATTTTATGAGCATTGTCCACAGCCCATTCTCATAACTCAACTGGGCCAGTACATTATCGGTTTAGCCAAGTGCTTTTTTTAAAAGGCTTTTTATAGGTACAAATGTTCCAGAAATGGAAAACAAATTATGGTTGTTGGGGATGATGGTATATGAAACCAGCCACATAAATTGCAAAATATTAGTCATTGCTGTGAAGTATTTAATTTCTGGTTTCATAAATATCACATTTTGACATCTAGCTTATGAAGGGTCTACCACTCTCAAGTGAATTTGTGCTGCCATTGTTCACTCTGGGGAGTTTTATTTTATTCCATGTGATACTTCCAAAAGGTTCTTAAAAGATATTTGAATGAATACTTTTTATTGCACAGAGGTCATGGAAAAGTGGTGGTCATAGATGAAGGAAACATTAAGGATAAGAAGGAGTAAAATATTTATGACTCTAAACTTCAGTATTCTTATATGAGGACAATGTTACATATTACCTGGGTGTATTTTAGGACTAAAAGAGATAGCATATGGAATGTTACTTTTGTATATAGGAAATAAAAATATGAATTTTATCAATGTTATTTATTATCATTTATAAAGCATCCAGAATGGAGATTATTCAGTAAGAAATACTTCTATATAGGCTGGAATGAGTTTCTCACTTCAACTTACACGAAGTATCCAAGTTCTAATCTTCGATTAGACTTCAAAATGTAATATTGTAACATTTGATTTCTGAAAAATTAAGAAACATGTAGTTCAGAAATAAAAGGAAAGAACACGAATATTTTGACATTCAAAGTAGTAAACAGCTAAACTATCTAATAGAGAATGGAAGATACTTTTATATCTTTCCAGTATCAGAAGCAACTTCTCAGCCGCATGTTCCAGCTATGGTATTCTTGGTAAAATAACAACAAAAAATTTGTAGGAACATTTCTGTTTTAAAAACTCCTATTTATTGAACAAGAAGTTGTCACAACTGAACTTTTAATTTTCCCTCCCACATATTTGTATCTGTAAATGGAATAGATAATTAATAAAAGTGGTAGAAACATCTCTTTGGACAAATGATGTTTTTTAATAGAAATATGCTAAATTATAGCTATATATCCTCCTCGTATAGAAAAGGAGAAACCCTAGAAGCATATGTGGCATATTAACTCTTTAGAAGGAAATACTTGGGTTGTTTTTCTAATGTATTGCCTAGCTTGGGGAAAAAATAAAAATGACTTAGAATTATATAGTATGTTATAGTTAATTACAGGTATACAATAAATCTGTATTTATAGATGTTTAATAAACATGTTTTTGGATGATTGGACTGCTATCCGGTTTTCTTTCCATTGATGATAGAACTAAGAAAAGGAGTAAATCATTTTTTAAAAAATGTGCAAGTGATACTTCTATTTAGATTTACTTTTTCCTCAATAAAGGCTTTTCTTCAGCATTCAAGGGAATTTTGACAGCAGTAAGTGTGATTAATTTTTTGGCAGATGCTCTTCCTGACCTTCTATGTCTGTTAGGCATCATATCTTCCTAACTTCCACATTCCTCTCTACTTCATTGATCTCTGTTATGCTGTCTGTCAAATTATACTAGACGTTTCTTGAGGACAGGAGCTTATGGAGTTTTGAATCCCTCCTATTTAACATGGGTTCCATATAATGAGTTGAATGAACAGTTGCAAAATGAAGAGAATCAGCATCGTGGAGGAGAGGCAGGAGGGGTACGCAGGTTTCTGGAGGGATGCTGTTAATAGACGTGAGATCAGAATTTCCATTTGGATGAGATGTACTGGGAAGGGAGGTATTTGAAAATCCTAAAGTACCCCAAATGGTCTGGGTTAGGGTTTAGGCCCAACTTAACCCATTTTCCAAATCCTGCTAAGGCTGGAGTGGTCTGGGAGAAATAGAAGATAAATTAGTTCAACCGTTCTCAGTAAGGAAAGCACTGCCCCCTGGAGGTTATTCTGGAAATCGTCGGCATGTTTTCTGGTTGGGAAAAGATGGGGTAGGTGATTGTAGGAGGGATGTGTTGCCACTGTTACGTGGTAATGTAGGATCCAGGCATTTTATGTGTCCTGTCATTTGTGGGAGAGGCTTGGAGAGTCAATACATATACTATAACTGTACAACTCTCATATTAGCCTAAAAATGAACTCCATATGACATATGAATAAAAGTGTTTATGACATATAAATTTAAAAAAGAGCATAGCGTTTTGTTTGGCAATTTACCAAAAGTTATTCATAATTTCAGAAAATCATGCCACTGATGTGAGTTTGTAGTTGTTGGTCATGCAGTTGAGCATGACACACCTGTCAATTTGCACAGGTACCAGTTTGCAAACCATGACAGTTTGCCTGTCAGACCCAGTGATGGGTGGTTCTTTGTACTGGTGAAGGCATCAGGCCACTACAATACATTGTCCTATGTAAGTCAAGTCTAAGTGCTTACATAATGAAATATATAAGGTATATCAATTTGCTAGGGCTGCCATAACAAAATACTACAGACTGGATGGCTGAAACAGAAAATTCTATTTCTCACAGTTTTTGAAGTTGGAAGTCCAAAATCAAAGTGCCTATGGGGTTGATTTCTTCCAAGCCTTCTCTCCTTGGCTCATTGATGGCCACCCTCTCATCGTGTGTTCATGTGGTTGTCTCTGTGCATGCACATGTTTGGTGTCTTTTTGTCTCTGTCCTAATCCAGGTTTTTGTATACACGCCCATCATATTGAGTTAGGGCACACCTTAAATACCCCATTTTAGTATACCTCTTTAAAGACCCTATGATCAAATGTGGCCGCAGTCACATTTGATGATAGGGACTTTAAAGAGGTATATTAAAGAGGTAAATACTTAGGGTTAGAGCTTCAACTTATACATTTTTTAGTGGGGGTCCTAATTCAGCCAAAAATATGTGGCTTCTTATAAATTAGTATTCATTTATTTCTCACTCACAGTAGACTTAGAGTGTAAGATTGTGTTTTTGTGTTGAAGGTGGGTTATATAATTCCAAGATTCCTTTCCAGAATCTCTTTGCTAGAAATGGTTTCATTCTTTTTTAGATTTTAGAAAGCTAATGAAATGCATATACATGATATGGTTTGGCCATGTCCCCACCCAAATCTCATCTTGAATTGTAGTTCACATAATCCTCACATGTCATGGGAGGGGCCCGGTGGGAGGTAATTAAATCATGGGAGTAGTTACCTTCCTGCTATTCTTGTGATAGTGAGTGAGTTCTCATGAGGTCTGATGGTTTTATGAGGGATGGTTCCCCTTTTGTTTGGCACTTCTTCCTGCCATCATGTGAAGAAAGATGAGTTTGCTTCCTCTTCCGCCATGATTGTAAGTTTCCTAAGGCCTTCTCAGCCATGCTAAACTGTGTGTCAATTAAACCTCTTTTCTTTATAAGTTACCCAGTCTTGGGTATGTCTTTATTAGCAGTGTGAGAATGAACTAATACAATATCTAATATAATGTAACGTTTAGTGGAATATGGGAGCACCCTGTAACCAAACATGTCAATCTTGCTGTAGCAAGTATTTACAAGTAGGTTGGATAAATAGAATAAATTACCCCCATCATTTCAGCCGAGGAGATGCAATCATGTGAGGTTTGGCACCAAACTTAGATAAAAGTTTTCAGTTTTCAGAGCTTTTTGGGCTTTAGAAGTACAGAGAAGATACTGTGAAATAAATGTATTGTCATTGTGTTGATGAAATATAGCGTCTATGAAATTCTTTCTAGAATCATAAAAAGAGATGAAAATATTTGGTGTAACAGAAGATTTTGGTTGTGATACAGTTAGAAACCATTGATACAGTTGAAGAAACTCAGACTTTCAAATAACCGTATGCAGTGAGTCATTGTTTGGGTTATGACCTAGACTTAGGGTCTGAAATGGTTCTCTGAGGCAAGAGCTCATTCATAAAATATTGAAATGTATGAGTCAGGCTATTTATCTTTACCTGTTTTTACAGCAAGAGATTGCTTTCAGGGCCACTAGTGCTTTGTTGATATAAGAATTCTATTTAGTTCTCTAAAAAAAAAAATGCAACAGAAAGCAACAGTCAAGAAAGCCAGATGAGCTCTGCAGATTGTCAAAAGGAGGTTTTGTCCTTTTCCATTTTCCATAAAGGCCCAGCTGTGCCACCTTCTAAAACTGGAACTTGTTCATATGCTCACCAGGTGCCAGGGAATAAAAATCAAAAGTGGATAAAGCTGAAACAAGATGTTTCACAAATAGAAAGAGGAAATGGGAATAGAGAAAGAGGTAAATAAAAAGGTAAAATAGGAAAGACAATCTAGCCATATGGACACACTTTGATGGTAAAGTGTACATAGAATTTTATTAAGCAGGTTGAATTTATTGGCTAAGAAACAGTCATTATTCCACTTAATTGTTTTAGTTGGGTTTGCTGCTCTTGGCTTATCTACTCAAAGTCTCTGGCTTATGTTTTTACATTTAACAACATAAGAGCCAGAGCCGGTGAGTAGGGAAATTTGGAATAAACCCAGACCTACCAATTCTGAGTACAGTTCTCTTTTTTCAAGAAAGATTGGGCTTAAGTGGATACTCTGAGAATATGAGAATAAGGAGAAAGGACATACCTTAGATATGTTTAGAAGGGAGCACCAGGGAGTTTAGGCCTGAATGGTGTGTTGTACTATGAAAAGGGTGAACTTTGGTGAATTTTCCTCAGTTGGGGCTGTTTGTTGTAAGCAACAGAAAGCTATTCAAACCAGGTCTCATAATGCCAGGTCTCATAAGGGGTCAAGAGCTGGAAATCCCAGGAATCAAAGCAGCAAGTTTCTCCATCTTGTTTTCTGTTATAACTCTAAGTAATTTGGTGGGCCACCCAAAGGGCAGGATTGTGTGACCCACTTGGTAGAGCTGCTGGAACAAATTTATAAAGAGGCACAGCTAAGGGAAACAAATTGAAAATATGCCTGCTAAAAAATACCATGAATGAAGCATTCTACTGACTATGTGGAAGACAGTGGGTCCAGAGCAGGTTGGCAGAAATGCATCAAGACAACAAATTGGTGAAAATATAGCGCTTTGTTGCAATATCAAAATATTTTAAGAGAAGACATGTTAAATATGAAGAATAATAGAACAGGTTAAGGGAAATAATGACAAAGGAATATGATTTTATCTATTTTTAGGGCAAGGAAGTAGTGATGCATAGAGTGATGATATAATTTATTGTCTAATGGGGATACTTTGAGTATGAAAGCAAGCACCATTTAGCAATTTCTCCAGGATAACAGGCATCAGCTGGGACTTCCACAGGCAAACTGTAATGTCTGGCCTTGCTCCAGAAAGTAAGGCTTTTGACCAGGGACCAGGAGACACTGGGAAGCAGGAGGTGCATTTATTCGAGGGAAAGTGGTCCAGGAAGAGGGAATACTTGAACCATTCTGCCTGAACTGGGCATTGGATGTTTGTAATTTTATAATTGTTAAAATCAGGAGAGGATATCACCAAGGCATTGCCTTTTCAAGGAATGCCACCTCACGGACAAGTCTTATGAGGACTGTTTGGACTGCCCAGCTGGAGCCTGACCACTGATGCAGGTGATTGCTTATAGGTGTAGAAGCCTTGCTGGTCAACTGGCAGCCTTTTCCAAAGTATATTCAGGGAGAGATGGTTTCATGAGGAGGTTACTTTGTAAAAATGCTGGGCTCAATTGTGGCTCTATGTTGAAATCACTTTCTGTCTAGTGACTTGGCTTGACCAAATCATGACTACTGTGGGATAAATCCTGCCTCTCTTTTCTGGGCGTTCCAACTCCTGTACACTGGAGTCTCTGCTTCTAGGTGCCCTCAAACAGCTTGGGGTGCTCACCCTGCTACTGTTGGGTATCATGATTCATCTTATTGAGCACCCTGTGGCTGCTTTCTTGTTGCCTCCTGCTCTCCACGTGTCCTGCTCAGCCAAGTATGATCAAATTCTGTCAAGAAACCCATAACTGATTTAGAAGGCTGGGGATCCTAGCAGTATGGCTTCTCTTCCTCCTCTTTGTCGTCATAAAGCACCTGTGGGCACAAGATATTGTGGCAGGTGACAGAAAGAGCAACATTTTAAGATTCATAGTCATTATTCATTGGGGCATGCTTTTTTTTTTTTTTTTAACCAGACACTTCCTCACTTACCTGTGAGACAGGTATATGCTATTAGTGGATCTGTGTGAAGTTATTTATGTTCTATCATTTTGACTTATAGAAATCACAATTTTCTATAATTAGATCTAATATTCTATAGGCAAAGAAAGGGAGGTTCAGGGGAAAACTTGCTGAAGTCCCACATCCTGACTCAGAGTCAGTATTTTAATTCAAGACAGTTGGCTCCTGAGCTCATGGCTCTTCCACTGTGCCTCACAGACTAGATGCTGCATAAGGTAGATAAATTGATTCTGTCTTTGGAGAGCTTTCAGACTAGAACACATGAAACAGAAAGCTTTGTAGAACCTATAAAATTCTGTAATTCTGCAAAATACTGACCCAGTGCTGGAATTTCTGGAATACAGGATGAGACCCTCATACCAAGCTTGTGAACACTAAGAAGGCACTGTGACTTGGAAATCAAGAAGGGAAATTAACAAAATAGTCAAATGAGAGTCTAGATAAGAAAAACTGCAAGGACATTGCTGTGGTCTGGATGTGAAACAGAAGGCTGCTCGAAGCTGGGCATCATTTCTCAATGAAGGTTCATTAAATCCCATGTCTCTCAAGACGTCTAGAGATAAGTAGGCTGGGAAACTGCCTTTTACTAGGATGGGACTGGAGCCAGTAATAGGAATGAGAGCAGGAACCAAGGAATCTCTCTCTGTGCTGCCACTACTCACTAAACACTGCTTCTGTTTTCCTCTAGATGTGTGCATCTCCTTTTTCCTCTATTTACAAACAACTTTCTCAGTTAATCTGTGTACATAGTGGCAAATTATCACTCCAGAAAAGTCCCTGAATTCTAGCATCCACAAAGACTGATGAAAATCACTGCATCTCAATGAAACATTCCCTGGAGAAACAAGCCAATCGATTAGGATATGGTCAGAGGTTCCTGGAGGTCAAGGTATGTTCTGTGACCTCTGGCTACATATCAGGTGATATATGCACATACTCTCAGGAGGTGACATGGTATAGGAGGCAAATTGAGATGTTTGCTCTAATTGGTATCAAGCCAAACTGGGAAGCTAGAGATTTTGTTTTCGTGCTTCTGGTCTTTTCTGGTGTGTCTGAGGTCATTTGGAATCATCACAGCCTACCCCAATCCATTTGGCTGCCAACATTATCACCTCTTTGAAATTATTTTTTTCTCTCATTAAGAAGTTTTGTGGGTGATCATTTGGCAAAACTGACTTTTTCAGATTCCGTTTTCACCACCTGATGTGTAAGACACAGCATATGAGAGCTATTTGGAAACTAAAGCAGAAAATGAATGCCAAATCTCATGATCATAACTTTGTAATGAGTTGAATGCCACCTGGATAACTTAGTAGAAAATGCTTCTTAAGATCTTCGTCTCAACTGTGCTTAGTCATCTTCTAGATTGCAGAACATCACTTGATAATCTTTGCAAATTTCTAAGAGAAATGAGAAACACAAATGGAGGAGAAAACATAAAGGTGACCGCCCAGTTCCTGTGACCTCTCACTGATACTTCTTTGGAGTGTATGTCCTGTGCAGGCTAAGCCTGGGCAGTCTTTGATCTGTTTTGAACAGATGCCTGTAACAAAAAGTTAGCTGGGTTTTAGGGACAGCTAATGTCTCCACAGGCTGTAGAATGTTATTAAGGCTTGATTGCAATCTCCTGACATGATAGAACTGAATTAAAGAACAGGAACTGCCTGCTCGGCAGCCCTGAGAGCAATTGGAAAGCTCAGAGAAGGCACAGCATTAAAGAAGAAAGAACGCTGACAGAAGCTGGGCAGGCAGACAGGGCTCTTTAATTCAAAGGGGTGGATGTTAATTAATTTATTTTAGGTGAGGGAGATCTGATTTCTAACCAGACTACAAGCTGTTGCCAGTGTAGTTGAGGACAATGTCCGAACAGCTGTAGGAATATCATGCATCGTCTGGGTGGCTGACTCATATCATATCCATCTTCCTGTGTCCAGATTAACCATGCGGTGGCAGTTGGACCTGCACAGCTCATTTTTCTTACCCTTCAATGTTACTTTTATTTTACATGCCTGTCTAGTTGCTTATCTCTGCCCCTAGCTTCAACAAAATTTCCCTGGAGCCCCAAATCTATCCATGGCAAGTGAAAAGAAAAACAAACATAAATGAATTGGAAACTGTCACTCCTGCTAGAATGGAATGATTTTAAACATATGAAGTCTTAGCTTTTATACTTCTAAGATAGGTCAAATGCTACCCAGAAAAAAAAGGCTAGGCATTAAAATTCACTGAAGAAAATGTCAGACTCATGGTGTCCTGATTTCCTGTCTGGTCCTCTGCTCTTTCACTGCTGTGAATTATTTTCCCTCAATTCTATTGTTTCACCTAACAAAGGACAAGTATAAGGATGTCCTCCCACATACAGTTCTACAAAGGCATTTATTATAGCAATTAAATTTTCAAGGCAAAAAATAGTGTGATGTATTATGAAATACAAACAGAAATGTATGAAAGTTTTGGAGTGCTCTTTCAAAGTATTTTGATGTAGTGGAAAGAGCACTAGCTTTGGCTACAGAAAATTTGGTTGAAGCAAGTGAGTTAAAAAATTTAAGCAATTTTGTACATGTTTGTTAAAAGTCATCAATCTGTGGCATTAAAGGGTGAATTTTAATATATGTAAATTATACCTATGTGACTAGAAAAATCTGAGAAATAACTATGCTTTGTTCATTAAATATAAAAATAATACATGCTCATTTGAAAATACAGATAAGCACAAAAGTAAAAACTAACCCTAACACCGCAACCACAGGTAATCACATGTTTATTTTCTGAGTACGGTGGGTTAAATTAGTTGTACTTTACTATTGATGGAAAATGATCATTTCTGGTCCATGGAAATCCCCCCTGTTGTCCTTCATTCTCTATTCTCAATCCTATTTCTCTCCTCTATTTTATATGTAGCTACCAGATACACTTTGACTTGTATTAAACTTGTAGAATATGTGATATTGCTTCACGCATGAATCTGTGTAGATGAATTTTTTTATGCTATGTAGATGATATGTTATTGCCTATAAAACCCATTTTATTTCTAAATTATTTTATTCAATCCTAAGTATTAAGGATTTATCTGAGTTTAAGTAAATTTAGCTTATTGAATCCCATTTCTACAAAGCATTTTACAAATATGTTGTTTACTAGGTTCCCACAACCCCACACAATATTGAAATAAGTATCCTCATACATGTTTCCATGAGACAACTTCTTTGGATGATATACCCAGGAGTGGCATTGCTGGGTCACGGATACAGAATGTCTATGTCAGTGTACACGCCCATCAGTAATTTGGGAAGATTCTCTATTCTACAACACTTAGGTATTTAATTGGCTTTCTCTATGTATTAAAAATAGACATTTTCCTTTTATATGATTTACTTTTAAAGCTCTTTTACTATGGACATTTTTTCATTTTTTAAAATAGCATTCTAAGGTCTGTATTTAAGGCCAGACATTCATTATGGTACTGTCATCATTTGTTTAACTGAGACCCTTTTTGTTACATTTAGGTAAAATATACTTCTAATATAGGACATAGACTGGACTACAGTTAACACAGCATAATTATCAAATTAATAATTAAATAATCCACTGATACTTGGACATGGGTAGGGAACCACTTTTCACTGATCTTGGAGTGTTCCTTAGTATAAACCTTTAGTTAGAGGAAACTAATGAAATGTTGAATGAGGTAAGAGAAATTATTCAATAAACAAAATGATGAACTAAAAGGAAATAAAAACTTGACTTCCAGAGCAATTGTGTACTACAACAGTCATGGTGTTGTGCATACATTTAGTCAATGAAAGTAGGAAACAACTAGGAGGACTATCATGTCTCTTATGCAGAGGGAGACCAAATATAAATGCCTCGACTCATTAGCCAGAATTACCTTAGAATAGAATGAAATTTTAAAAATAAATCCTTCAATTTTAGCAATATGCTTACTTTTCATATGCTAAACCTCCTTGCTGCTTATGCAGTTTAGGGAACTTAAGCCAATATTCATATCTCATTTCATTTCATAGTAATTCAATATTTGCAGGTGTTTGAGGTACATGTTGATGATTCATCCCTTCTCTTATGGAATCTCTGATACAAAGCTTTCAGGGCTAGGATGATACTTTCAGACCATCAATAATTTTCTAGAAGTTGACTTTGGAGAATTCAATATTGAGATGTTGGACAAGATATCTCTATGAAGAAAGATTTATTTTAGCATACACAAATTAAATAGATTCACACATTTAGATTGTTCTTTAAAGAGTCTTTAACATTTAACTTTAACATTTTTTATGATATAGAGTACAAAGTGATATATATATATAAAAGGAATTCCAAAAACTCAAGTGCACGAAACAAACAAGATAAGGGTGTTAATTGTAATTCCTTTCTAAAATGTAACTCTTTGCACTTGTCTGAAATTTAGACTTTTATGAGGGATAGGAAACTTCTGAAAAGATGAAATATACTTCCATGAAAATATTATTTTTTATGATAGGATATTATTTACTATGTACTATGCTTTGCATCAGGATAATATAATTTATTTATGAAGGACAATTTATATTTCTTCACAAGGGAGTTGAAAGCAGACTGTAGACTAGGAAATATCTCATTCTTTTACTGTGTGCTTTCTTGGAACAAAGAGAATCATTTTATATGAAACACTATTTTAAGAATACCACCATTTTAAACACAAATGATTCAAGGTAGGCTTACAAACTTTTGGAGGTTAAAATATCCATGTTCAGATAATTCTGTGTTGGTATTTGAACTGCACGATGACCTGAAGAGGAAAAAGCTGAGAAGGCCACTTTTTGGGTGGGTGAGAATTGGCTTTGTTCATATACCTGTGAGCAGGGCCAAGGCAATGCTGGATACATAAGATGTGCTTCCAACATATCTGCTGAAGAAATGAATGGGTTCAGAAATTAGACAATTGCAATTATAAAGGGAAAAGTGAAAAAATAAAGATGAAGGTAGATTTTCTGACTTTTTGAAAGGTTACTGGCATTCACCTTCAAGTCAAATGCTTTGTTTATCTAAAACACAGACTGGTAGAAAACATAATGGCTGGGACTAATTTTATCTCATGGTGCCCCACTTTCATCAGCCTTGAAAGTGAATATGTTAATATTTATCTCCTATCTTTATTTTCCTATGTCTCCTTATCTCTAGTTGTTTCATAATCTATTTTTATATTGCTATATAAACTACCTTATATGCATTTTTGTAAGCTTCTTTTAATCCCTATCAGAATTGGGTAAATAGGAGTATAAATAATCATAGCTGTTTGTTTTAAATTAGTTTTTTTATAAGTAAGCCTTCATAAACTCTTTGTTAACAAACATTTGTAAACTTGTATGTAAGGTCATTATTAACATTCTTTCTGTGTATTATTTAGTATAATTTTAAGTAAAATATAAGGTTGGTCCCCCCATTGTAAGTCCACAGTTAATGTGATCCTGGAGGTTCTCATTCTGTTGGTCCATGTTAGTGTTAGTATGTGATGCAAACATTTAGTCCTAGTTTTCCCATCTATAAAATGTGTATTTCATACTTCCCTATTCTCAGGAATATTATGAGATTCAATAAAGTGACAGGCATTGCTCTTTGTCTATTTCATCTATTTGTTCTTTTCCGTCCTCACCCCTGTCAAAAAGGATTCCCCCCACAATAACACGTTGCATTTATGCTGTGAGATGTGATCAGTATTGACAAGACTTGAGCCCGTTCCTGAATAGGGGTGACTTTGACCCACAGAGCAGCAACCAAATTGAGCGGAGGCCCTGGCAGGAGGGCAGAGAGGCAGAGAAGGAAGAAAGTAGCAGGGAGAAGGAAATCCTGAATGCTTCCCAAGGCTGGTTTTATTGGAGAGGAAGATGACCCTATGGAGATCACAAAGGAATGACCCATCATCTGGATCCCAGTAGTTTCCCGATGATATGCTACTAAAAATGTGCCCTTTCTGGGAATAAAATTATTTATTGCTGGTCCCTCTGGATGCAGCATGGCACTAAATAAAGATTATATGTGTATAAATATTGTGGCATGTATCCATGTTTCATTGACTCTAAGATGCCATCAGCTGGAAGATGCATCCTGATTTTATGAACTACTAAGAAGGAAAAAACACTACTAACTTACCATGAGACAGTATTTTATTGTCACTTGAAGTTATTATTTTAAACATTGAGAAGAAGCTCTTCTGAATGTGTTTATACATAGATTTCTCTCATTTATTACTCTTCAGCATATATATAAAGGTGAATAAATATAGAAAAAATTGATTCAAGGTTCCTAAATGTATTCACATTCAGTCTGAGTTTTCTGAATCACTTTTCCTCTTAGAGTTATTGATGTGTGTGCTATTTCACTCAATGCTGTCAGTTCTTCCTGCAATTGAGGGCATTGATGATGCATAATTTCTTAAAATTGTGCTTTGCTATTGTCTCTAGAATCTTCCTCCAAGCCAGTGACACCCAGTCTAAGTTTTAATGTGCAGGCAATAACAACTATTTCATGACTGTCACTGACTGATCTGAGGATCAGGTGCACACCAATTTGAGAGATGTTAAAATGTAAAGACAAAATGCGTGCTTTAAAACTGATAAAATATGGCAATAAATACTCAACAGTGCTAAGAGCATCAGGATTCTCCTTTAAGTACCTGAACAGCATTCTAGATTGAGCTTCTCACATGTATATGCTGGAGAACGTATGTTGCAGGATTCCATAGCCTGGCAGAACAAATGATTCCTAAATTACGATGGCTCTGAACTTTCAACTGACAGATGGTAGAGCCTCAGGTTCCTCAACTCCAAAGCTTCCATGATTTCAGGAAAGGGAGAGTGCAATGAGTCTCATATGAAAAGCCCAGCCCCATGTGGCAGGTTTTCCACGTTTGGCTCATGCTTAGCAGTACCCACCACACCTGGAACTGCCTAGATATGACTTATGGAGTTAACTGCTGCCCCTGGCCCTTGCAAAGCTACAATGTCCATGCCAAGTGTGCTGTCTTCTAATGCTCCCAGGGATCGCTAATCCCCAGTGTGTCAGAGGTATAGGAGTTTTCATACAGAAGTGGGGACAATGGTCTTCTTCTCAACTCTTTGCTTAATTTTATTCTCTGGGTCCCAAAGCATCAAGACTTATTCTTAGAGTTTATAGAGTCTTCCAAGAGACTCTAAATTTCCAGCTGCAATCTTAGAGCTTTAAACAATTCCAAGGTTCCAAGAGGGAGACAGATTTATCTTCATTATTGCCTTGCACCCCCCATCTGAACTCATCAATGCCCTCTTTGCTTCCCTGTCTGACCCTGACAAAATACAATAATGCTATTTCTGCCTTCCCTCCACCAATACTTCCTTTAGCCCCAACTAGGAGTGATACCTGTATATTGCCATTTGTGCAAAGCAAAGAGGCAGTGGAGATGTAATGATTCATGTCCTATTGTGCTTGTGTTTAGCCCAACAAGAATGACCTTTTACTCAATTGGCATACATTTCCCCTTCTTTGTAATGAATTTAAGATTATAAACTACTTGACAGCCAGCATTTTCTCAAATATCCTTTATGACTATTTTCTAATGGTGGGCAGTTAACACAAACAATGAATGAAATTTACTTAGTTTCTAATATGACTGATATATTCCTACCATAAAAGGTTCTATTTGTGGCCAGGCATGGTTGCTCACACCCGTAATGCCAGCACTTTGGAAAACAGAGAAAATCAAGTCAGTGAGATTATTTTACAATTCCAAGTTTACATATGCAAAGATGTGGTAATTGTAATAACTCATTTTTCAAGAGGTGCTGCAGGGCAGATAAAGACATCTTAATGTTCGTCAAAAGTCCTCTCTTCGGTGTGTAACCGGAACTTTCAAGAGTTGACTGAAAGCCATAGTTTCCTGGATGATGTGCTTTTCCAGGCATACAGCTCATAACCAATATTTCATCATGCTTTCTCTTCAGGAGACCTTTCCTCTCACTGGCCTCTTCTGGGCACCTCTCATGGGTCTCTTTTGCGTGCTCTCAAAAAAACTTTCTCGTTTATTTGTAGAGTTGAAATTGTATTTCCACCAGAAAAAGGAAGACATCTCTTGATCTCTAAAGGAACACAGGTTTTCTCTGGCTTCAGGTCCCTGTTTTCTCTCTGTTCGCCAGTTTTAACCTTCAGCTCGTATGTCAGAATCAAGTCCCCTGCTACCTTGGCAACGATGATAGGATAATAGAATTAGAATGTCCCAGGGTGCCATTTTAGTGTCATGCTCTTTCAAGAAAAGAAAATCAACACAATTATGAAATATACTTTATGATACTTTAAAAGCACAGTGTCTACTAATTTTAAATTTGTCGCATTTATTGAGAAAATATAATATATGTTAAACTTTCAGTGATTTTAAAAGAAATTCAGCCACAGCAATGAAACAAGCTTGTCTTAGGGTAAGGATTTCTGTATCATGTATTTTCCAGTCACCTTTGTGTGTTTCTCTTAATATTCTACTTTTTCATCAATTTAAAAAGTATGATTAAGAAAACTTTATAAACAGGGTAGCCCCTGAGAACATTTCCATTTTATCTCAGTAGCTGTGAAAATTCTTAAGGATATTTACACTTTCTACAAGCACATTGTCACTATAGAGAAAGAAATTGACTTGACACTCTAGGCACTTACACTCTCAAGCTACCACCCTCAGTACTTACTGACTTTCTTTTGAAATCTGCTGTTGATTTGAAAGCTGCTTTTCATTCCTAGGCTGACATGTCTAATAATGTGACTCTACTTCCTTGTTCTCTTATTTCTATACTGATTCTGGCAAAATCTCAAGAATGAACTCTAGTCTTCATGATATATAGTAGGATATCTTGAATATCTCTGGGTCTGACTTAATATTTCTGGTGCTTTATTCATTAATCATTATTCCTGAATGATTTGTTCATTCACCATATCTGAACTTCCTAAGCCATGGCAGTTGTATTTATTATTGGCATGGGTTCCAAGCAGAATTTTGAGAGGCAAACTTCCCAAGTGTAGTATGAAAATATACACAATTCCATTCATTGATCATCTCTTTATTGTGAATTAAGAGATGTTAAATCCATTTACTAGTACCAATATACTAATATATTGGAGTAATAATGCAGTTATTTAAAAATGTTTTTACCATAAACATATTTATGTCTACATAGCAATAATCTAAGAAAGACATAAAAGATATGTTTCTTTTTTCCTTCCAGTTTGAAGACTCTAAGCCACAAAATACTTGAGAATTGTTTCATGTTTGAGAATTATGCTTGGGCTTGTAGCTACTTTGTGCTAAGAGGGATGGATATTTAAGCCACTTGGATAATATAAGTTATACGTAGTCAAGTTTTCAACACTGAATTAGGTATGCTTCACTCCTTGCTTTTTGATGTTTTTTTCCCTGGAACTTGGATTCTAGAGGCAGAGTTTGCTATTTGCTTTGTAGCATTCATAAATTTCTAAAGGAGTGTAGGTGGTGACTTTAATGGGACCAATGTTATATGACTCGTTATTTTGCCTGACAAGTAAATAAATGGTATTTCTCACCTAGTAAACTGGATGCAAGACAGAACGAGACAGATGTAATTATTTCCCTCCCTCTTAAGTGTGAGGTCAGTTTGGTTCTAACATTAAAATCTAACTTAGTTCATTTTAATTCAGAAAATATTTTTCTAAGCACTATTTATATGCAAAACACTCTCCAAAATACAATGTAGGCTTCAAAGATGAAAATGAACTGTAAAAGTCTATTTTGGGAAGCTCTTGCTTCGGGGACTCTTTATTGATCCTCCTTTATCTGTGGTTGTGTTAATTTTTACAGAATTTAAATAATTAACTAACAGAATTGCTGAGTGCATGTTATATTCACTCTGCGGCAGCCCATGCCCACTCAGGTTCCATAGTGACAGCATATAATCCAGCACTGAAATTCCGAGCCCCCAGCACTGAGTTTCATATCTAGTAACCACTCAGCACACAGATAAACAGAATGAATGAGGCTGTGGCTAGCTGGAGCACTTCTCTAGGTGCTATGTGATGATGGACTAGTTCAACCTTAGAGTCCTAAAATCAGACCAAAAACAGGTAGGAGTGTATTTTTTTTTTTTGAGACAGTGTCTCACTCTGTCACCCCCACTAGTGTGCAGTGGGGTGATCTCGGCTCACTGCAACCTCCGCTTCCCGGGTTCGAGAGATTTTCATGCCTCAACTTCCCAAATAGCTGGGATTACAGGTGTGCACCACTACGCTGCCTAGTTTTTGTATTTTTAGTAGAAAGGGGATTTCGCCATGTTGTTCAGGCTGGTCTTGATTTCCTGGCCTCAAGTGATCTGCCTGCTATGGCCTCCCAATGTGCTAGGATTACAGGCGTCAGCCACTGTGCCTGGCTAGGATTGTATCTTGATTCCCTAAGTTAATTATGCTCACCCAGCTCCATTCTTCTCACTGTCCTCCAAAAAGGGTGTGTATTTAGTTACTTTACGTAATCGGTTAGAGTTAGAATTATTGAGCTATTGCCTCTTGAATGTTACAATAAGCACTTCATATGTATCATTACATTTAATCCTTCCAACTCTAGGCAATGGAAAGTACTACAGCACAGGTGAGGATACTAAGGCTTAGGGAGGTTAAGCAGTTTGCTCAAGATCTCTCAAAAGGTGGCAGATCCAAGACTGAAACCCTGTATTGGGTGCACACATAGCTCCCATTATTAACCACTCATCTATAAACTAAGAATTCATCTATCTTCCTTGTTTTGACAAAAGTCCTGTCTCCAAAGAATATTTTTTGAATGTATTTAGCTTCTTTTCAGATTAGAAATTCTCTGCACTTTATATTAACAACTGAGCTGTGTATTTTGATTTATGAATGCATATAAATTAAGAAATGTTAACTCTTCCATAAGCTACAAAATTTCAGAAAAAGTCATTTCCCCTATTCTGATGGCCAGTAAGTCTTTTTCCTTCTCTAATCACCAGTGTAGTGAGAAAATAAAAATTTATGAGTTCTCACCATCCATACAGAAGTTGTGAGGACAGCACTTGGGGAGTGAGTCATTACTACTTCTTCAATGACAAGTGTTGCTGGAGAAAAGACAAATGCTTTGCCAACTGGCAGAGTTTCTGCTTCACTTTCTATTAATAATCAATTCTTAATGTTTTCAAGAGCAAAACACAAAATAATGTGATACATATAAAGTAGTAGCAAATGGAGGAATGTTGCATACATTTAATATAACTCAAGGGATTTAAAAAATTATACACCAGAGCCAGGAAAACAGTTAAAATTAGTTCTTATCATGCAATATGATCACACACAGAACAGTACTGGGGGCAATATTTTAGAGATGAGATCAATGAATAATCATATTTTGATGCATATAAATAATCATATTTTCTCTGCAAATAAATAAATAAATAGATACTCTTATTAGAAAATTGACACCAACAAGAAATATCCAAGTTTAGGTCTAGCCGCTAGGTTACCGTTTGCACTGAGAATTGAAGAAAAGAAACTTTGTAATCTTTAAATTCATCTTTAATAGTATTTTCCAAAGTAGTTGTAGTTTGATTAACATAGCATTCTACCCTCTATCTAGCTTTTGCAATTTGCTATTTTAGATAAATAGATGTCCATTGGTGTCAAACCTACCTTCAAATATTTCTGTACTGGTAATATGACTTACACATTTTTTGTTTTATATTTTGCGGGGTTATGTAAATTAAGGATTAGGTTAGAAAGGAAAACTCTTTCTGATCTTTTCCTGTCTTAGAAGAGCTTTGTAGAATGAGAGTCATACTTGTCTTCAGCTATTTATCTTTTTTTTTAGTTCTTTGAACAAATCTCCTGGCTTTCTGCTTCAAGACCTTTGTATATACTCTTGCAGCTAAGAAATTATGTCCAAGTAATCCTGCCCACCTTTTAAAGTTTTACATGTTCAAGCTCTTGTAATTTCAGTAGACTCCAGCTTAATATTTCCTATTCAGAGAAGCTTACTTTGTCTACTTAAAGTATGATCTTTTATCATTTCTTATTTTATCTACTCTTTTCTTGACAATTTTTGTAATGATTTTTATTATATCTTTCTTTCTTTTTAAATGATATATATATATATTTGTACGTATATTGGGGTATATATGATATTTTGTTGAATGCATAGAATGTGTAATGATCAAATGAAGGTATTGAGGCTGGCCATCACTTTAAGTATTTATTATTCTTGTGCGGTAGGAAATTTACAGTCCTCTCTTTTAGCTATTTCAAAATATACAGAACATTGTTGTGAACTATAATCACCTTATTCTGCTATCAAACATTATAACTTATTCCTTTTATCTAACTGTATGTTTGAATCTATTAACCAATGTCTTTTCTCCTCCCCCTTCTACCCACCCACACTTCCTAGCCTCTGGTATTTGTCACTCTACTGTACAACTCTGTGAGATTGTCTTTTTAAGTTCTTACATATGACTGAGAACATTTGATATTTGTCATTCTATGCCTGGCTTATTTTACTTAATATGATGACCTCCAGTTTTATCCATGTTGTGCAAATGTCATGATTTTATTCTTTTGATGGTCAGATAGCGTCCATTGTGTCTATATACCAGATTTTCTTTATCCATTTATTTCTTTTTTTTACTGCATTTTAGGTTTTGGGGTACATGTGAAGAACATGCAAGATAGTTGCTTAGGTACACACGTGGCAGCGTGATTTGCTACTTCCTCCCCTTCACCCATATCTGGCATTTCTTCCCATGCTATCTCTCCCCAACTCCCCCCCCACTGTCCCTCCCCTATTCTCCCCAATAGACCCCAGAGTGTAGTGCTCCCCTCCCTGTGTCCATGTGTTCTCATTGTTCATCACCCACCTATGAGTGAGAACATGTGGTATTTCATTTTCTGTTCTTGTGTCAGTTTGCTGAGAATGGTGTTCTCCAGATTCATCCATGTCCCTACAAAGGACACAAACTCATCGGTTTTGATTGCTGCATAATATTCCATAGTGTATATGTGTCACATTTTCCCAGTCCAGTCTATCATCGATAGGCATTTGGGTTGGTTCCAGGTCTTTGCTATTGTAAACAGTGCTGCAACGAACATTTGTGTGCATGTGTCCTTATAGTAGAATGATTTATAGTCCTTTGAATATATCCCCAGTAATGGGATTGCTGGGTCAAATGGTCCAGATGGGTCCACAGCCGAATTCTACCAGACACACAAAGAGGAACTGTTACCATTCCTTCTGAAACTATTCCAAATAATCCAAAAAGAGGGAATCCTTCCCAAATCATTTTACGAGACCAACATCATCCTGATACCAAAACCTGGCAGAGACTCAACAAAAAAAGAAAACTTCAGGCCAATATCCATGATGAACATAGATGCAAAAATCTTCAATAAAATACTGGCAAGCCGATTGCAACAGCACATCAAAAAGCTTATCCACCATGATCAAGTAGGATTCATCCTGGGAATGCAAGGCTGGTTCAACATACACAAGTCTATAAATGTAATTCACCACAAAAACAGAACCAAAAACAAAAACCACATGATTATCTCAATTGACGCAGAGAAGGCATTGACAAAATTCAACAGCCCTTTATGCTAAAAACCCTCAATAAACTCGGTATTGATGGAACGTATCTCAAAATAATAAAAGCTATTTATGACAAACCAACAGCCAATATCATACTGAATGGGCAAAAACTGGAAGCATTCCCTTTGAAATCTGGCACTAGACAAGGATGCCCTCTTTCACCACTCCTATTCAATATAGTACTGGAAGTTCTAGCCAGAGCAATCAGGCAAGAAAAAGAAATAAAGGGTATTCAAATAGGAAAGGAGGAAGCCAAATTGTCTCTATTTGCAGATGACATGATAGTATATCTATCCATTTATTTCTTTATCCATTTATAATGAACATTATGCTCATTATGTTAATGAATAAATGCTCATTAACAATGAACATTTAGGTTGATTTTATATCTTTGCTATTGTGATTATTGCTGTAATAAACATGGGGGTGCAGGCATCTCTTTGATATATTGATTTCCTCTCCTTTGGATAAATACCCAGCAGTGCTGGATCATATGGTAGCTCTATTTTTAGTTTTTTTTGAGAAATCTCCATATTGTTTTCCATAACGGCTATACTAATTTTCATTCCCACCAACAGTGTATATATTTTTTTTCCCTGAATCATCACCAGCATCTGTAATTTTTTTGTCTTTTTAATGAAAGCCATTCTAACTGGGATAAGATAATATTCTACTGTGGTTTTGATATGCATTTCTCTGATGAGTAGTGTGGCTATTACCCCTTGTCTGATGAATAGTTTGCAAACATTTTCTACCATTTAACAGCTTGTCTCTTCACTCTGTTGATTGTTTCCTTTGCTGTGCAGAAGCTTTGTGGTAATACAGTCCTATTTGTCTATTTTTGCTTTTGTTGCCTGTGCTTTTGAGGTCTTAGTACCGTTTGCTTAGACCAACATTCTGAAGTGTGCTTCCCATGTTTTCTTCTGGTAGTTTTAAAGTTTCAAGTTTTATGTTTAAGTCTTTCATCCAGATTGAGTTGGTTTTTGTGCGTGGTGAGGGTTGTTGTCCAGTTTCATTCTTCTGCACAGAGTTTTCCCAGCACCATTTGCTGAAGAGGGTGTCCTTTCTCTGATATATACTCTTAGCATCTTGTCAAAAATCAGTTGGCTGTAAATATGTAGATTTATTTCTGGGTTTTCGATTCTGTTCTATTGGTCTGTGTCTGTTTTTATACCAAATACTATGTGCTTAGGTTATTAAGCTTTGTAATATATTTTGAAGTCAGGTAGTGTGATTCCTCCAGCTTTGTTCTTTTTGCTCAGGATTGCTTTGTGTCCTCTTCATTTCTTACATTAGTGCTTTGTAGTTTTCCTCATAGAGGTCTTTCATCTTCTTGGTTAAATTTATTTCTGGGTATTTTATATTTTTATAGCTACTGCATATAGGATTTCCATCTTAATTTATACTTCAGTGAGTTTATTATTGTGTGTAGAAATGCTACTGATTTTTGTATGTTGATTTTATATCCTATGACTTTACTGAATTTATTTATCAGATCTTAGAGTTTTTGTTGGAGTCTTTAGGTTGTTACAGATATGAGAATATGTCACCTGCAGAAAGAGATAATTTGACTTCCCCATTTCCAATTTAGATGCCTTTCATTTCTTTCTTTTGCCTGAGTTCTCTGGTTAGGACTTCCAAATATATTAAACAGGAGTGTAGAAAGTGGACACATCCTTGTCTTCTTCCAGATTGTAGAGAAAAGACTCAGCTTTTCTTCATTTGGTATGATATTACCTGTGTATTTGTCATACCTGACCTTTATTATATTGAGGTATGTTTCTTGTTTTCCTCTATTGCTGAGAATTTTGATCATAAAGCGATGTTAAATTTTATTAATTCTTTTTTCTTTGTGTATCAAAATGAACATGATCTTTGTTATTCAGTCTATATATGTGATATATCATGTTCATTGATTTGCATGTTAAAGTATTCTTGTGTTCCTGGGATAAATCCCACTTAATTGTGGTGTATTATCGTTGTGATGTGTTGCTGAATTTTGTTTGCTAGTATTTTGTTGATATTTTTGTAACTATGTTCTTCAGGAATATTGGCCTGTAGTTTTCTTTTTTTGTTTCATTTTTACCTGGTTTTATTATCAGGATAATGCTGGCCCATAGAACAAGTTAGAGAGAATTTTCTCCTTTCACTTTTTTTCAGAATAATGTGAAGAGAAGTGATGTTTCTTCTTTGTAAGTTTGGTAGAATTTGGTAGAGAAGCCATCGAGTCCCAGACTTTTCTTTTTTGGGAGACGTTTATTACTAATTCAATCTCATTGCTTATCATTGGTCTGTTCAGGGTTTCTGTTTCTTCCTGATTCAATCTTGGTAGGTTGTTTGTATCCAGAGAGGTACACATTTCCTCTAGGTGTTTCAGTTTGTTAGTGAATAGTTGTTCATAATAGTCTCTGAAAAATCTTTTGTATTTCTGTGGCACCAGTTGTAATGTCTTCTTTATCATTTCTGATTTTGTTTATTAGGGTCTTCTCTCATATTTTGTTGGTTAGTCTAGCCAATGCTTTATTAATTTTATTTATTTGTTTTTTTTTTTTTTTTTGTGTGTGTTGAGACAAGGTCTTGCTCTCACTCAGGCTGGAGTGCAGTGGTGTGATCACAGCTCATTGCAACCTTGAACTTCTGGACTCAAGTATTATCTTCTTACCTCAGGCTCCAGAGTAGCTAGGACTACAGGTGTATGCTACCATAGTTGGCTAATTTTTAAATTTTTTGTAGTGATATGGTCTTGCTATGTTGCCCAGGATGGTTTTGAACTCTTGGGCTTAAAAATCCTCTCATCTCAGCCTCTCAAAATGAGAGTGCAAGAGAAAATTTTCTTCAGGAAATTTAAAGTGCTACTGCGGTGAACATGTGAATGATAAGAAAACAAAACAACCTAATTGCTGATATGAAGAAATTTGAGTGGTCTGGATAGAAGATCAAACCAACCACAACATTTCCTTAAACCAAAACCTAATCCAGAGTGAGGCCCTAACCTTCCTCATTTCTATGAAGCCTGACAGAGGTGAGGAAGCTGTAGAAGAAAAGTTTGAATTTGGCAGAGGTTAGTTCGTAGGCTTAAGAAGCTATTTCCGTAACATAAAAGTACATGGTGAAGCAGCAAGTGCTAATGCAGAAGCTGCAGCAAGTTATCCAGAAGATCTAGTTAAGATAATTGATGAAAATGGCTACACGATGAACAGATTTTCAATGTGAATAAAACAGTCCTCTATTGGAAAATCATACCATCTAGAACTTTCATAGCTAGAGAGGAGAAATCCTTTCTAAGCTTCAAAGGACAGGCTGACTCTCTTGTAGAATCTAATGACTTTAACTTGAAGCCAATGCTCATTTATTATTCTGAAAATCACAGGACCTTAAGAATTATGCTAATCCTACCTGCCTATGCTTTATAAATGAAACAACAAAGCCTGGAGGACAGCACATCTTTTTACAGTATGGTTTACTAAATATTTTAAGTCCACTGTTGAAAACTACTTCTCAGAAAGAAAAAAAGTATTTCTTTAAAAATATTACTGCTCATTTACAATGAATGTGATCAACCAAGATCTCTATTGGAGATATATACAAGGAGATTAATGTTTTCATGCCTCCTAACACAACATCTATTTTGAAACTCAAGAATGAAGAAATAATTGGAACTTTCTCCTTTTTAATTGGAACTTTCTCCTTTTTTATTGTTTGAGGACAGGGTCTCATTTTGTCACCCAGACTGGAGTACAGTGTTGTGATCTTGGCTCACCACAGCCTTGACTGCCTGGGCTCAAGTGATCCTCCTGCCTCAGCTTCCATGTAGCTGGGACTACAGGCATGAGCCACCATGGCTGGCTAATTGTTTTGGTCTTTTTTTGTAGAGATGGGATTTCGGGGTTTTGCCATTTTACTCAGGGTGATCTCTATCTCCTGAGCTCAAGCAATATGCATTCCTCAGTATTCCAAAATGCTGGGATTACAGATGTGAGCCACTGTGCTCAGCCTAAATTGAACTTTCAAGTCTTATTATTGTAGAAGTACATTTTATAAAACTATATCTGTCATAGATAGTGATTCTTCTGGTGGCTTCGGGCAAAGTAAATTAAAATTTTTTTGGAAAGGATTTGCTATTTTAGATGCTATTATGAACATCTGTGATTTATGGAAGGAGATAAAAATATCGACATTAACAGGAGTTTGGAAGTAGATTCCAACTCTCATGGATAGCTCAAGGAGTTCAAGATTTCAGTGGAGAAAGTGACTTCCATGTGATAGAGAAATAGAATTACAAGTGAAGCCTGAAGATGAGACTGAATTGCTGCAATCTCACAGTAATACTTGAATGGATAAGAAGTTGCCTCCTATGCACTAGCAAAGTAATTTCTTGAGATGAAATCTACTCCTGATGAAGATGCTATGAGCATTCTTAAAATGGCAACAAAGTATTTAGAATATTTCAAAACCTTAATTGATAAAGCAGCGGCAGGGTTTAAGAGGATCAGCTCCAATTTTTAAAGAAGTTGTACTGTGGATCAAATGCTGCCCAGCAGCATTGCATACAACAAATAAATATTTTGTGAAAGATTGTTGTTGTCTTATTTTAAGAAATTGCCACAGCCACTCCAACCTTCAGCAACTACCACCCTGATCAGTCAGCAGCCCTCAACATTGAGGGAAGACCCCTTACAAACAAAAAGATTATGACTTTCTGAAGGCTAAGGAGGTAGCATTTTTTAGCAATATTTTAAAATTAAAGTATGTGCATTTTAAAATTTTTATTTTTAAAGTTTATTTATTATACTTTAAGTTCTGGGGTACATGTGCAGATTGTGCAGGTTTGTTACATAGGTATACACATGCCATGGTGGTGTTTTGCTGCATCCATCGCCCAGTCATCTACATTAGGTATTTCTCCTAATGCTATCCCTCCCCAATCCCCCAACCCCCTGCTATTTCTCCCCAGCCCCCCACCCCCCAGGCCCTGGTGTGTGATGTTCCCCTCCCTGTGTCCCTGTGTTCTCATTGTTCAACACACACTTATGAGTGAGAACATGTGGTGTTTGGTTTTTCTGTTCTTGTATCAGTTTGTTGAGAATGATGGTTCTCAGCATGTGCATTTTAAAAATACATAACAATATTGCACACTTAATAGACTACAGTATAGTATAAACATGGCTTTTACATGCACTGGGAAACAAAAAAATTCATTTGACTGTTTATTGTAATATTTCCTTTATTGCAGCAGTCTGGAACTAAACCCGCAGTATCTGAGATATGCTTGTATTCAGTGTTGGCATTGGCAAGAGTGCAGTGAAACAGGCACTCATATACTAGTAGAAGCGTAAATTATACAATTTTTCTTCAAAAGCAAATGACAATTTTTATCAAGAGCTTCAAATTTATGAAAATTCTCACCCCATTAATTTTTCCCAAATAAATTTATGCTAAACAGCCAGATACATGTACACTGATTTTTAAGCAAGAATATTATTTACAGCATTATTTTACTAAATATTTTAAATAACTCAAACATCTAGCAATCCAGAAATATAAAATAAAATACGACATGGCTATCAGGAGGTTTTTTAATACACACATTAAATTTATGTTTTTCAGAAATAATGGTATAGGAAATGATTCCCTTTATAAGGTTGACCAAAAAAAATAAAAAAACAAGATACTAAATAAATGTAATATGCTCTTATATATGAGAGCATATTAATCAGATTCAGTAATGATATTTGCTCTAACAACTCTTAAATTTTAATCTCCATTGCTTAACACAATAAAGGCTTATTTTTTCTCATGACATCATCTTATGTAGGGTGGTAGTGGTTGTTAATTTCTTTGTAGCTCTGACAAGCTCAGTATAGTGCTTCCAGATTGCTCTGGGGTCATGCAGCTAGCAGCTGAGGCAGGAAGACAAATAGCAGACAGGGCAGGCTCTGTCTCAGCTGTCTTGGTGCATAAATGATGCATCAGTTTTGCTCACAATCATCATCAAAAGCTAAGCAGTTGTTGCCTTTTCCCTTAAATGCAAGAGTCTGGGCAATCTGGTTTTGTGAGCCGTGGAGCATCACTGCCATACACCCTGAAAAAAAATACACAAAATTATTAACATCTCTGGTGAGATTTTTCATAATTTTATTTTCAACTTCGTGATATTATTTTCTGAATTTTATAAAATAAATGTAAATTAAGTTCATAATGAGACCAAAACTTTAACAATTAAAATCCTAAAGTGCTTTGTGCAGGTCAGCAGCTTATCCTCCCTCAGGAGGGGCAGACAGCTTGGGGCATGCACTATAGTATAAATTTCAATATGACCTTATATCATAACAGGCTCCTTAGGTGCTTGCCAAAGTGATAGAAAATACACTGAGCACAGCATGAGGAGGACCTTTCTCTATGCATGGGTGATTTGGATATAATATGTATCAATGCTGATCACCTGGATTACTTTGGCTGATCTGGTTAGCCTGGAGGGTTTTTCTATTCTTCCCTCACTGTTGCATATATATTCTTTCTGAAACCTTTCCTCTGTCACAGAGAAGAACATTCTCTACTAGCAGAAGGCAGAAAGCAACAAAGCAAAAGTTCTCTGTTTTCAAAAAAGCTAAAAATAGCATTTTTGTTAACAAGTTACTCTTTAGCAAAACTACTGGAACATGAAGATAGATGCAAGTTGGACATTCATCTTATGCAATGTAGATAAAATCTAAGAGATGATTTGAGAAGAACTAATATTGATAGCTCTATGCAGGCACACAACATGTTCATTGCCCTTCTGAAAGATCACTCAGTGTGAGTGAAAGAAGAAATAAGTACTGTGAGAAAATTATGTCTTCTCTTATCCTATAAACTTGATTCCACATTTATCTCTGACCTCTGCCTTCCACAATGACTAGTAGAGACATATCATCCACTGCTCAGGTTCTTTTCAATGCTCACCATTGGCTTCAAAGTTCAAGCCTCTCATTTTCTTGCCCCATACTTATTTTCTGTTTCGCTGCATGCCACTTTCTTGCACTTGTCCTGTTAGAAAGAGTCCGCCATGGCTATTTAATATTTAAAGGCCGAGATCACTTTGCAGGTTTTAGTTTAAAGGTAACCATAGCGCGCGCGCACACACACACACACACACACACACACACACACATTGATTATTAATAGCAGAGACGCACTGTAAGTCCTTGGGAATCCTCTTTCCTTTCGATGTCAGTTTCACAGGAGTGCTGCCGTCACTAGAATTGGCTCTGATACTGCTATCTGGAGAGTGGACTAGCGCAATAAAAACGAACCCAAAATGCTATAAACTGTTCGCATGAGTAGAGGTGACCATGCTGAAAAGGGAGATGAAACCAGAAAGTGACAGGCCACGGAGAGTCCGGTTTCGGATAGCGTCCTCTCACAGTGGGCGAGTTCTGAAGGAAGTGTATGAAGATGGGCAACCATCAGGCTCTCTGGATTCTGAATGTGCCAGTATCTGTGGGATAGATGGAGTAAGTGATTCTGATGGACTGCATAATGGCCACATAGAATCAGAAGGTGATGAGAATGAGAATGACCAGGATAACTTGCTGATGTTAGCAAGGGCTGCCAGTGAGAAGGGTTTTGGTACAAGAAGAGTCAACATTTTAAGCAAAAATGGCACAGTCAGAGGTGTCAAATACAAAGTGAGTGCTGGCCAGGCTCTGTTTAACAATTTGACCAAAGTATTACAGGTAAGTCATCGCTGTTACCTTCTCCTGCTCTTTGTTCCTAACTCACCATCTAAACACCTCTCAGTTCTCCAGTTAAAGCAAGCCTCTCTTATTTGCAACTCCTGCATACTTCGTGAGACACTCCTCCACCTAAGATACTGTCCTAATAGCTATCAATTAAAAATAGGATCATTATGCTTGGGAAAATAGATTGACTTCTCAAAGCCAATTTTACAACATGTAAGTGGTCTTTTCTGCCAGTGTGTGATGACTAAAATAGTATATCTACTTCTTTGCTAAGGAAAAAAAAATGATGGTGTTCAAAGCATTTGAGCAAATATTAGAAGTTAACTTCTGGTTTATTATCCTTGAAATACCAGTGTAGCATTTATCATTACTCGTGTAGAGGTTTATACCAGAAAAGGTTAAGTGCATGCATTCAGTGAGGTTGGGTTCAACTGGAATGTTGTATAGCAGTGAAGACTAACTTTGACTTCCTCCCATTCCTGAGGAGGTTGCAGGTTTCATCCAATATCCACTTTTCTATTAATTTACCCATAAAAATTCTAGGATGATGCTTGAAAAAATACTCCTTTATAAGTTTACAGACTGAGATCCAGATTTTATAGTTAATAATTAGCCATTAAATGTAATAGATTCTGCAGAGTAATATAGAAATGTATTATTCAGGTATTGGGGCTTTTGACAATGATCTAATGTTAACAAGTGTTTGAAAGCATTGGTAAAGTAATTTGTTTTTTGTTAAAAACATATATCATTATGTCAGGAATGATTGCTATCACTGAGGTAGCCAATATTTTCATTGTAATTCCTTTTTATATTATTCTTAATTTTTAAATAAAATGATCTCTTGTGATGAATTATTCAATATCTCTACATTATATACAAATGTGTGAATGATGGAGAGAGAGGATTTCCTTGAAGTTACTTAAATATTTTTTATTTCAAAGGAAGCATTTGAAAATATCACATCAGGATGACTTAAAGCTTAGTTTTAGTTAAAGGATAAAAGCAGTGGAGAGCAAAGTTTCTTTTAATATATAGTACTTACTGGTAAAGAGTTTTACATATTGGGCTGAGGTTGGAGACTGAAAATCAGAAACTGATGACTATGTTCCACTAAGTCGGGAAAAATCTTATATCAGTGCCTAGAGATGTGATTATTAGGGTATGATAATCTTAGTGGCCACCAAGTTTCACCAAATGCAGAAATTAATATTGCCAAGGAGTAGAGCAATATTTTTTGCAACTATTGTCTTAAAATGTTTGTGTCCATTGTGATTAACTTAGTTTGTCGTTATTTGAATTGCCTTATGATTTGAAGGGTTGTTTACAAAACTACCAGTTTTAGTACTTTGATTGGCATCTGTTTACTACAATGTTACCCCAAATTTATTTTTTATGATAAAATATATTGTCTTTAAAACCTACAAGAGAAAAATCTTTCTTCTCCCTATGTGTTTAGCCTGACAGTGCTATAAACTCACAGAATTCCAAAATCAGTATTTTAATACTAGATTAGTTTACAATATTTACCTGTATATTTTTTATACATAGTTCTATAGCCTCACTTTGAGGAAAAAAACAATAAAACTGTCTTTTTCTAATAATTTAACCCCATTCCATTTACTCACTGTTTTAGAGCAATAACAAGCAATAAAGGTTATTAGCAGAGGTCCTTCAAGGTCTTTGATACTTAATCAAATCCACCCCCACCCAACTGCCCGCCAATCTGGTCCTTTCTTTATAATGTTGGCAAAGTAATCAGTCTGTTGTAGGTAATTCACATATTTGGCCATTGTCTTTAGTTTCATCATCATCAGCAGCATCTTCATCATGTGAATGTTCTCAGGTATCTCCAGGACAAAACATATGTTAAAGGAGCAACTACACTTGGATCAGGGCTGCCAGTTGCATTATTGCCCAAGGTGCTCCATTCGCCATTGTCTGCATGAATGGCACCCATTAAAGTTGTGCAATACAACCTACCCAACATTATGTAGAGACCTGATTTGGATGCTTGCCACACTTTTTAAGGGATGTGTATGTCATCTGGGGTAATGTACATCTTAGGCATATGTCTTATAATGATAGTGTATATTCCCACAGGCATTCCACAGATAAGCCCCAGGGGCTAGAAGCAGAAGTTATTATTCAGTTACTCCCATATCCCCTACCAGATATGACTTTTCCCCCTATATATTTTCCATATCTCTTGAAAAGTAAGCAGTAAACTTGACTGATGTAACTTAGTAATTTCCCTGGAGGAGGAAAAAGTGAGCAGTTGGTGTCTTGGATATTTGATTAAGGTTTCAATGCACAGCCAATTCTTATTGAGGCAAAGAACTCTGAAGAAACAGCGAGGCTTTGCTTTCTGATTTAAGTTTTAAAACCTTAAAGCACTTAGCCTTAAACTTAAAAGAAAACCCTAAATATAAATAAAATCTTTCAAAGACCTTGTGAATCACTTGCCTCTTCTGTATTAGTTTCCATTCTTTTATCCCTATCTCATAAAACATAGGCATATGTCTCACAAAAATTTCAACTGCACAGAAAGGAAGTCATTGCAATTTTTCCCTTAAAATCTTCTTACTTCGTAGTAGCACTTGCTTAGAAAGTTGTCTATTAAAGGAATATGAGAATGAATTTCATTTTATTTGTTAATTAGCTTACATTATATAATCCTGGGTAATTGACGATGTGCAGTATTAATCGAGGTAGTTAAAGGTAGTGATGAACCAGGAGGCAAAGAGCAGAATGTCACCTGACTGCTCAGATGGACTTTGTAGAGGGTGGTTAATGGTGAAGCAAAATGTCTCTAGCTGTTCCAGACAATGGCTCTTTAGCTCCAGGTGGTTGAATTTGCCAACTCTTCCAGAGATAACAAGAATACAGAACTAAAGAGAGGCCAATTTGGAACTCTGAAAACCTAGAATCTAGCCATGACTGTGGCATGGAAATAGGCATTTACTAGAATTTCATTAGGTTAGTCTTACATGAACTAAAGTTTGAGAATCATTGACCTGGAGTGTAAAAGGAAAATTTATCCGGTTCCTGAGGGTAAATAAAAATATTAAGGTTCCTTATCTCCTCAATATTTAATAAAGAAAATGAATGAGATATACAATGATTTGTTATTTGTTCTTTTGATCAGGTTAGATTATCAGAAAGATTTTTCTGAGCCAAAGATGAATAAAGGTTATCCCGACAGCCATGCTTCCTATGGATATTCAAGTTTATCAATTAGTTAATTTGGGAACAGGTCCAGAAGTCTTATCAATACACTCTGATGTAGGCGTTCTGTTTTTAATACTCTTTAATAAATTCTGTTCTTAGAAAATCTCTATCTAGATACATAATTTTATTCCTCATTACTGGTACATTTTAGAAAAATTATTTATTTTCTTGCCAGGCATGGTGGCTTATGCCTGTAATCCCAGCACTTTGGGAAACCGAGGTGGGTGGATCACGAGGTCAGGAGATCGAGACCATCCTGGCCAATATGGTGACCTTGTCTCTACTAAAAATGCAAAAAATTAGCTGGGCATGGTGGTGCACACCTGTAATCCTAGCTACTGGGGAGGCTGAGGCAGGAGAATTGCTTGAATCAGGGAGTCGGAAGTTGCAGTGAGCTGAGATTGTGCCATTGTACTCCAGTCTGGTGACAGAGCAAGATCCATCTCAAGGAAAAAAAAAAAAAAGAAAGAAAAAGAAAAATTATTTACTTCCTTTAAAAATTAGCCATTGTTACTTCATGCTAAACAAATTACAAAATCACCATATAGCTCATACCTCTCAGTACCTAGCTGACGTGATTGGATTTGAGATATACTTTGCTCTTAGTAGCAAAATAATTCCAAATTCTCTTAGGGTGGTGATGCAGGTGATTAAGGCTGCTTATTTTTGCTAATTTATTCTTATGAGATTACATTTCAGACAGCGATTTTTCTTGACCTTATCTTCAAACGATGTGAGTATACTCTGTTAGAATATTCTATTGTAATTTCCATAATTTTAATTCCCTTTCCTTCTCTAGATTTGAAATTACTGTATTCGAGGTAAATAAGTGCAAAGAATGAAAATAATTACAACACATACTATAATTTGGCAGTTCCTCTCTAAGAATTCAAATTAAACATATAACCTCTGTCTATGTATGTACTTGCATATTTCTGGTTAGTGTGGTTGTATCTATAAGCATTCTAATATTTCAAGACAAATGAAATAAAAATAATATGTTTGTGGAAAAACCTAAGGAGTAACCCTAAGAGATTTTGGAATTAAGAACAAAGTATTTCTCAAATCCAATGGTGTCAACTGGGTACTGAGAGGTATTAGATACTTGGTGATTCTGTAGTTTGTTTAGCATCAAGTAACAGTGGCTAATTTTTAAAGAAAGTAAATAATTTTTATAAAATTTTCCAGTAATGAGGAATAAAATGTTATTTTGCATTTTACACAGGGCTTTCACATATATCACTTTAATTAATTTCACCCAAAAGTTTGTAAAGTGAACAGAAAAATTACTATTATGTCTGTTTTTAGATAACTAAGTGTTAGAGAAATCCAGTCTCTGGCCCAAAGCTAGTAATACAGGAACTCTGCCTTTTGCTCTTTTGGCTTTCAAAAGTGTAATACTACATGCAGAATCTCCCAACTTTACGTTTTGAAATGCCATGATGGCAAACATGTAATAAGACTAAACATATCATGTTATGATATAATCTGGCCTTTTGAAATTTCAACTTTTGGTTAGCAGGGTTTACCATTTATTATTTATCGAACATTTGATCTTCAGCTGCAAAAGTTTTTTCTGCAGAGTTAAATAGCTTCCATTTAGCTTTAAATTGTATTTTAAAAAGGTTTATATCATTTCTCTACATCATTTGATTAAAGTGTCATGAGATTGCAGGGACTGACACTGGAAGAGGATGCCTTGTTTACCTCCAGCATATTGTGCGCAGAGTGGTTCACTATCTCAGGATGGGTAGTATTAACAGACTTTTCTAGCAGTATTCATTATCCATCTCCAGTTAACTGAATCAAACTCTGATAATAGAATAATATTTCGTCAACAGCAAGGTGATACTCTTGAGGATGCCTTAGTCCCAGTGGTTTATTTGGACCACTCTGGAAAAATAATTAGCATTAAGTACTTATTGAATATCGGACACTGTTTGACATTACTTCTGTGGATTGACATTTATCCCTCACAGCAACCCTGTGAGGTATATTACCATTAACCAATTAATTGTGATCTGAGCTTCTTCTCTGTCAGAAATATTAATTTATAAGTTTTAAAATGTCATGTATTTTGAGAATTTCTTATATAGTGTTCTGTCAAGACTTATCATATATTAATGAAAATATTCTTTTTAGATATTAGGAAGTAATTGAAGAAGCTCTGGGATTTTTGATACAAGTTCCAAATGATGCAAAAAACTACACTAAGAGATGAAGTGACTTATGTAAAAGGGAAAGAAAAAGCAGCAAAGATGAGTTGGTACTACTGATATTTATGTACAATTAAAGAATTGTAAACTGATAGAGAGTCCCGTGACCACCTTCCACATATCATCCTTTGCTCTTCTTTCTCATGGCATTAGGCACACATACTGAATAGGACCACAATAAATGTTCTTTCCTTGAGTTAATGAATTAAGTGAAACCCTCTTAGTGGTTATTCTCTTCTCCATCTCTCTTGGGTTTGGGGATTTCCCATATTGGACAGGACTAGAGTTTGCATGGTGAAGTGTCATTTGCTTGCTTCATTCCCTTCTTTCTTTTCATCATTTTCAATCATTCATAAATAACTATTTATTGCATATCTACCATGAGGCAAAAAAATGTTAGATAATGTGAGGACTAAAATCAAATTCCTGCCTTCATGGAATATACAGTAGTGTGTTGTGAATAATTGTGTAAAGCAATTGCTGGAGGAACTCAGATACAAAAGGTTTTGTTTTCATCCCCAGAAGATTCTCTTTCTGCTTTCTTGTTTGCTTACCAGCCTGTGTGCATTCTTGAGGCAGATGCTTATATTTTTCTCCTTTTAGTCTTTCTCTTATTAGAACATCATTGTATTTTGGATCTTTGTCTTTAGCTTGCTCTTGACTTCTTTCTAGTTGAGTTCTGTCTCAAGCACAAGAACTGAAGGCTCGTCATATAATGACTCTTACCTTGATTTAACGAGTCTCTAGAAGTCAATAACAATGACTCTGACCGTGAGCACTGACTTATCCAACTCCTACTCATCTTGTTAAAACTTTCCTTCTACAGTTAGCTCAATTAATATCTAAGTTGGAAAATCTCATTTTTTCCTGGTTCTTCAGAATCTTTGTATCATGACATTTTAATTTGTGGAACTTTGGTAATTGCCTGAGCTTAATCCTATGAATCTGTCTGAACTCTGGCTTTGGAACAACCTGCTGAGCAAACTCACAGATTCTGCAGTATGACTTGAAACTGCTTAATGAATGCTCATGGGTGGCCCATGGTTACCACATAATTAGGGAATTAGCACCTGATGTTTCTAAACCTTAAAAAGCAATTTAACAGCCGGGCAAGACAAACATTCTTTTGGTGGCTTGGTCTTGCTGGCAGATATTGCTCATGCTGATATTTTCTCTGAAACCCAGTATTTCAAATTTTGTATAAAAGTAATATAAACATTTAATAGTCTATAAACTGACAGCATATAAATATGTCAATCCTTCAATAATTATCACCTGAAAGGGATTAACAATATTATAAACAGAGTAAGATGTCATGCTGAAATTTTCAATTAAGGGCATTTTATTTATGTGCACAAATCTAGTCAACTAAAATTTGAGATATCTTTGCTCAATTTTATTTTTCTAATAATTCATTATTGCATTTAATTGCTGATTATGCCTTAGAATATTTAATCAGGAGTGAATAGACCCTTATACATAATAAATAAAGTAAATAATGGGAGTATTCCTTATTTTTTGATCTTAAATAACAAAGTTAGGCTATAAAAGAATTAATTACTTCTTTTTTGTACCTCTTATATAATTAATTTTATGAAATTAAACATCCTTATTATATGAAACTTTGTATAAGCTTGACTAGTCCAAAAGAGGGTAGAGTAGTGAAAGCCAAGGTGTTGATTAGCTAGAGATAGATTTTGTCAGAAGAGAAGGCTCTGGGGAATTGTGTTATTACAGGTCAGTGGAAAGAGAATAGGGAGACTTAGAGTACCAAACTGGTAGAGGCTAAGAAGGGTCATCTTAGTCAAAGGGGACAAGCTGGGTGGTCTGTGACCTCAGGAACTTGCGATGAGGGGGAGTCTAGAGATTGAGAGGAAGGTCTAGAGCAGAGTCAGCAGGGAGAGGCTGTTGGGTAACTCTACTTGTGAGGATCCCAGAACTAACCTATGCCACAGAGCAACTGTTTTATTTGCTTATCACCTTCCATGAGGAGCCAGGTTCATATGCCCTCTGGTGGCCATCTCATGAGTACCTTCCTTTGACAGCACAATACTTGTGGAGCATCTGGCAGAAAGGATGCCTTCCAGTGTCCCAAGATTCTGTTGCTTCTAAACTGTCCCAAGTAAATATCCTCCTTTTAAGGATCCAAGACTCATGGTTTCTCCCAGAAATAAAGAGCATGGTCTTTGGCATCCACATTAATCATGCTGGTTATGTGAAAAATAAAGCCTGTGGTATTCATATTTAGAAGAGACTGAATACCAATTACTACTCACCTGGTTTATTAGTTTCCTACGGCTGCTGAAACAAATCAAATCACTACAAACTTACTGTCCTAATACAAATTTATCTCTTTAAAGTTACAGAGGTTGGAAGCCTGAAATGATTGTAATGGGGCTAAAATCAAAGTTTTGGCAGTGCTGTTTCTCCTCTGGAGGTTTTAAGGTGGAATTGATTTCTTCCATTTCCCAGCTTCCAGTGACTGTCTGCATTCCTTGGCTTGTGGCCCTGCATCCTTCTGACCTCTGCTTCTGCTGTTACATCTTCTCTAGCTCTATTGCTTTCCTCTTTCCCATACAAAGATCTTAGTGATTATGCTGGGCACATTCACAAAGTCTGGGATAATCTTCCTATCTCAAGGCCCTTAACGCAATCATGTCCGCAAAGTCACTTTTGCTGTGTAAAGAAATATATTCATAGCTTGTGGAGATTAGGACATGGGTGGCTATTATATTTGCTTTCTGTATTTGGCATTAAGCTTATTTGTTCATGAGAAGACTGAGGCTCTGTTGTAGACTAAATCATTGGCTTCCTTTCATCCTGTTTCTCTGTGGTAGTAGCATACATTGACATATCTTTGCCATGGCCACCAGGGGTAGAGTATATTTCCAGAGTTCTTGGCTTTGATCTTGACCATGTGATTTTCTTTGGCTAAGGGGATGGTAATAAATACAGCACAATCAGAGTCTTGAAATGGGTTTGCATTGTTGGGCTTGCCTTCTTAGATACCTTTCCTGAGCAAGCATTATAATGCTGTTTTGTTAGTTTCCTTTCTATAGTTATGCATAGAATGCTACATTCAATAGAATTTAATTTTATTATGTTAGTCCAGGCATTTAAAATCTTTTCGGACTCTGGTCTTGCATCTAGTTGTATCTTAGTATTATATACCTTACTGAGTAAATAGAACACAATGTTGATCATGGCAAATTGTCAGTATAGAATAATGCCAAGTGGGTCAAAAGAAATTAATTCAATGAAAATTAAGCATCCCTAATGAAGCAACAAATGTTTTGTTTAGTAAATATTAGAAATAAATAAAGTTAAGCTAGTGATTTTATGAAAAGGGGAGAAAGACAAATGATGCAAGAGTGGTTGTGATGCAAAACACATCATCCTCAGAGGACTCCAGGGTTTCCTTCCATTAGTTCATTTAAGAGTGACCCTGTGACTGCATTAGTTTGCTGAGGATGATGACTTCTGACTCCATCCATGTCTCTGGAAAGGACATGATCTCATTCATTTTGATGGCTGCATAGTATTCTGTGATGTATATATACCATATTTTCTTTATCAAGTCTATCATTGATGGCCGTTTCATGTCTTTGCTATTGTGAATAGTGCTGAAATGAACATGTGTGCATGAATCTTCATAGTGGAATGAGTACCTGAATGATGAGAACACATTGCATGAGAACAACACACACTTGGGACTTTCAGGGGTGGGGTAGTGGGAGGGAGAGCATCAGGAAGAATAGCTAATAAATGCTGGGCTTAACACCTAGGTGATGGGATGATCTGTGTGGCAAACCACCATGGCATATATTTACCTATGCAGCAAACCTGCACATCCTGCACATGTACCCCTGACATTAAAAGTTAAAGAAAAATAAATAATGACTCTAATGCATTATTCCTGTAGTGCCAGAAACTGCTCATAAAAGGGGTCATTTGTCCCAAGGGGTCATCTTAATTCCTATGGTCTGAGGGAAATAACTATGATCTCAGAGAAGCATGTAGCTTGTTGTTAGAGCATAAACATTTTTGAATCAATTGAGTCAATAATCTAGTGCTGGGCTTCTAGAACTCCCGGGGGCTTCATTTGAAACCCAGAGGCTACAACTGGACCCAGAGGCTGAAGATTTGGCTCTCTCAGTGCCTGGTGCTTCAAGTGTCTGGCCATATAAAACAGTTATGCACATTTTATTTAAAATAATATTAGAAAATCTACTACAAAGATAACACAAATAAACCAATGGATCTTTACTGAAGATGTTGCCTCTCTTTCTAACTACAAAGAAAACCAAATGACAAAAATTTGGGCCACAGTTTTGTAGATTTTCCTAATCACAATGTTCAGAGCTATTCCTCTAATTCTAGAATTTCCCTTTTCATACAGTCATATATACCTCTTCCCATTTTCCTTTTCCTTTTTTCCTAAATTTGTGCTTGTTTCAGCATTTTCCAAGGCCAATGTTTCCTGCTTCAGCTACTCAATTACAAGATGATTTTTTTCAGGGAGTATTTTTTATATTTCCATGAAGAATTTCTGGAGATGAAATTATTCATGCCTCTCCCAAAATCCCTTGGTGGTGAGAGCTTATGAGAACTTAAACAGACCCAAAACCTATGTTGGAAATTAAGTAGCTGCCTATCCATCCCGAATAAGAGTCTTTTCCTCTGTCCTTCCCTCCTTTCTGCTGGAGGTTTAAATGTGATACGCAATGAACTACTTTGGATAATTTGTCTTGATGTTTCTAAGTCAGATTAGAAGTTGCTCTTGAGGCTGGGTGCTGTGACTCATGCCTGTAATCCCAGCACTTTGGGAGGTGAGGTGGGCGGATCACAAGGTCAGGAGTTCAAGACCAACCTGGGCAACGTAGTGAAACCCCGTTTCTACTAAAAATACCAAAAAAAAAAAATTAGCCAGGTATGATGGCATGCATTTGTAGTCCTAGCTATTCAGGAGGCCGAGGCGGGAGAATCACTTGAACCCAGGTGGCAGAGGTTGCAGTGAACCAAGATTGCACCATTGCACTACAGCTTTGGTGACAGAGTGGGACTCCTCAAAAAAAAAAAAAAAAGTGACTCTTGGATGCTCTATGTAGGAAGGGACAGGGAGTTCTGTACTAGTCATCATTCAGGATTCTTTCCCCACACATTGTGATCAGCAAGATATATGGGTTCATAATGGGCTGGAATGTCTAGAGATGATTTTGATCCATGGATCCTGGTGTCCATCTTCATTGCTGCTCCTTCAGTCCATGTGCTACACTGATGCTACAGGCAGTGCCCAAAGCCCTTCACAGACGATGCCCAACTTTCACTCTTTTAAACTCTTGGCCCTACTTACCTTTATTGCCTGTATGTCTAGACTCTTGAAAACATTCTTCTAACAGTTATTCTTAGGAGCGAGAAGATATAAGTTCTAGAAATCAAAGCTCCCCTTTTCTTTTGAGAGAAAGAAGAGAAAAGTACCTTATTCTCCACTAGTGTCTTAAATGATTACTGTGCTTGCTTTCCCTCCATTTATATGTAACAGCACTGTCCTCTGGAGGGAGATGGCCTGGTTTCACATGCAGTCTAACTTTTCCTAGTTGTGTAATGTGAGGAAATGTACTTAACTTCTATAAAGCCTAGTTTCTTTATTGGTCAAGTAGGGATAATGGTTGTGACTATTTCTATGAAGTAAATGAGTTACTGTGTATAAAGCATGTTTCCTGATGCCTGGTACCTTGTAAGTACTCAATGAATATGGTTATTTTTATTCTTCTTCTTCAAACACATTGTGAATCAAGTGCTACTAAGTATTCTGCTAGTCGAGGAGGGTGCAAAGATGAACAAAGCATGATTTCTGTCCTCAGAGAATATAGTTCTTTCTTATGAGATACACAATCACATAGTTACTGTAACATATGGCAAGTACTCAAGAGCTTATTGGGGAGCAGAGGTGGGACATCTGACTCAATTCTATAAATCTTATGGAGATTCTGTTCCTCTCAGATAACATTTTTAAAAATCAAAGCTGTGTGGGAAGTCCTGGGCCAATCCATAAAAGGCATCCTGGTACCACAAGATTTTTTGGCAGAAATTTTCACTTTGAAAAGTCTCAGCTGCTGCCTCCAAACTTGGCTCCAAACCTGCCACACAAACCTGTTGTCTGGTGGCCAATTCCTGTCTTGGAGATCCTGTCTTGGCTTTGGCCCCTACCTAGGCCTTTGTCTTGGATTCCCTAATATTAGCTCCCGTGTCAATTTGCCAAGTGTTTGCCAGCCTGGCTCTCCTGCAGTTGGCTCCATACCTGTGAACTCAGTCAGCCACCCACATGCCTTGTGTCTGAGTGTTCCTTGTTAACACCTGTCATCTGAATGCCTTGCTTGCACCTTCTGGGTAGAGACAGAATCAATCTCTTCTTTAGTAATAGCCTAGATTGATTTTTAATGCCTTTCCATGCCAATCCAGGGAATTGTTTTCATCTCTATGGAATGTCTTCCACTGTGAGCTACAGAGTGGACTGCTAGACAAGGCTGAAAATGTGAAGACATTTATTACATCATTTAAGAAGTTCAGAAAAAAACCTCAGGCTGTTGCTGAAGTTTTTTCATGGCTTGATATATGATAAAGGACCCAGACATTTCCTGTTGTTCTGCATGGCCATTCTTGGCTTGTTGGTGATGTCCTCTCATGGATTCAAAATGGGTGCCATAGCTTACACCAGACCATAGTCAAAACCAAAAGGGAGTGTGGCAAAAGAGAACATTCCTTATAGGTGTGCCTCTTTTATCAGAAAGGAAAAGAAAATTCCAGAAAATTACTGACTCATTCTCTTACATTTTATTTTCTTATGTTTCGTGCAACATAAGAGGCCAGGAATGTATCTGGCATTGCCTCTTTGGTGGAAGAGAGCATAGGAGGATGGGGTTGGAAATAGCTGATGAACAAACAAGCAACAGTGCCTGCCACACCATTATCCAGGAACTTTCATATGATGTTAATTTTGATTTTATGTAATTTGCCTCACATTGGATCATGCTTCTTGATAGTAATCTTATTTCATAAACTGCATATTTTTTCTGCCTGTCCTTGAGAATTTTAGTCTTTCTATTTTATTTAAAATCTATATTTTCTCAAGTTCACAGCTTTTTACCTGTTGGATTTAATTATTTTAACACAACAACTTTGGAAACCTCAAAAGACAATAGGGCTGGTGAACAGGTTTTCATTAACTAACAGCGGTAAAAGTATATTATTATTATTATTATTATATATTTTTTGAGATGGAGTCTCACACTGTGGCCTGGGCTGGAGTGCAATGGTGTGATCTCAGCCGCTGCAACCTCTGCCTTCTGGGTTCAAGCGATTCTCCTGCCTCAGCCTCCTGAGTAGCTGGGATTACAGGCTCATGCCACCATGTCTGGCTATTTTATTTTTATTTTTAGTACAGACAGGGTTTCACTATGTTGACCAGCCTGGTCTCAAACTCCTGATTTGTGATCTACCTGCCTCAGCCTCCCGAAGTGCTGGGATTACAGGCGTGAGCCACCACAGCTGGCCTACTATATTATTTATCTATTTTACTTCTACTCTATTATCTGTATAGTAGGATGCTAACTGTCCAATTTTAAAAAGGTGTGCACCATAGTTCACCCAAGCTGAGCAGTCTAAAACAGAAAGGAACTTCTCAGTGCACTTGGCTCTATTTTTTCTCTCCTGCTTGCTCCATGACATCAAAAGCAAAATAAAGTGTAAAACACAATGACTACAGAGTCACAGCAGTCATTCCCACAGCTCCTTCCTTTACTCTTTGCCTGGGAAGCCAGTCACCTCAGGTGCTGCACAGTCAGTGAGCTGGAACTCATTTCACATCTGAGGAGAACAATGCTAGCAAAGCTCTCTGCATGCAGAGCAGGACAGACCCACTCTCAGCAAGCCTTTCAGCACTACAGCTGCAGCTTTCCTAATTTTATTGGTTGCCAGCAAGGTTGTTTTTATTTTTGAACTATTTAAAAGGATGCTAGTAGTATTAGCAATACAGGTAACCCTTTATTGAATGCCTACATGTGATTGAAATTATCTCAGCTGCCTCTGTTCTTTAATCCTCATAGAAAATTTACAAGGTAAATATTAATGCATTTCATATGAGATAAGCTGACAACAAACCAAAATAATTTAAAGGACAATGAAAAAACATTTGTTCCTAAATATTTTGGCTTTCATTTTAATCTGTCACCTGAAATTCTTTTTATTAGTTTCCCTATTTCCATACTACAGAGATCTCCTTTGTGTTAAATTGAGTTCCTCAGAAGCAGAACCTAAGATTGGATTCTTGTAAAAAGTGATTTATTAAGGGAGCACCTCAGAAGAAAGGGAGTAAAGGAAGCAGGTGGAGGCAAGGAAGAAAGCAAAACGAGGTAGTCATCTTGGCTGGATGCCAGAGCCAGCCCAGACACTGGAGAAGCTCTGCAATACAACTTGTAGCATGGGTTTGGCCTCACCTGTCTTTGGCCACTGGCTGTGAGCTTTCAGCAGCCAACATTTCAGTAGCTGGGGGTGTGGGTCAGCCAGCATTACGAAGGGATCTGGGAGTATTCACTGTGGTTCACCTCCTGCCCTGTTCAGATTTATCTGCTTCCTCCCACTAAGTTTATTGCATCCAAGCACAGCCTTGTCATAGTTAATGGGAGAGCTAGTGGGATAAATTACAGTTCCCACACTGCTGTTTGTCTTGAAATGATAGCTGATAATCTTCCACTATCCATTTTAGACACCTCTCCTCTTAGCTAGAACTTCCATTCAATTAGGTGGCTCAGATGATTGGTTGTCCCATATTTTCAGTCCCTGTAGAGCCTGAGCTCTGATTATTATGCCTTTCTCAGGTAGTAGTTGCTGTACTTACTGACTCACTGCTAAACCCATGAATACCATCAGAGGCCCTGAGTGTCAAACATATTTCTCCCTGCTCCTTATATGTAGCATCAGTTCTGCTGCCTCATGACACTCAGGGTCAGTTAACCTTGCCGGTATTGTGGCTGCTTTTTGGGCTACCTAGATTACTATCATGATAAGCCCAAAGTGACTAGATGTCAACTAGAGCTTTAAGTATGGTGGAACTCTTACTGCATTGCTTGGGGGAAGAACTCCCTTCTGGAATCAAGGACTTGGACTATTGATGCCTAATGTTGCAGAGAAAATAAAAATCCTTCAGGTGGGTGGCTGGGAGTAATGGTGAATGGGCTCCTACAGCTTCCTATTGGTTCCTCGATCCATGAATTCTAGCCACTGGCAAAGTAGCACCACATAATGACCATTGGTTTAGGTATAAGTGACAGCCTGAAGAGTGATGCTGCCTTCCCACAAGGGGTCATCTCCCAAGCTGATGCATTAGCCACGCCTTCAAGATGCTGCTGCAAAGCTCTAGCAGGTGGCAAGTCTGGATGGCATGATGCCTGGCAGGGGTAGTATTACTGCCTGTTTGTGTTGCTTACTTGAGCTCTCTGAACCTGCTTGAGCCTGGGCTTAGATAAAGTACCTTTATTTTACACTGAATTGCTGCTATACCTGCCTGGCCTTGTGAGTATGACAGTATATATATGTCATAGTACTGACAGGTGGTTCTAATGGTCTGGTAGGGTAGATACTGAGTTTCTATCAGGGCCAAGGTCATGCCAGAAGCTGCTTTCAAATACTATGTAGCTGACTCCTGCATCGGGCCTGGTCTTGATCCAGAACCCAACCCTAGGGATTGGTGCTGTGACTTTTTGGTTGGAACTGGCAAGAGACTACATGGCAACCTTCTCTACCACAGATAACTATAGTGACATAGAATCTGCAGAATTGTATGCAGTAAGCTTCGGATTTTCTTGTATTTTAGCCTGAAGCTGTTGCAAAGTCTTTCTATTTGTGAGTTTTACTTAAAACCAGCAACCTTCTATGCCTACTCATAAATGGATTCTAAAACTTGAAGAGGGATGTGGGTCACCCATCAAAACATCTACTACATATTGTTAACATAAAATTACATTATCTGGAGACAGGAAGAATGGTGCTGAGTGGGCAAAGGATCATAATTTAGAATACTGGGATATCTCATTAACACATTGCATGAATACAAGCAATGAAAGGTAGACACATTTTGATAGAAATGAGAAAGGAGAACACTGGTTGCCAGGGGTTCTGAGTAGCCAGGGCCCTCTCCTGTGGTAATTGGCAGTGGTGTGCTGATGAGAGGGCTGTTATATATGAAGAAATTTGGCAAGTGTTGTGCCCAAATCCTACTGACTCCAGTGGGGATGGTACCAGGTCCTAGAATCCTAAGAAGAGACCCAGAGCCAGCAAACAAGACATAGGGTTTATTGAGGACTTACATGCAGGGATGCCCCAGTGGCTGTGAGCTGGACAGGAGAATCACAACTGCTTATAAAAAGCACACAGTTTATATGGCATCTTTACTTAACACCCTTTCCCCATTAACCTTTACGTGGCAACTCTCATTTCTTAGGTTATTGCTGTCAAGTGCATCTGCCATACAGGATCATTCTTAAGGCGTGCTTAAATTATTGCTGTCAGGTTTGTCTACCAAACAGAAAATAAATTATTAAACCCTTGGCAATTTGAAATTGGCCACGGTGATTGTCCTATACGTCATAAAAAATTAGCAAAGACTACAAATTAGGGCTCCCCCATTCCCTGAAGTTGGTTTACCAGCACATCTCTGGAAGTGAGACTACTAGAAAGTTTCCAAAGACAAAATCAAAAAAGAAAAAGCGAGGGTGAGGAGCAAAACAAACAGAAAACACAAAACAAAACACACACAAACAAAAAACAAAACACAAAACAAACTCGACATAATAATTTATCCTGGAGCCAGAGCTAGTCCTTGCACATTTTCCTTTTTCTAAAATGCAATCAGAAAGTGCCATCTGGTTAGCCAATTTTTAGGGTCATTATTGTTATTTTCTCATTAAAAAATCCATTTACCTCCTGGTTGGTAACTTTATGTCTATGTTGCAGTATGAAATATGAAGAAACTTCCTATTTTCTTTTCCAGCCTCTAGTCTTGCCCTCAGCTAATCCGTTCATCATCCAGTTGTTACTCTGATCATGTTACACCCCTGCTAAAAACAAACCATGGTTCTCTGAGGCATTTACATATAAAATCAAACTTCTTAATCTGGTGTATTAACCTGAGTCCCTCTCAAAAGCCAAGTGTGAATAAGGACTTGTGTAGGGCAGGAAGGAAGGATGAAGGCATTTTCAAGAGGGATGGAGGAAAAGCCAATGCAGACATATATTAGTTTGTTCTCACACTGCTATGAAGATACTATCCCAGACTGAGTAATTTATAAAGGAAAGAGGTTAAATTGACTCTTAGTTCCACATGGCTGTAGAGGACTCAGAAAACTTACTATCATGGCAGAAGGAGAAGCAAGTACATCTTACATGGTAGCAGGTGAGAGAGAAGAGTGTGTGAAGGAGGAACTTGCCAAATACTTAAGCCATCAGATGTTGTCAGAACTCACTATCACGAGAACAGCATAGGGAAAACCACCTCTATGATTCAATCACCTCCCATCAGTTTCCTCCCTCAACACCTGGAGATTACAATTCAAGATGAGATTTGGGTGGGGACACAAAGCCTAGCCATATCAAAATGTGTATTGATTACTGCTATGAACCACATGAGTTTGATTCTGGATCCCTCCAAGGCCTTCTGAGGAAGGTTTAGAGTGACTTTCAGAATCTATGCCACCCAGCAATAACAGGGAGATGCATTTGTGGCCTTTCCCTCATTTTTCTTAAGAGCTGCCCCAAGATATCTATATCCTCTTATACTCCTGAGCTACATATGCTGTGTGGGCTTCTGTGAATGCCCCATGGAGAAGTTGGAAAGAGCACAAGATAGAAAATGATTCAGGTCATAAGCTCTCAGTGTTTCTCTTAGTACAAAGTGAACATTAAACTGTTTTTTGAAGCTGTGGCTGGAAATCAACATGAGGCCTGGAGGGTGTGAGGTAGAACAAAAGACACAGCTGACCCACGTGGCATATAAGCTGTCCCTGGTTTTCTATTCTGACTCCTCCAGTCTTATCCCTAGACATACTCTCCCTTATAGCACATACATATCAATACAGGTATCCTAACCATACTTTGCTATTTTATATTGTCTGATTCTTTTTGGGAAGGGAATGCATGCTGCTTTTAATTCTTGAAATGCTGCCACTTTTTTTTTCTTGTTATTTTAATCTTTTATACTAACTCCAGATGTGACTGTTTTCTGGAGCTTCCATGGTTCCCCTCTTAGTGTTAAGTGCCTCTATAGCTCTTATAACACATGTATTATAGCTTGACAAAAGCCCTTATTACAACATACTGTAACTCTAACACAGAAATCTGTTTACTACTCAGCCTTCCCACATGTCTGAAGGGATTGTATTTTTAATTTTCATATCCTGAGTGCCTAGCGTAGTACTTGACTACATTAGTTCTATAAATATTTGTCAATGAAATGAATGAATACATTCTGATATGCAATGGATAGCTAAGACAGTATATTACAAAAAAGGAAAATCCAACCTAATTTTAGGCCATTCCAAAGCAATTGAAGCCTGAATATATTTTGAAAGTTTACTAGGTTTCCAAATATGCCTTTAATACATATAACCAAAAAAGAAATAGCAACAAAACTGTATGAAAATAAAGCAATAAATCAGTACTAATGGACATACAACTTCTACTGTCAAGAATTCAATAGAAAGACAAGGCACAAGCATATAAAATTACAAGAATAAAAGAGAGGAAATACACTGCAATATAAAAAATTACAAGATAGTATGGGTAAGCAGGAAACTAAGTAGCAGAATATATATATTCTATGATAGCAAAAGATTCAAGATTTTTTGGGGATAGAAGGGCAAGTAGGTTCAAAGCAGCAGATAGGATTTTAATTAAAAAGTATGTGTAGTGATTTACAGCAGTGACTATGGGGGGAAAAAACCCCTTGACTCAAACTTCTAGATCATGTACACCCATTAGCTGTGAAATCTTGGGCAAAATCTAGTTATCTCATCTGTAAATTGATGCTAGTAGCTATACCTAATTTATGTGGTTAGTGTGAGGATTAAATTGATTAACACATGTATATAGATTAGAACAGTACCTGGCATATAACACTTCTATTACATATGATATAACTTTAAAAATGGGGAAGTTAGTCTTTTAGCAGAAACATAAGGTATGTTTAAGAGCCAGTTAGGGGATTAGTTTACTTGTAGTAGAGGGTTTATATGGGAAAATGATGGGAGATAAAATTGGAAGGCTGTTTTGAATTCTTATTGAGGATTAAAAAAGTGAGCCAAAACAAGAGCAAACAAAGACAGGATAAATGATGAACGTATATTTTGTTTTTTCCTGGATAATTGAGATTTAATGATTGGCAATTGCCCAGGTATAATTATCAGAGTTCCTGTCATTAATCCAGTGTCTTTTTCTGATAAAAATATTCAAAAATGGGTATTTAAACAATAATCATGGGGATTTGGGGAGATTATCTGGCATAAATGTGCAAGATGCATTAAAGTAGAGCAGTTTATAGCTTGGAAGAAACCATTGCATGTTTATTTAAAATCATATTTGTTTCCATCGAATTGCAAAGACTTAATATTGAAAAGGATCTGAAGATAATCTGGTGGAATTCATGCTTCATTTTCTATATTGACACATTATGATTTCCTTTCAATGTATTTGGAAATGTTCAAAGAAGTATGTGAACTTGAACCCTTTATGGAAGTAAAGCAAACATGGGAGGAAGTCAATGCTCATTGCACATAAACTAGCACATCTCATGTGTACAGGAAGTTTTTTACTTCATATTAAAATGATAGCCCTGAACAATTCTTATATGCCAGGTTTAGAGTTCTGTTCACTAGTCAATAGTTTAGTTTCAGCAGCAAAAACACCATTATATATTCATTTTTGTGTAGTGATTTCAACACTTTTTATACTTTGCCCTTAGTATCCTAGAAACAGAATTGGGACATTGGGAAACTAAAGTGCTGATCTTAGTGATATGAAATATAAATCTCATCACTGTAATGAGGAAAAATTTGAAATCATTAGTGATATGGTTTGGCTGTGTGTCACCACCTAAATTGCACTTTCAATTGTAATAATCCGCATGTGTCAAGGGTGGTACTACATGGAAATAATTGAATCATGGGAGCAGTTTCTCTCATGCTGTTATAATAGTGAGTGAGTTCTCATGTGATCTGATGGTTTTATAAGCGTCATTCCTTAGCACTTGTCACTCATTCTCTCCCTGCTGCCCTGTGAATAGGTGTCTTCTGCCATACTTGTTAAGTTTCCTGAGGCTTCCCGAGACATGCAGTACTGTAAGTCAATTACACCTCTTTTCCTTATAAATTACCCAGTCTCAGGAATTTCTTCATAGCAGCTCAAGAATGAACTAATATAGTAAATTGGTACCAGGAGTGGGGCACTGCTGTAAAACTACAACAAGATGTGGAAGCAACTTTGGAACTGGGTAACAGGCAGAGGTTGGAACACTTTGGAGGGCTCAGAAGACAGAAAGATGTTGGAAAATTTAGAACTTCCTAGAGACTTGTTGAATGGTTTTGACCAAAATGCTGATAGTGATATGGACAATGAAGTCCAGGCTGAGGGGGTCTCAGATGGAGATGAAGAGCTTCTTGGAAATTGGAGAAAGGTGACTTTTGCTATGCTTTAGCAAAGAGACTGGCAGCATTTTGCATGTTCCCTAGAGGTCTGTGTAACTTTGAACTTAAATTATTTAGATTTAGGTTATCAGGCAGAAGAAATTTCTAAGTGGCAAAGTGTTCAAGAGGAAGTGGAGCATGAAAGTTTGGAAAATTTGCAGCCTGATGAAGTGATAGAAAAGAAAAACCCCTTTTCTTGGGAGAAATTCAAGCCCATTGCAGAAATTTTTGCATAAGTAACCAAAAACCTGAACGTTAATCATCAAGATAATGGGAAGAATATCACCAGGGCATGTCAGAGACCTTCACAGCAGCCTATTCTATCACAGTTACAGAAACCTAGCAGGGAAAAATGGTTTTGCGGCCTGGGCCCAGGGTTCCATGCTCTATACAGCCTCAGGACATGGTGCCCTGTGTCCCAGGTGCTTTGTTTCCAGTGAGGCTAAAAGGGGCCAATGTATAGCTCAGACCATTGCTTCAGAGGGTGAAAGCCCCAAGCCTTGGTGGCTTACACATGGTGTTGGGCCTGCAAGTGCAGATATTAAGAATTGAGGTTTGGGAATTTCTGCTGAGATTTCAGAGGATGTATAAAAAATGCCTGAACGTCCAGGCAGAAGTTTGCTGCAGGTGCAGAGCCCTCGTGGAGAATTTCTGCTAGGGCAGTGTGAAGGGAAATGTGGGCAGGAGCCCCCACAGAGAGTTCCCACTGGGTCATGGACTACTGAAGCTGTAAGAAGAGGGCCACTGTCCTCCAAACACTGGAATGGTAGATCCACTGACAGCTTGCACCCTGTACCTGGGAAATCTGCAATCACTCAACACCAGCCCATGAAAGCAGCTGTGAGGGGGACTATATCCTGCAAAGCTATAGGGGTGGAGTTGCCCAAGGCCTTGGGAACCCACCTCTTGCATGAATATGACCTGGATGTAAGACATGGAGTCGAAAGAGATCATTTTGGAACTTTAAGCTTTAATGACTGCCCTATTGACTTTTAAACTAGCATGGGGCCTGTAGCCCCTTTGTTTTGGCTAACTTCACCCATTTGGAATAGCTGTATTTACCCAACATCTGTACCCCAATTATAGCAAGGAAGTAACTAACTTGCTTTTGAATTTACGGGCTCAAAAGTGGAAGGGACTTGCCTTATCTCAGATGGGACTTTGTGTTTGAACTTTTGGGTTAATGCTGAATGAGTTAAGACTTTGGTGGACTGTTGAAAGGACATGATTGTGTTTTGTAATATGAGAACATGAGATTTGGGAGGGGTTAGGTTTGTAATGATATGGCTTGGGTCTGTATCCCCACCCAAATCTCACTTTGAATTGTGATAATCCCAATGTGTCATGATCTCTTTGCCAGCACATATAGTCATCCATGTGTCTAGGGTGGGACCAGATGGAGATAATTGAATCATGGGGTGGTTTCCTCCATGTTCTTCTCATGACAGTGAGTGAGTTCTCATGTGATCTGACAGGTTTATAAGGGGCTTCTCCCTTTGCTTGACTCTCATTCTCTCTCCTGTCACCCTCTGAAGAGGTGTCTTCTGCCATGACTGTAAGTTTCCTGAGGCCTCTCCAGCCATGTGGAACTGTGATTCAATTAAACCTCTTTTTTAAATAAATTACCCAGTCTTGGGGATTTCTTCATAGAAGCATGAGAACAAACTAATACAATTAGCTATTCTCAGAAAAACAAACCTGTAGTCTCAGTATAGTGTTGAATGGGCACTTCCTGGGCAGCTGTAAAAGATATGGGACAAATCTGTGGCAAACTTTGCTAACTTACACCCACTTAAATCTGGTTGGAACCCATGCACATCTGGTCATCATAGAAGAGAATGAGATGGAAAAGACACAAGGCCATGAAAATCTGAAGTGGTATGTGAGAGTCATGTGGCACAAAGTGTTCTTCAGAGTACACCAGCATTTTCATTTCACTTGCACTGACTATTTTTTTTTTTTAGAGTTCATTTTCTTCACATATTTGGAATCAATTATGGTGTCTTGGAGTGTCTTCAATGAAAAGATATTTTTCTCTTTCTCTCTTTTTTTTCTCCCTGTTTAGTAGTTTTTAGTATCTCTGCCCAGTCTGGAGCTACATTTTAAATGGTGATTTAAGACTTTTGCTCTGTGGTGATACAGGGTATGTCCTAGATCCTGTTACAAAACAAGGGAGTAGCTTGGATTGGGTCCTATTTGCAAAGCTCTGCTTGTATCTTGACACATCTCATATAAGCTGAATTTCTATATATCCAGTGAGTTTATTTTCTTTGTATGTGTCGTGAGACATGTCCCATTTCGAGCAGTGAGTCTGGCTTCAGTCCATTGCTGTGGGGCCTATGTGGCTTCATCCTTGCCCGTTTCTTTCTGTTTTATTTCTAATCCTTAACATAAATATCATGTTTTGATTTTTTAAGATTTTACTCTTTTTTTTTACCTCCCATTGCTAGGTTCTTGGAGTATTGGGTTGTAATTCTAAGTAATGTAAACTTAGAATTACAATACTATCTTGACTGGACATCTCTTGGAAAAATGACTTTGAACATATAATTGTATTCCCAATCAAACTACTAATCAAGTATAAAAATAGAACAAAAAATTCCATATGTTCAAAGATTCAAGAGAATTTACCTTTCTTACATCATTTCAGAAAAAAAAAATACTGAGACATGCACTTTTGTAAAACAGAAAATTATAAGCAGGGAAATAAGAAGATTTAGAACTCAAGAAATACTGTATCCAACTCAGGAAGGCAGTAAAGTGAGATACGATGGATGAAAGTCCTCAGCAGACCCAGGGAGCAATTGGTCCAGACTGGATTAATTCATTTAGCCTTCTTGAAAGGCTAAATGGTAGTAAAAAGGAAGTTTTCAGGCACAAAGAGGACCAGCTAAGAAAACAATAAATTATAAACACCAGGTAGAACTGCACAAGCTAAAAAATAAAGTCATGATTCAAATGTGAAGCAAATGAACATCTGTCATTTTTTGAGATAATATTGCCTTAACCTTTTGTTGTTTTTCACACTACTGATATTGTGAAAATTACAGGCCAATTATTTGATAGAATATGTTTTAATTTGGATTTCTCTGGTATTTCCTCCTAATTAGATTCAGGTTAAACGTTGTTGTCTGGAATATCATATGAGTGATGTTGCATTCTTCTGAGGACATCATATCTGAAGGACCATCATGTCCATTTATTCTTGATTAGTAATATCAATTTCCATCACTTTATTATGGTATTGTCCAATTTCTCTGTACAGCCATTTCCCCAACGTAATTAATAAACAATTTGTTGGGAGATACTTTTAGGCTATGTAAATAATCATCAAAGTTCTACATCCCAAATTAACTATCTATTGATTATTTTTGCCTGAATCAGTTTTTAGAATGATGTTTGCAAAATAATGATTTCTCCCCTATAGTTATTAGTCAGTAATTTTATGCAAGGAAGAACCTTCCATTCCCCTTTGTTTATGAGTTTATGTGTCAATCTATTGATTCTCAATATGTATGTATACACTTGTATTCTTATTCACTGGATTATTATTTGTCACTGTTTTTATTTATTTTAATGGTCCAAATGCTCCAGTTTTGGCCAACGGAAGCCTCTTAAAACTGACTCTGGTGTCTTTTTGTTGTAGTCTTGCAAAGTTTTTGAGCACAAAGTGTTACAGGCTCACCTTGTACCTTTCCTTCTCAGCCTAGGAATCAGTCATTCTCCTTGATATCTTTTATGTGGAATGGTATTAGAAAACTAAAATCTGGGTGATTGATTTGCTCATTGCTGCTGGTATGTCATCACTTGTAAGTCCTTTCAGTGAATAAAGCTAATGGAGAGCTATGCAGAGTGATTCTGGTTCAAAAAGTCACCATTGTCCTACAGCTGACCAAAACCTCTGAGATCTTAGGTTTTTTGCTGTCTTCCTTTTTCCAGGCCTTCGTCTCCAAGATAATGAAAATTTAAACGGAGACTTTCAATGAATTATTATCCATTTGATGAAAAGTTTAGTAATAGAAATTTACACTTTCTCTTCCTACAATATTTTACTGTAACAGTGTGTGATTGCTTAAGGGTCAAAGAAAACAATTTGAGAGGAAACAAAACCAAAAATTTCTTCCTTAAAAAGAAGATTGATATGAAAATGTCTTATGTAATTTGCTTTTATTCACTGTCTTCAGAGGCTGGTGATGGTTTCCCAATACATTTGACATCTATCTTTCTATCTATCTATCTATCTGTCTCTCTATCTATCAATCAATCTATCTATCTATCAATCATCTATGTATGTGTAGTGGAATACAGGCATTTATGAAAGTCTAATCTGATTTTATTGCTGAAAGTAGAAATATATGGGAAAGAAAAAAAGTATCCCATTCTCCTCTGATGTTGATGGCAGAAATGAGAGCTTTGTGTTTCATTCCAATGATACTGTGGCTTTCGTTAATTTCACACCCTCAGCTGATGAATGAAAATTGTTTTGTTGTGCTAGGCAGACTGCTCCTGCAGAGTAATTAATCCCAAATGAAGGATTGGAAAAACTGCCAAGGAAAATGCTGTATATCTACAGCTGAGCTGAGACTCACCAGAGAGGACTTTACTGGCAGCGACTCATGACTTTATGATCTCTCTCCCATACATAGTGAGAGTGACAAATGGAGCCATTGACACTTGTTTTAATTAAGTAGCCACTGAAACAGGTGGCCAGTCAGGATGGAGGTACAGAGGGCTTTTCAGAGTTCCTGAGATAAGAGTTTCTTAGGGTGAATAAATTTCACTGGAAAAGAAGTTGCCCTGGCAGAAAGGGTACCTTAGTATTTCTAGGGGAAACAGAATCAACGGGGGTTATTAAGTACAAACCATAATGTGCTAATAGGACTATTAGAGGACAAGATAAGAATTAGACAGTTAAAGTGGAAGAAGGAAGGAAGTCCATGAACAAACACCTTAACATTTAGTTTTTCAATATTATGACATATGATACAAAACCTTACTGGTGAATAGGCATTTTAGGATTCCAGAAAGTCAGCACTTACTTATATGTGGGTATAAAGTGGTTTGCAATCAGTTTCTTGTGCATGTAATATTTCTCCAAAATTTATTCTGGTGGGTCTAGTGTGTGATGTTCTTGCCGTACCAGTCTCACTTTCATGAAACGTCAAAACTAGGATCATACTCAAGTATTTCTCAAGCTTTGTTCCTAAAACCTGTGCAGCCATTCTAGATTTAACAAAGATTATTTTTTTTCTCTTGGAGCACTAATTTTTTCAGAAAGAGACTTTTTTTTTCCTTTTTTTATTCAACAAGCCAGCAGAGGACTGCAATATCTGCTGCTAGGAGTTTGTTGAAAACATAAAATTTCTGGCTTCACTCGGATCTACTGAAACAAAATCTGCATTTTAATTTTACTTGGGTGGTTTGTTTGCACATTAAAATTTGAGAAACACTGCTTGAGAGGACTAGGCCTGTCTATTTATTTGATCTTCCTATATGGAAGTTCAAAAAGGGAGCACAGTCTAGAGTTTTATTCATGCAAGCTAACTGGGATGCCTATTGGGAAGGGACTCATGTATCAAAAGAGAGATGGTCAAAACAAAAGAATGTGTCACAAAAATGATGGAAAGCAGCAGAGATCTGAATAAATACTCTTGGTGTTGTCAACAATCTTTCTCACAGTTCTGGAGGCTGAAAAGTCTACAATCAATGTGCCAGCAGGTTTGGTGTCTGGTAGGGTCTGGTGTCTGCTTCCAAGGTGGCACCTCATCTAGAGGGGAGGAACACTGTTTCTCACAAGGCAGAAGAGCCAAAGAAGGCAAACTCACTCCTAAAAGCCATTTTTACTTGTGGCATGAACCCATTAATGAGAGTGAAGACTTCATGACCTGAATTCCTCCCATGAGGCCACACCTACTAGCACTGTTGTGTTGGCGATTCAGCCTTCAACACGTGAGTTTTGGGTGAGCCAAGCATTCAAACCATAGAGTTTGGCTTCATGGTATTCACCTATTTTCTCCTGTATGTTACAGTTCCATTTTTTGCTTTCTACTGTGGCTGATGCTTATTCTTGTGAACACCCACTTCTTCTGCAAACATGAGTGCTGCCCTCACAGATGCCCCGTGCTCTGTGCTGAATTCCTTTGTTCTTGGTCTTGAGGGATCAGATGACAACACCAAGAATATTTATTATGATCTCTGCTGCTTTCCATTAATTTTGTGACAAATTCCTGTGTTTTGACCATCTCTCTTTTGATATATGAGTTCTTTCCCAATAGGGATCTCAGTTAAGTCACATGAATAAAATTTTAGACTACGCTCCCTTTTTGGCTTTCCATACAGGCACAATCCTAGAGTGAATCTATCCTAGGATCAAGCTGGACAGGATAGATTCACTCTATCCTATAGATAGAAGAGATTCTTTGATGTTCCTGTGTGGAAAATAAAAAGGCGAGCATAGTCTAGAGTCCTATTCATGTTAGTTGACTGAGATTTCTATTGTGAGAGAGCTCATGTATCAAAAGAGAGATGGTCAAAACATAAAAATTTATTGTGAAAATAATGCAAAGCAGCAGAGATCAGAGTATCTCTTCTTGTTGTCATGTCTATAATAGCTAGCATAACCGTTTAATAATACTTTGGGTTAAAAAATAACCTGTATTAGTTGCTAATATTTTAAAATCAGGATATTTTATGCAGAATTTGGAATAGTGGCATCTTTTGAGAAAATTGATCAACATGGCAAAATGGGGCCTGTATTTCTTCAAGGTAATATCAGCTGCAGCTGTGGAGGCTGGCCTGTCAGACAGTCATGCCTTCCAGTTCAGCACTATCTCTACTCAGCTTTATTATGGCCCTAAACCCATGACCAGGGGTTCTTGTTAGTTATCCTCACATGGACTCTTTTGTTGTTTTATACCTGGTCCATATCCTTCATGTGTACATTGCTTGCTTATCTCCTGTGGGAATCTGAATTTGAGGATATGGGGCAGCTTCTTTGTGAATTTTAAAAGTGTGCAATTCACTTTTGCTTTACATTTTATAATGATGTGCTACAAAACTTTATTCCTTGCCAGGATAAATCTGGGGTGTTGTAATTTTAGAGAGAAAAAGATTGAGGCATTTCAGATTACTGCCTTCAGAGTTGAAGGCTCAACAAAATGTGAAAGAAACATATTTGGAGGATACAGAAACTCAACTCACCAGGCCATGTTTTCTTCATTGTTCTCACTGGATGTCTTAGTACACATAGTGTCTTCCATTGAGTCAGGGGCAGAAGGTCATTTCCAGGAAATGTGTTACATGCTGGGGAAAAGAATCATTCCCAGAACTCATTTTTTATTTTATATTTTGAGATTAAAATTTTGATTTCTAGAGATGCAAATTTCTAGAATATAAATTTCTTCACCATTTGTATTGTTAATTTGGATATCTATAAGTTGACTTTCTCTCTCAAAGGTCTGATGCATCCTATTATGTGGTTTGCTGGGAAAAGTGGAATATAGAGTTATGCATGTTTTCAGGATGCCTGTGGAGTTTCTGCTGTGTGCAAAGCATCATGGTCTTTGTGGTAAAAGGAAATGGACCCAAACCTCTTAGAGAGGAGCAAGAAGTCTTGCTGGTGTCTGCAGAGCAGGCAGGGGTCTGACATTGCTGACCATTCGTTAGCAGAGCTTCTTTAGCATCACTGGCAGACAGAGTTTATTGAAGGACAACAGACAAATAACAAATGACTTCTAGAACTGGCTGCCTTTCTTGGAGTCAGCAATTGGCAAGGTAAAGGAAGACGGATGAGCAGTGAGCACGGGCAGTGTGTATATGCCAGCAAGGAGTTACCTTAACTAGAGAGAATGTTTTAATATTTGTAATGACATGTCTGCTCATTCAGCCAAGAAGGCTTTTACCTTACAACTTATAATGGCCCGATGAGAGAGTAAATTTTCTACCTCTGTCACCACATTAAATGCAAACATCAGGAAGAATGGTGTTACAAGCCAAGTATGAAATGATATATATGTTGGGGCAGTGTGTCACACAGAAATAGCAAACAGCATTGTAATGTATTGTAAGCATGCCGAGAAGAGCTGGAAACGTAGAGAATGTGTTGACATGGTTTGTACAAAGCAGCCGTTAGAAAGGTACTGAGGTTCTCCTGCAGATCCCAGATCTGGGCAGTGCATGTCAGTGGGTTCTTTTCTTTGATCAAGCTGGGTAACTCTTGCAGGGTCTAAATTTTCCCTCCCTGCCTCACTTCCTTCCTTCCTTCCTTCTATTTTTCTTTTTCTTATTTCTTATAAAATATCTTAAAAATAAGTTTTGGGGCATCAAATATGTACATTTTACTCCTCTCATTTCCTACACTAAGCCGTTACACTAATTCTGATTAATCCTCATGGTAGTGCCCTTAGTAGTTCTTCCCTCTGGTTTTTCTCCTTTGATCTTCTTTAGTAAGTAGAGTCCAATACATTATTCCCAGTGTACTTTGCTCTAAGGCAATCATTCAACTTTGTAATAATTTTCTCTTTAATCTCTATTACATAAAACAAATTCCAATGAGCTTTCCATGAAGGCTCTATTTGTACTTACATTGACTTTTTACTCTCCAATGGTCCGAATGTGTCCCTTTAAAATTCATATGTTGAAATCCTAACCTCCAAGATGATGGCATTAGGGTTGGCTTTTGGGAGGTGATGATCTCCTGATGGTGGAGCCATCACAAATGGCATTTGTTCTCTTATAATATAGGCCCAAGGGAACTTGTTTGCCCCTTCTGCCACGTGAGGATATGGTGAGAAGGCACCATCTGTGAGGAATGGTCCCTCCCCACACATGGAATCTGCTGGCACCTTGATCTTGGACTTCCCAGCCTCGAGAACTTGGAGATATAAATTTCTGTTATTTATAAGCCACCAAATTTATGGTATTTTGTTATAGCAGTCCAAATGGTCTAAGACACATCCATTTCTAGATTTTCCTTTTTTCTCTAAGAATCTTCTAAATTTGGAAATTCATAACTGTATCATGCTTCTGGTTACTAAAGGTCCAACTGCAGGAAATATATGATGGGTGACACTGAATAATTCTCTAGTTAGAATTCACGAGTAGAGTATGGAGTACACCCTGTGCCAGGTATATATAGATATGCCTGAGTATATGTACTCAGTCCATCTCTAAACAGTTTATTAAGTAGTGTGAATTTGATGAGATTTTAAAAATGAATAGTTTTATTTTTTCTTCATATCATCATATTTAAATATGCTTTATCCAATCTCTTTTAAAAAAATTTTGTGAACATCTCAGACAAATTCCATAATGATACAGAATGTTCTACCTCTAAAACATTCATTCTCTGATACCATCCAAACTTTTCTTTTCTCTAATTCTGATTTGACTTAGGGCTGGATGAACTAGGAGAGAGGATGGACTGTGCCTTGCTCCTGGAACATGCCTCCCACCTTGTTTTTCCTCGTTCTCCTCCCTTTGTAGGTCCCCATGCCTATGTTGCAGGAAGGAGAAAAGTGACAGGAAGTGACAGTGTTTCTTGTTTATTACTTGTCTGGCACTGGTTGGTGGCTACAGATTTCTCTCTGTTGCCTGCCCCAATATCTGTTAGGCCTGGGGTATGAGTACAAATGGAGGTCTAGATTTCCTGTTTCTAAGTATTAAGAAGTTATAAACAAAGGTAACAAAGTATTAAATAAAATATGTTTCATGCCCTTATTTTGATAGGTATCTATTCATAATGATCTGCAAGGTCAAATTGGTGTTTAGACTTCTTGAATTTATTGGAATTTTGCATGTTAGCATGGTGGCATGGGATACATGGTCACTGCCCCTGCCTCCTTGCCTGTCTGTGGCCCCATGCCTTCTGTCCTCTCTCTAGTCCTAGGGCTTTCTCACACTAACAGTGACCTCCTACACCTATGTGTGGTCATCCCAGTTGACATTTTCAAACTTCTTACCTCCTGCCATCAGCTGCAAACAGCCAGCCCTTGGCCACTCTTTGAGTCTGACATTTGTAGGATGAAGCCTGTGAGGTTCTGGAAGCAGACTTGGGGCCATCTGGAGAGATATTTCTGCAGTGCTGGGTACTTAGAACATGACTTAGAAGAGGAGGGCTGGGCGCGGTGGCTCATGCCTGTAATACCAGCACTTTGGGAGGCCGAGGTGAGTGGATCACGAGGTCAAGAGATCGAGACCATCCTGGTCAACATGGTGAAACCCCATCTCTACTAAAAATACAAAAAATTAGCTGGGCATGGTGGCGTGTGCCTGTAATCCCAGCTACTCAGGAGGCTGAGGCAGGGGAATTGCCTGAACCCAGGAGGCAGAGGTTGCGGTGAGCCGAGATCGCGCCATTGCACTCCAGCCTGGGTAACAAGAGAGAAACACTGTCTCAAAAAAAAAAAAAAAAAAAAAAAAAAAAAGATGCAGGTTTCAGATAGGTATGCCCCCTTGTCTTCCAGGAGGGCAAGAATGAAGTCCTCTAGAGAGTAGGTTAAAGGTAGTGGCCCCTGTTATCCAGTTCTGAGAGAGCAGTAATGGTGACATCAGTGATTTCTTGAAGCCTCACTCTAAATGGCTTGCAAATGTGGGAAATCTATTTCCACCTTGCTGTCTTTTGTTATCAGTAGTAACTGCTATGCTAGATACCCCTTCATGGCCTCTTGCTGCTGGAATTTTCTCACCTAAAGACCAATTTTCTTGGATATGGTGCCAGTAAGATGCATCTGTGGTACTTGCTTCACCTATGGGATCCTCTTCTGACATCACAGTACTAAATAGTAGGAAAGTAGGTGGCTTCACTGTGCCCTTCCGTCACCTTGCCAGCTCTCTCTACTTCTGTTTTCCCTGTTCAAAATAGTCACTGACATCAGATCACTCTACCCCAAACCTGATGTTAGTCTGTTTTCTCACAGGCACCTCTCGTTTTTCATGAATGATTCTCTTGGACTTCTGGCTTGGGCTCAGTGGGGGAGTCTTCTTATTCACCTCTCCATAAGGGAAGGAGAGGAGTGAATAAGAGATAGCTCTGCCTTCATATGCTGACAACTGCCTACTCAATGGTCTTCTGCCCCCTTTCCCTTCTGCTCATGGAAGCTAGGTGGTAGCAGTAGGATATGTGGTAGCTGAGCTTGTTTATTTGTTTCTTAATAAACCCAAGAGAGGCTGTGAGCCCACAATTATTAGGCAGCTTATGTGCTTATGTTCTTTGCTTACAACTTCAGTAGTCCATTTCAGGACCAATAAACAAAGCTCTTAATAATATTCTAATATGCATGCAAATAAAATATATTTTCTATTAGAGGAGGTAACTTTGTCAATATAAAAAATGGACTATTTTTCCAAATGTTTACCTTGATCTTTGCTTTTTGTGTACAGAAACATTTTTTTTTACCTCACACTTACACACATAGCATAATTGTAATTTGGCCTTAAAATGTGTCCTGGGCCACATTAAAGTTAACTATTTAATTCCTTTTATTTCTAGCCTCACCCCATGCTTCTATGCCTCCATCTATCACTGGGGAAGAAGAAGCGCATGCAGTATTCCCACAAAAATCCAATTCTCAAAAAATCTCCAAGGATGCTTCAACATGCCTCTTTTTTTTTTTTTTTTCTTCAGAAGCACACGTGATAGATACTGTTCACTTGCCAAGAAACATTTCATGGGTAGCACTGAAGGTGATACACAGCTTCTGGGTGGTACTTTCACCCTATTCCCTCTTTTTCAGGGGGAAGTTTCAGGATGTTGGTGAGGGAGCATGAAATGATTATGGAGATAACCTTGAATTTCCTCTATTTTATATTAAAAGGTAAACCGCTCACTAACATCATTGCAGTTATTGGTAATAAATTGCCTGCCACAAATTGCACAACTGATTGTGACACTAAAGTTGACAAGCAATTCCCTAGGTGATCTAAAGTAGAAAAAGCAATAGGCAGCAGGATGCTATAATGAAGAAAGAGGCTTTGATGCTTAGGAGATGCCTGAGAGGAATCATAATTCAAGGTAGACCCTACATGCAAGAATCGAGTCTTATAATTCACTTTCCAATTCAACAAGGACTCATTCACTACTGGGGTACCTTTACATAGTTATGATACTTTTAGAAATATTTATGTGAAACAATGCTTGGATTGTGTAGTAACACACGTGTGTGTGTTTGTATGCATGTAGGTGTGTGTGTAACGTACCTGGAATGATTGATGATTTTACCTATATTGTCACACTTACACTCAAATATTTCTGCAGGAGAGGCAAAGTTAATTTAATTTCACAGATAAGAAAGCAGAGCCTCAGAAAATTTACATAATCTGCCCAAGGTTATACATTTAAGAAGCAATAAAGCTGTGTTGCAGCTCAGGACTTTCTAAATCCAAAACCAATTTTCTAATCACAATTTCCTTCTCTCCCTTTCTTCTTTACTTCTTTCCTTTACTTAACAAAAATATATGGAATACCTGTTATGTGCCAGGTATGTTTCTGGGTGTTGTGAGTACAGCAGAAACAATCCAATGTTTCTGCCTTTCTAGAATTTACTTCCTAATTAGAGGCAAATACTAATCAACCAAATATCATAAATAGATGCATAATATGCCATCAAGTCATGATAAATGCTCTGAAGCAAACCTCCAAAAGGAAAGGAGATTGAGAATGCAGGATGGGGTGATAGGTAAGGGCAGGAGTAAGGTGCCACATTATATCTGGGGTCAGGGAGGTCTAAAAACTGACAGGCTTCCCAGGACTTTGCCGGGTTTACTGAGATATCTAAATTCCATCATTTCCCTGTAAACAATGTGCATTTGTTAGCAGAAACCTTTAGTTGCTTTCTGCAATTTGTTGCAGATAACAGTTATATTATATACCAATGTACGGATTGGCCCTAAGCATGAAAGAGAAAAAAAAAGTAAAGCTTGTGAGGTGTTTCTAGAAGCATGAGAAGATCTCTGAGTATATTTAAAATAGCACATAGATCCTTATGTATCAAGTAGATACAGTTCTGTGATTCTTGGGTAGTTGGATGACCCTTTAACTAGGACCAAGAGTACATGTTTTTGGAAGATGGAAGGAAATTTAATGGAAAGGAAAGAGTCGGTGAGGAATTGGTGGAGGGGCATTAGCAAGGCAAATTGCCAATGGAAATAGGATGTTCCAACAACTGCAGGCACTTCATGTTTGTATTACTCGAGGAATGTGTAAACCTGGAAATAATTCAATTTTACAAGCAAATAAGAAGCGAGGCATTTTACAAAGTGCATCAGAGGCCTTTTACAAGGTGCATCAGAATCCTGAATCAAAGGTTCATTTTAAGAATAAATCGCAGCAGCCCAATTAACCAAATTTTGCTAATTTCAGTTGCCTGCTCTTTTTTTTTCCCCAGCAATGTGGTTATTATTGCCATTTATTTCAGCAGTTTTCTTAATGACTTTCTCAGAATGATATTTGCAGATATAACTGTCTCCAAAAAATATGCTAAATCCATGTAATAATGTTACAGTCTATTTCCTTCTTCACAGTTACAAATGAAACAGAATCACTTGGACTTTCACCCTTCCACCATCTTTGCAGGGGACTTAATGAGCTGGAAAGCCAGAGTGACATGGCAAGAAATTACTCTCATGAGGACAGAATATGGAGAAACACATGCTGTCTTGAAAGGCAGCTGATTCAATTAATCCCACCAGCCATTTTGCCACCTCCATATATCAGACATAAGGCTGAATTGGACACTCCTGCAAGTAAATGAGCAAGAACTTCAGGGTAGAAGGAGTCTGGGTGGGGGCAGTTCAGATAACTCTGGCTCATTAATGACATCATTAAATACTGCCATGGGAAAAACCACTTTCACTGAACATTTCCAAGCTCCTTGAGAAAAAAGGTTTGTTTCCAATGAGTTCTAACCTTTCAACTTTTTCCACCTGAAGTTACCTGGCTGATAGTTTTTTTTTTTACTAGCTATCACGTGGCTGCTAGTGAGTGCACAGTGATTCTGAGTGGCTGAACTGGGTTGTGGGATATCATAAACTCAAGCAATCTTAACAGTACCAAGTGGAATTTGGCAGTTCTAGGAGACAAACTTATTGTGATGTTCCTTTCATTCTTTTCTTTTTTTAGCTCAACCCCAGGTGAATATAGGTAAAAATACTTTAAGTGTTCACTAGAATGTTAACTCCATATGAGCAGAAAGTATTTTTTGGTCTGTTTTATTTACTTATGTATCATCAGTGCACAGAATGGTGCTTGGCATATAGCAGATAGACAATAAATTTATTTGAAATAAATAAACAATGGAGCTGTTATCACCCAACTTATATTTTTAAAACTCACCATTCACAGATTTTGGAATACTGGTTTGTTTTTTTCAACTTTTGGAAAGCAATCCCTTGACTTAGTGATATTATGGATTTTCCTGTTACATTTGAATGCTTCATTGCATTGTGCTATACAAATTTACTATTCAAAACAAATATTATACATATTTTACATTTTTTATGTGAAATTTTAAGTTTCTGTTAGTTACAGATCATATTTAACACCAAAACCTGTAGCTGATTTATGTTGTAATTGGGAATGATAGCTAAGCTTGTGGTTGAAGATGTCTTTTATTAATCATCTTTTAAATTGTTATTGATGATGCTTTTAATCATCCATCAGAAAAATCAGTTCCCAAAGAGCCTATTGGTTTTCCATGGTTTTCTTTTCATTTCTCCTGGAGTTACTTATTCTTCATTGATTCATTAATTCAACTTATGCATATTGAGCATCTACTACGTTTTGCAACACAGCTTACGGTGCTAGGAATGCAAAACTGATTGCTGTACACCACAAGCTCTGGTTATAAGGGAGACAGAAAATAACACTAGCCATCACCCAAATCACTATTATTATTCTTAGACCTTTTGTCTTTACCCATATGCCACCATTGACATTATCTAGAATCAAATGGGACCTCTTAAAGAGCATTTGTTGTTTTTCAACCATCCCACAGGACTCGGGGATGGCCTAGTTTAGTTTCTCGGAAGGGGCAGACCAGCTGGTAGTTTGGCGTGAAATACATTGTGGCAAACTGTTACAGCGTGCTGGGGCTGGGGTTGTCTGAGCACCATGATTAAAATATCCGCGGGGAAACCAAATGTGGAAGACAAATGCTGGAGATGATGGTACCAAAATGTAGTTAATGAGGCCAAATTCAAGGAGAGAGCATGCTTACTCCCCTCCTACAACTATGCTTCTAGAGACCTCACAGAAATCCCTCTAAGAATGGAAACTGACGGTATGTAACTAGACTATAAATTGGCTATAAATTTATGTGTAGCTTTTTACTAAATGTTTAAAATGCCAAACTTTTCACTGGGCATCTTGAAGAAGTAAAAAGGTGTTTAAAATTCAGTTCTTTTTCTCAAGTTCTTTACTTGTTACCTGAGAGAGACAGATAAATATATGGGAAACAACAGTGACAGAATAAGATGATTAAAAAGTCTGGATCTAAGAAAGAAAGGTCTGCAATAAAACAGAAGAAAAAGTCATTCTGCTAAGATCACTGGAAAGCCTTGGAGACCCAAGATAACCTTGATTTGAAATTCACAAACAGAAAATACAGTAGAAATGTGGGGAGTAGGAAGGTGGGGAGGAAAATTTTCCCTGTTAAGGGTAAATGTTTTAGGTTGAGTTCCTTAGACAAGAACTTGAGTGCAGGTAATTTATTGGGGAAGTGATCTCAGGAAGCCCCTGTAGGAGAATGGAGATTGAGCAGAGAAGGGAAGAAAACCAATAAAAGAAAACCAAAGGTGCTTGAGCTTAAACAAATTACTGCTATAGACAACTTGAGCTCAATCCTGCATAGAACACTCTTCAGGGGAGGCAAAGAATCTGGGCTATTTATCCTTCAGTACTCATCTGGCTGAGGGTTACTTCATGGGGGCATTAACTCTCCAAAATTCCAGCTGAGAGCAAGCCAGGGGGTAGAGAGTCACAGGCATGTGCAGCAGGATTAGTTTCACACCTTGGGATGGCATGAATCATTGGGGTATTAGCTGGTGCTTCTACTCTTGGAAGCACATATGGAGAAATAGTCTTGCGCAGGTTTCAAGGCTTGGCATTAAAAGCCCTCTGATACTAACATGTTTTAGAAGTTGGAATTCACTACAATAAGTATAAAGAATACACATCCAGCAAGTGACATCAGGAAATGTCAGGCCTGAGGATGTTTAGGAAGCTTTGTTCCTTATGTGCCTGCATATCCTCTTGAAAGGTATATTAGAAGCAATGGTCTTCTGCTTCCCCAGAGTAAGGTCCTGTTGGCAGGGGTTCTGCCTCCCCAGGGTAAGGTCCTGATGGCAGGGGCTAATCATAACTTTTATACGAGTAACTGCATTACTCTGTGTTCCGTATTTTTTATGGGATGGTCAGTCTGGTGTGGTTACAAAAGGAGATGGACGAGAGGCTCAGGAAAACAAAGTTTGTTATATTCACAGATTTTGGAGATAGCGGGCAGTGCTTGCATGGAAAAGCACATGGAAACAGACCAGAGTGCTCAGGAGGCAGAAGACAGGAGCAAGGGGAGAGGTTGGGTCACAGCCTTTACTGGTGTTTCCGTGGGAAAGGCAAGGCAGGGCAGGATAAATAATTTAGGATTGGCTAGTTAGAATACTTTGGGGCTCAATGTTCTAGGGGTGGTTTCTAGCTGCCTGATCCCTGGTCCTTGTATAGTTAGAGCAGAACATTACCTTCTGGGATGTATAGAGCAGACATAAGAGGTATGTCTCTGGATTGGTTAGTTTGCATATCAAAGGCATGCTTCAGGCTTATTCCTTTGCTATCTCTAAGAACTGGCCTAGCTCTGGAGGAGCACTTTTTCCCCATCCAGAAAGATTTTTTTCTTTATTTTTTGAAAGATGTCAAAACATCATTATATATAGAAAATCAAAATACATATACAGTACCATCTGAAACTCCAGATACTGCCTTATTTGATTACAAAAATTGCACACTGGACTTAACATCTAGTTTCTGGATATAATTACTTACTAAGTCTTCAGCACTCTCTTATTATATTGTGTATAGGTTATAAAGGATGACCAGCTGTCACACAAGAGTGAAGTCAGTCTGCAAGTATAAAAATGATAGTCTGTTTGTTAACAAGAGGCACCATTTGCCTGTAGGATGGCAAGGCCTTATAAGAATTCACCCTAGCAGGCAAATGTCCCCACACAGGAGGTTTGCATAGTGGCCTATAACAGTCTGCTTAGGGAGTAGAGAAGACTTGAAAGAAAAGATCACTTTCAGTTGCACTAGCATTAGGGTCTTTATTAACAGAGATGTCACAGAGGCTTCTCTGTGACACAGCAGAAATCCTGTGACCAGTCAGGAGACTCTCTGACTCTCTGACTCTCCTGACTGGCACAGCAGAAATCCTGTGACCAGTCAGGAGATGCTGTGACCAGTCAGGAGAGTCAGAGATAAAGCACAAGAGGAGAAATGTAGCAGCCCCAGAGTGCCTGTGGAGAGAATCCCACTCATAAGCATATGTGAGTTCCCTTAGAAACTCCTACATTTATTTGGGGAGAATTTGGAGGTTGGGTCTGTGTTTGTGTGGATGAGGGAAGCAGGTCGGGGTGACAAGTAGAAGACAGAGAGATGCTACTTAAAATAACACAAGGGTAGGCTACCTGAGCATCTCAAAATGAGTCTAATTTCATGTAGTATTTGAATAGAATGACCCAAGCCCCCCATCCAATGAATGGAGAGGGGCCCACCATTCCTCAAAAATAATCCTTGATATAGCAATGATAATAATAATTATAATACCATCACCATAAAAATTGTTCCAAGCATTTTTATACCCTCTGTGCACAAATTATCTCATCAATTCTCACAATCACTCCTTTGATCCAGTTCTATTACTGCTTCCATTTTAGGGATAAGGAAACTGAAGTATAAAAAGGTCAAGTACATTTCTAAAACCACAGTGTTGGTCAATGACAGGACTGAGGGCTGAAGCCAGGCAGTCTCCAGAGCCTAAACCTTGACGCTGTGCCTTTTGGCTGATTTTCTCAGTAGATTTTCTCTTCCATTCTTGATCTCAATTCTGTTGATAAGCCCTCTTTGCCTCACCTTGCCCATTATCACCCTTATACATTTCTTCATTCCCTTAAAATGCCATTAACATCAAAGGTGGGGAGACTAGGGAAAGGAATCCCAGCACAGCAGAAGCACCAGGTTAAGACTTACTATTAGAAGCATTGTACTAAAATTCCATTGGCTGTTCTTCATCATGAGGAATTTCTCTAGACCCTTTCCCCATCTCAGTCAGGCCTTTTCTCCTCTTCCTTTAGATTCTTCCTTATACAGATTAGCTTCTAACTTCTAAACCAAGCAGTGGGCCTGTCTTTGAATATCTGGATGTTTATTTTAGATATGTTAATTTTAAGATGTGCATTAGGTTATATATGAAATCTCTGCATTTTCTATCTCTCCTTTCCTCCTATCCATCTATGTAGTTCTCTAGCCTCTGGCATCTGGATCACAGTGCCAGTATTGACTCTCGTTGATTAAATATTGAGACTAATGGCTAAAATAGAGACTTATTATTATTATTATTATTGGTTTCCTTAGATTGAAACACAGTGTAGTCAGCAAGGTCTGGGTTAAATTTTTAGTTCCTTTTTCTATTAGTCATCCATATATAAGAGAATTATTACCTTTTTGAGCCTTGGATTTCTCAGATCAACGATGGGCGTAGTGATCAGATAACACATGTGTAAAGTCCAGTCATAGTCGTTGGCATATAGAAAAGCACTCAGTAATTTTAATTCCTTCCTTCCAATTGTCCTATTTCTTTTCTTTTGATACAACAATAATTGGAAGTTGATCAAGCCAGTACATTTTCTTAGTAATGTAAGAAGTGACATATCAAGTGCAAACCCTAAAGCAAACAGCCAGCAGGATTAGTAACAAGAGTTATATCTGAGTGATTACATGGAATAAACGCAAGGATAATGCTGCATGTTTGAACCAACCTTCCTGAGGACAAACAAAAGCTAGCTTTCTTTCTCTTTTTTTTCTTTTTTCTTCTTTTTTTTTTACAAATGGCACTGGAAAAGGGTATAAATACTCTTCTCTCTGTTGTCTTTCAAACTTATGGATTATTTCTTCTCAAAATGCTGGAAAAACTTTCAGTAAGTTTGCATAGAAATAAAAGGTTTTCTGGTTACAGGTCCCTTTCAATAAGTAAAATGTACAGTCAGTAGGTAAAATGCACAATGAAATGATCAAAGTTTTGAATTTCAATCAAAGTTAATTTCTTCCATCCTCCAATTGGGGTCGTCTTCATTCTGGTGGGCCTGCAGCAGGGATTGGGGTATGAGGGACTTCTCTACTTCCCGTATTGTTTTCCACCTGCCATTAGAATTTCTCTGACTTCTTTAAGTTTTTTGTTGGTAGGGGGAGAAGAAGTCTGTGGCTGATAAAATGTAACCTTGTGATAGTATCTTCCAGGAGTTTCACCTTTCCAAGCCTGATTCTTCCTCTCATTAGATACTTTTGTATTTATGATAGCTTCTTTGGGTCTTTCAATTGTTTTCTTTTTTAAAAATTTATGTTTATATGACAAATAAAAATTATATATATTTCTTTTTAACAACATGTTGTTTTGAAATATGTATATGTTGTGAAGTGGCTAAATTGAGCCATTAATATATGTACTCCCTCACATTCTTATCATTTTTGTGTGTGTGATGAGAAGACTTAAAACCTATTTCCTATCCCCTTAACCATTTTCAAGAATATAACACATTGTTATCAACTATAGTCACTCTGTTAGTCTGTTCTCACATTACTAATAAAGACAACCAAGCCTGGGTAATTTGTAAAGGAAAGAGGTTTAATTGACTCACAGTTCCACATGGCTCTGGAGGCCTCACAATCATGGCAGAAGAGCAAGGGACATCTTACATGGTGGCAGGCAATAGAGAGGCAGGGAAACTCCCCTTTATAAAACCAAAAGATCTTGTGAGACTTATTCACTATCATGAGAACAGCATGGGAAAGACCTGCCCCCATGATTCAGTTACCTCCTACTGGGTCCCTCCCATGAGATGTGGAAATTGTGGTAGCTACAATTCAAGATGATATTTGGGTGGGGACACAGACAAACCATATCACTCAGCATGCTGTAGAATAGATCTCTTAAGCTTATTTCTCCTGTTTTACTGAAATATTGTGTCCTTTGACCAACATCTCACTGCCTTCCTCTTGGTGTATGCATTATAGTCCTCCTGCCAGGCCTGTGCAGATTCCTTCCTTGGCCCCTGGCATCCAGCTGCTTCTATTCAGTCCTTGGAATATATTTCCCACAGTAGTATTCTTAGGCAAGATTTCATGACAGCTTCAGGTTACTCCCTGCTTCATGACACACATTTAATTCCAGGGAAAAAACACATTACTCCTCCAGAATTGGTTTCACTGCAGTTTTCTCTCCAATGCCATCTTTTTATCATGCAGCCATGACCTCTTAGCAGCCTTTTGCCAGCAGACATTTTCATCAGCTGCAAGAGAAATAGACCAGGTCAAACTCTATTTGAGTCCTTCTCTTAAAACTCCCTTCCACCCATCTCCCTAGATAAAGGACAGAGAAAAATGCCACAACACATGTCCTCCAGTAACAAGCTCTGGAAATTCTTGCCCTCTGTCCCTTTTTGGATCTCTCCTTTTACCTACTTTGAGTTTGTGAGGTTAGCGATAAAGCTACCTTTGTTCCTTTTGCATGCTCTGTGCCCTCAGCTCTCTTGGGGATGCTGTTATCATGCAAGGTCTATTCGGTAGGTTTGGGTTGCAGCCTGAGATTCTGTCTTTCTAACAAGTTCCCAGGTGATGCTCTTGTTGCAGGTCTGTGGAACACATTGGTTTTCTATTCAAGAAAACACCCTTTTAGGACCTGTGGGCCCTTTGGCACCTGTTTGTTAATTTCCACTTTCAGGTCACAGCCAAAACTGTGACAGAAACAGTTTCATGTCACTATCCTGTCAAATGTCGACCAGCGAGACAATGGTCAAGACACCCTTCAAGCAAGTTACCATATTGGATGAAGTTTCTTATCCAGCTTCTCTATCAGTCTGTCAGTGAAATTAACTGTGTGCCTACTCTGATTCAATAACAAGAAGCTGGGGATTCTTCTGTGCTTGGATATTTAGATGGGGTTTTAGCACATTCTTTTAAGTTTCCACACCTTTTCAGAAAGTCAGCACCAAAGATTGGAGAACTGGTAGCCAATTACCATCCTGATTCAGTTGAAATGTGGTTAAGGGCATCTCAAAATTCATAAATGCAAATTTAAACATGGATCAAATTCTGTATCTGGCCTGTGAAACATATTGAGAAAGTTTGCTTATCTAAATCACTAGGTAAGCATCTTGAGGATGCAAGGGCTATATTGCATTGTTAAGGATCAAACATAGGTGGCTCTAGAATAAAGAAATTTACATATACACACACACACACACACACACAGATAGAGAGAGAGAGAGAGAGAGAGAGAGGCAATTTGTACAGGGCCCTGAACTCTCCAGAGCTTCTAGAAACATGAAGCATCTCTGTCCCCAGACAGTTTATGGTTTATTTGTTGAGAGAGAATTTACTCCCTTTCACCCTGGAATTACAGCCAATACCAAGGCTAAATATAAAAGAGGTTAGGTGCTCCTGAGTTTGAGAGACTTGGAAGTAGTTGGGAGAATGTACTCCTCCATTAACCATCATTTCTACCCCTTGAGGTGGAGAAAAAATAAGGGGATCTGGTATTTTCTCTTTTTCAAGCTAAGGAAAGAAGGGGATCAGTGCGGAGAATGATGAATCATCTGTATGATTCTAGTGAGCATCAAAAAAGGAGACACTGTCACTTTACTCAACTATTGAACCTTTGCTTCATGAGAAAATCTTCTGACTGGCAAATTTATTATTAAAACATAGGGAAAGAGAATTAAACAGAGATGGCATGGTGAGAAATTACTGAGCAGAGAGGAAATCAAGACACATCCCATGTCTAATGCTGAGCTTAAATAAGTATAAAAGAGACACCTCCACCTCCTATGCCTGGCTATTGAGGGTAGTGACAAAGGAGGATACTGACTTTCTAAAACCAGTGCTTTAAGGGGGAAAAGGGGACTCCTGAGTCAGAGGCATGTTGCTTGAACCCACTAGATGTAGAACAGCTGGAAGAATTGGCACCCCTTACAAGGAACTACCAACATCAAGGGGAGCTGCCTGGGTCTGTTAGAGACAGCACTCACACTCTCCTAACTTATGTAGCATCAGCAACTGGCATGTTCATCAAGGGGATGATTATTTGCTCAGTGAAGTGAGATGTTTGCCCTTTTCCCATTTCCTCTTCTTCACTGCTATTGACTAAATCAATATCTTTATATCTTCCCCCAAATCATATGTTAAAAACCTAACCTCCAATGGTATGGTATTAGTAGGTTGTTTTTTGGAGGTGGTTAGGTCATGAGCATGTAGCCCTCATAAATGGGATTTATGCCTTTATAAAGAGACCCACCCCAGAGCACTTGTTTCCCTTTTCACCATATGAAGATATGGAGAAGATGCCACCTCTGAACCAGGAAATGGGCTCTTACAAGATATTAAATCTAGTAGAACGTCTATCTCGGCCATCCCAGCTTTCAGAACTGTTGTTTACAAAGCGATCCAGTTGATGATACTCTGTTGTAGCAGCCTGAACACAGTAAGATACTCACTCCCAAGGAGAAGAAGTTGATATTCTGAAGACAGATGAAAAAGGGAGGTAAGAGCCAGGCACAGCACTTCACCTCCTTCCCCCAAGTGAGATGAATCAAGGGCAGATGCAGGCAGAACCTGGAGCAGGAGGAAACTTGGCCTCAGGTTCAAGATCGAAGTTTGAAAATTACTAGTACTATTTTAAATATCCAAATGAGGCAGCTCTAAATTAGAAAGGAGAAGACAAGTTGTGGACTCTTTAGGGAAGCCTCTTCTTCATTATGGGATTTCATGAAACACAGAGACAGTTAACTGAAAACGTAAGTTTTATGTTGAGTTGAGACGTCATAATATACCATGTGATATCATAGATATATATAAAAGTATCTACACAGTTTAGCATATCCAAAGTGCTATTTGAATGATGGAGATACTAAGCAGTAAAAAGTGCAAAATTGATGCATTGAACAATTTTGTAATGAGAAAATTGAAATTTGTTTTAACATCTAGCCTCTGCACCACACACGCACACATAAACACACATACTCTCTCTCTCTCTCCCTCTCTCTCACAGAGTTTCTCTCTCTTCTTTTATGCTTAAACACATGGATTAACACTTCTTTTCATATAATTCCATGAGAATTATATGAGAGAACCGCCTATAGAAAGGATTTTAGGTCACACATATAAAAACAAATTCTTTTTGCATCTTAGCCAACAGAATACTACACCTTTCTCCAGTCCTGCACTTGCTTTATCATGAAATAGAGTGCCTTTTAAAACTTGACTTCTATTTTGTGTTCTTACAAAATAGTTTCACTTATCTGTTATCCATGTTTGTGTTAAACCTGCTGTGTGAATAGACTTTGCAATAATAGAAACATATATAACAGCTAAGACTAGTGACTCATACAGATTCGTGTCCGAATAGGAACTTGAGAAGAACTGGTTGGTGATGACAAGGCCATGTCAATGAGCTCAGAGAAAGCTTAGGAGCCAGGACAGAAATTATTTTTATGGTCAGTGACACTTTTTTCTGAAGTTTAGAAAACTTGGCAATGAATATTTCCTGCCCAGGAGTTGAGTCTGGAATCAGGATTTTGGTTGAAGATTACAGTGGGGGCTCCATAACTCTTGGCTTCTGGTGAGGACAGAAAGTGTCTTTAAAAAGTTCCCTGATAAACCAGATTATTTTGGAATGCCTGAAACTCTGACTGTTCAGGAATATTTCAAGGCCAACAAGTATTTTTCATGTACCATATGTTAAACATTACATTTGGTAGGTTACATATAAGTGAAAGACATATTTTCTACTTTCAAAGAATTATAGACTCTTAGAAAGATACACACATGCATGCACTCAGAGACAAAAACAGTAGCGAACTTAGCACTTTCCCTAATAAGGTATGTAGAATTCTAGCACTGAGAGACAGGAAAAACACAACTAAATTAAAACGTGGTGGTCCATGGAAAGTGTTTTGAGAACTACTGAGGGAAATAATTGGATGATGTACACTAAGTGGTAAAGTTAACATTACAGACGGAAGTATAGGAAGGAAGAGGGGAAAGAAATAATTAGGTCCTGGAGAAATCAGGGACAGTTTGTGCAACAGATGTGATTTAAGCTAGGCTTTCAAAGGTGCGTAGAATTTGAGGGAAGGAAGGAGACATTTCAGACAGTCAGCCACTAAGCCTCAGGCAAGTCAGAAATAAAATTAAGATCCAGATATACAGAGGAGCTCTGAACAAGTGGAGGTGTGTGGTGAAAAACCTCTGAGATGTGGGCTGGGTGTGCAATGAAGGATAAATAGGCTGTATAGTGAAAGAGCGTGAATGCCGGGCAGAAGCAGCTGGCAAGATGAAAAAGAGCATTTAATATTATTTAGATTAAAGTTCTGTTCGAATAATCTGAACGCATTTATTACTTGGAAGTCTAGTGTTCCTTCACACGTTAACATATCCCTTCTGAAAAGTTGTACAATGACCATACAAAGTGAGATAATATGGATGTTCCAGTCTTTTATACTGAACAACATTGCTTTTTAAAGGGGGGAATGTAATATTTCATTAAAGAATGCCCATCCTACCTTTTAGTTTCTGTGAAAAAACACTTGTTGGTATTTGGGCAGCAGGGAGGAGCAGGTGAGAAGTATCCTTCTTTGGACTGACTTTGTTTCATTGTCAAATGATGTAAATATTAGAAAACAAGATAGCCAATTTTTGTTAAAACTGATGTTCAATAAAAATTACTGTAGACCAAAATTTGCTGACATTTGGGACCATATACCAAGTTGAAAATTGGTCTTTAAGAAGGAAACAACATCCAGTTCTATAATTTTAATTAGCAATTATCTGAGTTATAGAAAGCTATTAAGATTTTTACATTAATTTGCAGAACTTTATTACTAGTGCTAGAATTTTTCATGTTTACTGGTCTTTTGCATTTTTAAAAATGTTATATTTTAGAATAGTTTTTGATTTACAGAAAAATTACACAGATAGTACAAGGAGGTTCCATATAACCCACACCCAATTTTTTCTATTATTAACATGTTAAAATGAGTGTGGTGCATTTGTCACAGTTAATGAAACAATACTGATAAATTATCATTAATTAAAGTCCATACTTTATTTAGATTTCATCTACTGTCCTTTTTTCTGTTCCTGGATCTCATCTAGGTTAGATATTACATTCAGATTCTCAGGCTTTTCTTGGTTTCAAAGATCTATCTTGATAGTCATGAAGAGTGCTGGTCAGGTTTTTAAAGAACGTCAGTTGGGATTTATTCAGCGTTTCACCACAATTAGATTATGGTTATGTGTTTTGGAAAGGAAGATCAAAGAAATAATGCTTCATTAAAAAAAATTTTTTTTTATTTTTTATTGTGTTTTAGGTTTTGGGGTACATGTGCAGAACATGTAAGATAGTTGCATAGGTACAAACATGGCAGTGTGTTTTGCTGCCTTCCGCCCCCTCACCCACATTTGGCATTTCTCCCCATGCTATCCCTCCCCAGCTCCCCCCTCCGCTGTCCCTCCCCTATTCCCCCCAATAGACCCCAGTGTGTAGTACCCCATTCCCTGTGTCCATGTGTACTCATTGTTCATTACCTGCCTATGAGTGAGAATATGTGGTGTTTCATTTTCTGTTTTTGTGTCAGTTTGCTGAGAATGATGTTCTCCAGATTCATCCATGTCCCTACAAAGGACACGAACTCATCATTTTTGATTGCTGCATAATATTCCATGGTGTACATATGACACATTTTCCCAGTCCAGTCTATCATCGATGGGCATTTGGGTTGGTTCCAGGTCTTTGCTATTGTAAACAGTGCTGCAATGAACATTTGTGTGCATGTGTCCTTATAGTAGAACGATTTATAGTCCTTTGGATATATACCCAGTAATGGGATTGCTGGGTCAAATGGAATTTCTATTTCTAAGGCCTTGAGGAATTGCCACACTGTCTTCCACAATGGTTGAACTAATTTACACTCCCACCAACAGTGTGAAAGTGTTCCTATTTCTCCACATCCTCTCCAGCATCTGTTGTCTCCAGATTTTTTAATGATCGCCATTCGAACTGGCGTGAGATGGTATCTAATGTGGTTTTGATTTGCATCTCTCTAATGACCAGTGATGATGAGCATTTTTTCATATATTTGTTGGGCTCATGTATGTCTTCTTTTGTAAAGTGTCTGTTTATATCCTTTGTCCCTTTTTGAATGGGCTTGTTTGTTTTTTTCCTGTAAATCTGTTTGAGTTCTTTGTAAATTCTGGATATCAGCCCTTTGTCAGATGGGTAAACTGCAAAAATTTTTTCGCATTCTGTTGGTTGCTGATTCACTCTAGTGACTGTTTCTTTTGCCGTGCAGAAGCTGTGGAGTTTGATTAGGTCCCATTTGTCTATTTTGGCTTTTGTTGTCAATGCTTTTGGTGTTTTGTTCATGAAGTCCTTGCCTACGCCTATGTCCTGGATGGTTTTGCCTAGAGTTTCTTCTAGGGTTTTAATGGTGCCAGATCTTATGTTTAAGTCTTTAATCCATCTGGAGTTAATTTTAGTGTAAGGTTTCAGGAATCAGTCCAGTTTCTGCTTTCTGCACATGGCTAGCCAGTTTTCCCAACACCATTTATTAAACAGGGAATCATTTCCCCATTGCTTGTTTTTGTCAGGTTTATCAAAGATTTGATGGTTGTAGATATGTTATGTTGCTTCCGATGCCTCTGTTCTGTTCCATTGGTCTATATCTCTGTTTTGGTACCAGTACCATGCTGTTTTGATTACTGTAGCCTTGTAGTATAGTTTGAAGTTCAGTAGTGTGATGCCTCCTGCTGTGTTCTTTTTGCTTAGAATTGACTTGACTATGCGGGCTCTCTTTTGGTTCCATATGAAGTTCATGGTGGTTTTTTCCAGTTCTGTGAAGAAAGTCAATGGTAGCTTGATGGGGATAGCGTTGATTCTGTAAATTACTTTGGGTAGTATAGCCATTTTCAAGATATTGATTCTTCCTAATCATAAACATGGAATGTTTCTCCAGCTGTTTGTGTCCTCTCTTATTTCATTGAGCAGTAGTTTGTAGTTTTCCTTGAAGAGGTCCCTTACATTCCTTGTAAGTTGTATTCCTAGGTATTTTAATTCTTTTTGTAGCAATTGTGAATGGTAGTTAGTTCTTGATTTGGCTCTCTTTAAGTCTGTTATTGGTGTATAGGAATGCTTGTGATTTTTGCACATTAATATTATATCCTGAGACTGCTGAAGTTGCTTATCAGTTTCAGGAGTTTTTGGGCTGAAGTGATGGGGTCTTCTAGGTATACTATCATGTCGTCTGCAAATAGAGACAATTTGGCTTCCACCTTTCCTATTTGAATACCCTTTATTTCTTTTTCTTGCCTGATTGCTCTGGCTAGAACTTCCAGTACTATATTGAATAGGAGTGGTGAGAGAGGGCATCCTTGTCTAGTGCCGGATTTCAAAGGGAATGCTTCCAGTTTTTGCCCATTCAGTATGATATTGGCTGTTGGTTTGTGTAAATAGCTTTTATTACTTTGACATACGTTCCATCAATACCGAGTTTATTGAGGGTTTTTAGCATAAAGGGCTGTTGAATTTTGTCAAATGCCTTCTATGCATCAATTGAGATAATCATGTGGTTTTTGTTTTTGGTTCTGTTTATGTGGTGAATTACATTTATAGACTTGTGTATGTTGAACCAGCCTTGCATCCCCGGGATGTCCTTCTTTGTCTCTTCTGATCTTTGTTGCTTTAGTGTCTATTTTATCAGAGACAAGAATTGCAACTCCTGCTTTTTTTTTGCTCTCCATTTGCTTGGTAAATCTTCCTCCATCCCTTTATTTTGAGCCTTTGTGTATCCTTGCATGTGAGTTGGGTTTCCTGGATACAGCACACCAATGGGTTTTGGTTTTTTATCCGATTTGCCAGTCTGTGTCTTTTGATTGGTGCATTTAGCCCATTTACATTTAGGGTTAATATTGTTATGTGTGAATTTGATACTGCCATTTTGATGCTAGCTGGCTGTTTTGCCCGTTAGTTGATGCAGATTCTTCATTTTGTCGATGCTCTTTAGCATTTGGTATGTTTTTGGAATGGCTGGTACTGGTTGTTTCTTTCTATGTGTAGTGCCTCTTTCAGGAGCTCTTGTAAAGCAGGCCTGGTGGTCACAAAATCTCTGAGTACTTGCTTGTTTGCAAAGGCTTTTATTTTTCCTTCACTTATGAAGCTCAGTTTGGCTGGATATGAAATTCTGGGTTGAAAGTTCTTTTCTTTAAGGATGTTGAATATTGGCCCCCACTCTCTTCTGGCTTGTAGAGTTTCTGCTGAGAGTTCTGCTGTGAGTCTGATGGGCTTCCCTTTGTGGGTGACACGACCTTTCTCTCTGGCTGCCCTTAGTATTTTCTCCTTCATTTCAACCCTGGTGAATCTGATGATTATGTGCCTTGTGGTTGCTTTTCTTGCGGAATATCTTTGTGGTGTTCTCTGTATTTCCTGGACTTGAATATTGGCCTGCCTTGCTAGGTTGGGGAAATTTTCCTGGATAATATCCTGAAGAGTATTTTCCAGCTTGGATTCATTCTCTTCGTCACATTCTGGTACACCTATCAAACATAGGTTAGGTCTCTTCACATAGTCCCACATTTCTTGGAGACTTTGTTCATTCCTTTTTGCACTTTTTTCTCTGATCTTGGTTTCTGGTTTTATTTCATTGAGTTGATCTTCGACTTCTGATATTCTTTCTTCTGCTTGGTCAATTCGGCTGTTGAAACTTATGCATGCATCACAAAGTTCTCATGTTGTGTTTTTCATCTCCATCAACTCATTCATATTCCTCTCTAAGTTGTCCATTCTTGTTATCATTTCCTTGAATCTTTTTTCAAATCTTTTTTCAATGTTCTTAGTCTCTTTGCATTGATTTAGAACATGTTCTTTTAGCTCGCAGAAGTTTCTCATTATACACCTTCTGAAGTCTGATTCTGTCATTTCATTACACTCATTCTCCATCCAGCTTTGTTCCCTTGCTGGTGAGGAGTTTTGGTCCTTTATAGGAGGCGAGGGGTTTTGGTTTCAGGTGTTTTCCTCCTTTTTGTGCTGGTTTCTTTTCATCTTTGTGGATTTATACACCTGTCATCTGAGTAGTTGCTGACTTTTTGATTGGGTCTCTGAGTGGAGGCCCAGATTGTTGATGATGAAGTATTTCTGTTACTTAGTTTTCCTCTAACAGTCTAGCCCCTCTGCTGTATGACTGCTGAGGTCCATTCCAGGCCCTTCTTGTCTGTGGTACACCTGTAGCAGCTGCAGAACAGTGAGGGATGCAACCAATTTCTTCTTCTGCTATCTTTGTTCCAGAATGATGCCTGCCAAATGTCCATCTGATCAGTCCTTTTTAAGGTGACTCTTTGGATATACAGGGGTCAGGGAGCTGCTTGAGGAGACGGTCTGTACTTTATAGGAGCTCAAGTGCTGAACTGTGAGCTCCGTTGTTCATTCAGGGTTGTTAGGCAAGTATGTTTAAGTCTGCTGCAGCAGAACTTATAAAACCCCTTCTTTTCCTCTGATGCTCTGTCTGGGGGAGTCAGGGCTTTCTTTATGAGTATCCGTTGTACTGTCCTGCCCAGCTAGGAGTCAGTCTAGTCACTATTTGCCTGCCGAGGCTCTGCCCTGCTACCATGGGTCTGCCCTGCTTCCCTGGGCTCCGCCCTGCTGTCATGGGCTCCACCCTGCTGCCATGGGCTCTGCCCTGTTGCCGTGGGCTCCGCCCTGCTATTGTGGGCTCTGCCCTGTTGGCGGAGTCTCTCTGTTATGGCTGGTTGCCTCGGCAATGGCAGGCTGCATTAGCAATGGGAATGTACCACAGTAGGTGTGGAATGCCTTGGTAATGGTGGACGCCCCTCCCTCAACAAGCTGCACCATTCTGGGTTCAGCTGTGCCCGCAGTGGAACTCTCAACACTGAGCATTTTGAATCGCTGTTTTGTTTGTACCTGTGGGGGTGGGAACCGCTGAGCCTGATCACCTGGCTCCCTTCCTCAGAGCCCTTTTTTTTTTAAGTTGAAAGGTTGACTCTCTCCCAGGTGTTTCAGTCGCCTGCTGATAGGGCACCGGGATCTGTGTGATTTCCCATGCAGCAACCCACTGTGCCAGCTCAAACGTCCCTTCCCAGGAATCTCCTGGTCTGGCTCACTGTCCAAGTCTCATTTAATCAGATGGATATGCTAATCTGCCCTCCCAAATCTGAGATTGCCGATTTAACAGGGCACCCAGACCAGTGTGTTTTGTGCGGAGTGTCACTGCGCTGCGGCTTCGGCTGAAACGGCCACACCAGCTGAAACAGTGGCGCTGGCATCCCGTGTCTCTCCTACACTTGGAAATTTCCCTGTTCTGTGGGCAACAACGATCTGTCTGGAAATGCGGCTTGGACTCACCCTCTGCACCTTCACTGAGAGATGCAATCCTGAGTTGCTTCTATCATGCCATCTTCCATGGTTTGATTTGTCTTTAATTCATTTTTATTTTATTTTTGTATATGGTGAGAGATATGGGTCTAATTTTATTCTTCTGCATATGGATATTCAATTTTCCCAGCACCATTAATTAAAGAGACTACTTTTGCTCCAGTGTATATTTTTCATATATTTGTTGAAAATGAGCTCATTATAGATGTATAGATTTATTTCTGGGTTCTGTATTCTGTTCCATTGGTCTATGTGATCGTTTCTATGCCAGTACCATGCTGTTTTGGGTACTATAGCTCTGTAGTATCATTTGAATTTAGGTAATGTGATTCCTCCAGTTTTATTCTTTTTGCTTAGGATGGCTTTGAATATTCAGGGTCATTTGTGGTTCCACATGAATTTTAGAGTTGCTTTTTCTACTTCTGTAAAGAATCTCATTAGTATTTTGATAGGGATTCACTGCATCAATAGATTGCTTTGGCTAGACATTTTAACAATGTTGATTCTTCCAACCCATGAACATAGAATATGTTTTTATTTTTGTGTGTGTCCTCTTCAATTTTTTGCATCAATATTTTGTAGTTTTCACTGTGAAGATATTTAACTTTTTTTGGTTAAGTTTATTTTTGGAATTCTGTTTTATTTGTAGCTATTGCAAATGAGATTACTTCCTTGATTTCTTCTTCAGATTGTTCACTGTTGGCATATAGAAATAATATGAATTTTTGTACATTGATTTTGTATACTGCAACTTTACTGAATTTATCAGTTTTAATAGTTTTTTAGTGGAGTCTTTAGGTTTTTCCATATGTAAGGTCATGTTATTGTCTGCAGACAAGGATAATTTGACTTCTTCCTTTCCAATTTTTTTTTTTTGAGACAGAGTCTCACTCTGTCACCAGGCTGGAGTGCAGTGGTGTGATCTCGGCTCACTGCAAACTCTGCCTCCTGGGTTCAAGTAATTCTCCTGCGTCAGCCTCCTGAGTAGCTGGGACTACAGGCGTGCACCACCACACCCAGCTAATTTTTTAATTTTTAGTAGAGATGGGATTTCACCGTGTTGGCTAGGATAGTCTTGATCTCTTGACCTCATGACCTGCCCACCTCAGCCTCCCAAAGAGCTGAGACTACAGGCATAAGCCACCACAACAGGCCCAATTTGGACGAATTTTATTTCTTTCTCTTATCTGATTGCTTTAGCTAGGACTTTCAGTACTATGTTGAATAATCATGGTGAAAGTAAGCATCCTTTTCTTGTTTCAGATCTTAAAGGAAAGGCTTTCTTCTGATGTTTTTGTTTTTGTCTTGTCTTTTGACCTTGAAATTGCGTAATCACCCATCTTCAGAGAGAATATTTATCTTGTATTTCTTTCAGTTACAATTCTTTATTATTGTACTGGTGTCCAGATAGTATGGTGGTAATATGTTGGAGAGGGAGAAGATTCCATAACATTATGGTTGCATCTCAGCCTTTTGATGAATCTGTGTCTCTGCACTGTGTGTGACCTTCAGTGTTTCCCCAGGAATATATCATCCCCCACCACTGCCATTCATTCCATTCTTCATCTGGAGTACTCCTGATCTGGTTTCTTGGAGTCCTATTTTCTACTTTTTCCCCCATAGTTGAGATACAAGTATTAGAGGGGCTAGAGGGGGAGTAATGTCTTTTCTTTAATGAGATAAAGCTCTGGCAAAGCCTCTACCCGGGGAGAGCAGACCTCAGTGGTGGAGAAGGCTCTGAGCACACTGAACAGTGATTATGCCGCTTCTGCTCCTCTGCATGCCAGAGCCATGTGAGGATCTTTCTGGGGTTTTCATGGTGAGAATCTGCTGGTATTCCCAGAGGTAAAACCCAGGAGTTAAAGTGTGGAAGTCCCCCTAAGACAGTGGCCCCTTGATCTTTCTCCCTCTCTTGCTAGTGCACACTTCACCTCCAGCAATTTATCAAAATTACCATGTAAGTATTCTTACCAGTTTATGGCTTCGGTGACTTCTGTTTCAGATGAGCAGATCTCAGCTACATCTCCCTGAATGCATCTGTTTCTACAGTTTTCAGGGTGGCTTCTTTCATGGACACCCCAAAAGTCACTAATTTTCAGTATTGTCTTGTTTTATCTTGTTGTAAGGATAAGAGTGACAACTTTCAACCTCTTTACATGTTGGAGCTAAAACCAAAATGCAAATTATTAAGTTTCAATGACTATGATCTCATTTGGCACTTTGGATAAAAATAAATTGTTAACTTCTGTGACTAGACTGCAACTTTAATATAGTCCAATAAATGAATCAAGGAATGGTATTAGTTGGCTTCTAGAAACCTTTTCTGATTTTATTATTCTGAGACTACGACTATATCAGCTTTAAAATGGCATTGATAAAATCTTTTGTCATTTAACTTTAAAAATGATCCACATTTTAGATAATTCACTTTTTACTACTGCTTTTGCTCTCTGGTTTATAATTATGTCCTCTAAGCATATGGTGTTATTTCAGTGATACAGAGATATCAAAATAATTTTATTTACTACTTTTTAATGGAATAGAACATTAAACAATGTTGTTATATAAAATATTTTCAAATATTATTTTTATCCTTCATTAAGTCTCTTTATTAAGGCTTATAACATGAATATTTAATCAATTATGAAATTGATTAAACCTGATTTACTTTATTGTATGATGCTATTATAATTCATGGTATGCACTAAGTAAATGTTAATGCTTATCATTACCTTTGGTAGTTTCAATTACCATTACTTGCTATTTTAGAATAAGACATGGTTGGAACTGGAAGGTACTGGACAAACTCTCTTGTTCAGGAATCGTAAGTAACCTGAAGGCTGAGTTTGACTTTCAGAGGTTTGTTTATAACCATGTTTTAAACTTACTTTTAATTTGAATGCCTACTGAGGAGGAATGAAAATCCAGTTCTTCATAGTTGCCACTATTCCCTGTGGAATTACATAATTATTTGGCTTCTGACATTTGCTTCCCAAATTTATTTTAGCTTCTGAAAAACCTTTGAATCTGATTCCCCTGATTTAATCCATCCCTCTTATTTAATGGAGAGACAAATGAGTTTCAGAGGTATTATGTAAAGGTTCCAAAGTTGTGACCAAACTGAAAATAAGATCTGGGACTTCTGATTCCTAGACCAATATTGTCCCCATAACACCATGGTGTCAGCCTTAGTTGGCATTGAGTAGATCAAGCTTCTTTTTAATGGTAATAAACTGAAGGGCATGACATTGATCAGTCAGCTAATGACGCATATCAATGAGTGTGTAAATTCTAGAAGACAAAATTATCCCCACTATTGAAAATCAAAACAAACAAACATACTTAAGGTATGTGGCAATATCAATTTTCCTTCTTTTTAAAAAAAATAATATAGAGAGGTCAATTTAGGAAACTCCCAGGAAGGCTTTTTTCCTTATTAATTTGGCTTTCCTTATTAATCCTTCCAGTTTTAAACAACTTGATCACATAATTTCAAAACCTTTTTATGAGAGTTTAAACTCACAGCTTGTTCTTGTGCTGTCTTTAAAAGAGAGAGAGAGTAAAGCTAAAATTATCTGTGTGGGACTAGAGCATTGTAATTGGAAAGTATTCTGGTAGTAGGCATGGTAACAACAATGAAATTATTTCTCCAAAATACAAGAGGAAGAAAAATGATATAATTTATTTTGAATACTTCAAATATGGTAAACTGGATGCATTGTGAAATGTATACACTGAGAAAAGGTGGGGGAGTTGAGGTGTATTTAAAAATCAAATGAATATTTTAAAAACAAATTGGATTTTTAAATAAGATTTTACTCTATCTTCCTTCACAAAATCAAGGAAATAAGACACAGTAGTTACCTGAACCTGACTCACTGTTAGCTCAGTGGGAGGTTTTAATTAGGAGCTCTTTCAGCGAAAGTGAGAAAAAGAAAGTGACAATCTCATCCCTTGACAGACATAAAAAAAGGCAAACTTTCTGTAGAATGTTTGTTTACTCTCTATGGGGCACAAATAGAATATGCAGTTTAAAAATTCAGTTTCATGGTGAGAGCACTGTAAGACTTCAGGTTTCTGTAATTTGCAATCTGTAGTGTGCCTAATAATCATGAGGGGTTCTTACTGCAGCAACGGAGTTACTATAACAAAATTAATGGTAGTGTGCCTAATAATCATGAGGGGTTCTTACTGCAGCAACGGAGTTACTATAACAAAATTAATGGGACCAGTATCTGGAACCTGCATCCCAGGAAAGCTGATGCTGGTGATCTGTTGATCACGCTTTGTAAAAGCATCTTGCATCTTATAGGAATTTCAGAAGATTTAATTTTCCTTGCTCTGTCTTTCTATTTCCATATACTAAGTTTTATTTCAGGAGCAGAAAGTAGTAACAAATTGATAACTATGATAACAACAACTGAAAAGATCTTGAAAATCTGAATCTTGCCTTCATGGTGTTCACAATTTACTTTGTAGATGTAATGCCATTAATAAATAGGTAAATCATGGATTGAAGAGTATGGGGAGAAGGGAGGATGCTTTAGAGCAGGAGGAAGCCACAAAGCCCTTGATGGAAGGGCTGGATATTACAAGTTAATAAATGCATCACATTATCAGTTTGGGAAATAGTGGTACCAGAGTTAAATCCTGGTTTTCTACATCATAGCTATGTGAACTAGGTAGGACAAATTGTTTCATATCTCTGAGTCTCAGCTTCCACCTTTCTAAAAAATAGCACATATAGGTAGATTTTCAATGACATAGGAAATCACTTAGCACAGTGTCTGATGCATAGTAATTGTTCAATAAATAGCTATTTTTTTAATCATTGAAAGAAAAAGTTGTGTATATAAATCAGAGGGAAAGTGAAACATTGAAGTAAAGTTCTCTGTGCCCACTCAGTTAGTTTAGTGGTTCTGGGGAAGGAACTCTGATGTCTTTACTTCCTGTTCAGTGTTCATTCCCAAACTTACACATTTTTACAGATCACTGCAAGTACTTGCTAATGAATAAGTTCCCTGGGCCCAGTTCTAGAGCTTCTGAATCAGAATCTTCAGGGCAGGGTCCTGGACGCTTAGTTTTAATAAGCACCTCGTGTGGCTCTTAGGATAAGGTACCAGGCAGGGAGCATCTGGAGCATGAAAAACAACTAAACCAAAGCCATAAAAACGAGAACAATAACAACAACAGCAACAACAGATTTATGGAGAAGAGCATGAACATTCCTGAAGTATCACTTATTCATTCAAGAAGTATTTTTGTGTTATACATTAGGTATATTATTTTGTGCTATATGTTGATGAAATATTATGTATCATATATTGATGTAGGTCAGTGGCTCTCAAGTAGGTTAAATTTACCTTTTAGAAGACATTTATCATTGTCTAGAGACATTTTTGGTTTTTACATCTTGGGGATTGCTACTGCTATCTAACAGGTAGACTCCATGGATGCTGCTAAACACTCTACAATGTACAGGACAGCACTGCTTCCCTCCAGAAATTAAAAATGTGCTCCAAAATATCAATGGTGCTAAGTTGAGAAACTCAATTCTAGATATTAGTGACAAAGAAGAAAAATAAGATTCATGTCCTAAGAAAATGTCTATTTTTATAGTTGGAACTATACGTTTGGTAATAGGAAGGCAATGACAGGAAGAGAGTAATACAGATAAGAGAGAACACTTATAAAAATGCTGCCTCAATGGAAATGGCCTATGATTGAGTGCAATGAATAGAGAAGACTAGATGGAAGGAGACAGACTGCAGGGTCTGGTAGAAGATGGACCAACCAAAGGGAAGATCAGGGAAAACATGGGATTGGGGAAATGTTTGCTTTTAGACTTGTTGAGTTTGAGACTGTGTAAAGATTTTTTAAAAAGAAATGTCTGTTAGACTATAGCACAAGTGAGAAAAAAAGAAATACTAATCTGGGATCCAGGAGCAACAAGGTGATAGTTTTATGCAATCAAACAGATGAAACTTCATGGGAAGAAATTTATAGAAAAGAGAACAGAGGTTCAAAGACTGTGCTTTGGGGATAGTCAGTAATTAATAACAACCACTTATGCATCTTCATACAAGGTATAGTCTTGCCATTCATTTTCTTCGATCCTCATAAGGGCTGGGTGACATAGATATCTAGGTATCTATTTTATGACTATGGGAATCGGTTATAAATCATCTTATAACAGAGTACCAGAGATGAGATTAAAACTTGGCTTTCCTACCTATATATTCAGAATTCTTAATAGCATGTGTACCAGTAGCCAAGAGGAAGGAGATCAGCCAGGCATTCTTAAAGTCTGCATTAATTCTATTCAAGCTCAGGTGATATATGAGATAAATTTATGCCCAAAGCATGTGAAAAATGCTGCCTCTGTTATCTCACAAAAGGCTGTTTCAGGAAAGGTTTTTATTTTTGGAGAGCAGAAAAATTAATTTAGTTCACTAAGTTTGCTGGAATCTTGGTTGTATCAGTCAGTATCTTGGTTGGTGTCATGGTCTGAATGTTTGTACACTGTCAGGATTCATATGCTGAAAACTAACTTCCAAGCTCATGGTAAAAGAGGTGAAATCTTTCAGAGGTGATTAGGTTACCTCCACTCTTCCCTTATGAATAGGATTAGTGCTGTTGTAAAAGAGACCAAGGGGAGCTTGTTTGCCTCTTCAACCAAGTGAGGACACACCTAGAGGATGCCATCTATAAGGAATAGGCCTTCAGCAGACACAGAATCTACTAATGCCTCGATGTTGGCTTTCCCAGCCTTCACAACTGTGAGAAATAAATTTCTGTTGTTTATAAGTCACCCAGATTAGGGTATTTTGTTGTAGCCATCTAAGCAGACTCAGACAGTTGCTCATGACAGAAGAGTAAAAAAAAAAAAAAACTCATAGAAACAAAGAAAGAAAGAGAAATTTATGGAATCATGTAAATAAATCATGGCCATGGCAAGAAAGGAGATGGACAGTGAAAGTGGAAATACTGTCAAGATCTCTCCTTTCTGCTTCTTCCTTCCTTCTTTTCTTTCTTATCTTTGGGAGTGGTAACACCATGTCTGGCATATTCTATACTTACATTCTCACAGCTTTGAAAATAGAGAGAAAGATGCTTTCTCCCTCCCAGTGCTGGCTGAAGAAGTGGCTGCGGCATACATGTTTAGATTGTAAATGGAGCTCTACACAGGGTGGTTATTTTCTTGGAGACTTTTAAGCTACCATTTCAGTAGGTGCTACCAGGTGGAGGGTAGATGACGTGAAGGGCACCGGCTTGGCTTTCCTCAGCCATGGTTAGCATCTGCACAAGCATCTAACTACATAAAAGGAGGATAACGATGCTCTGTTTAGAAGTGGATAGCTTATTTTATCCCCCCTTCCTCTTCTCACAAATGCATATTTTTGAGCATAATTTTACTGTCTTACTCTCCAGTATTTAAAAATAATTAACTTAAACTACCACATTATTTCCTTTTAATTGTAAACAAGTTTTTCAGCCTTTCCTTCTCTATATGTTGTTAAAATAGTAAGATAAGGACAAGCAAAAAAGCCCATCTGGTGATCTGTTTGAATGCATCATGTTGTTCAGGGGAAGCAGTTGGCTGCTGTGCAACACTCAGGCTGCAGTTTTTGGACTGGCAATGTAGTGTCAGTTTAATCAGAGGCAAGAGCTATAAAATTATACTGTTCAGAATGATACATACCCAATGGAATAGCCGTGCCACAGCAACAACCTGCATTTCCACCTCATATACTTGGCTAGAAGGAAAGTAGTCATCATCTTTATGTTAAAAATTGTTAATGAGATAGGAAGAAGGTCACTGCAAATGCTTCCTTAAGTGACAATGATTTGATATTATAATAGTGATATTTTGTTGGCTTGCTTATTTTGAATGAAAGCACCATAGGTATTTTTATTTTTAAGAATTTATCTTATATTATGTCATAGTATGTTATTATCCTAGAGTGAAAAGTGCATATACTTTAGAATCAGACAGCCTGAGATTCAAATTTTGGTTTGTTCTTATGCTTAGTGTCTGTCTTAGCCTATTAAAGCCAGTATAACAAAATATCCTTGACTGGGTAATTTATAAACAACAAAATTTATTTTTCACAGTTCTGGAGCCTAGAAAGTCCAAGATCACAGCCCAGTAGATTGCTTGCCTGATGAGAGCTTTTTCCTCATAGACAGGAACTTTTTGCTGTATTCTCATATGGCGAAATGAAAACCCCAGCTCTCTCTGGCCTCTTTTATAAAGGCACTAATCTCATTCATGATTATTCTGTCCTCATGACCTAAGCATCTCTCAAAAGCCTCATCTCTTAATACTATTACATTAAGTATTAAATTTCAACATAAGAATTTTGGGGGGACACAATTATTTAGATGAAAGCAGTGTCTATGATTATGTTTCAGGTATTAAGTCTAGAGGATGCAAACTCATATAACATAACCTTTTTGATCTCAGGAAGTTAATAATGGTGCAGTTAGTGCTGGGGGTGTAGAAGATAGGCGGCACACATCCCACTGAATGGAGAGTTGGGAGAGGCTCCCTAGACATAGTGCTGCTTGACCTGGTTTTGGTAGGTTTCATGAATTCAAGGTATAGGAAGCATTTGCAAGTAGAGATATTATGTAGATAGCTGGACTTCAAGTATGGGTTGTAGGAAAGAAGTCTGAGCTGAGGATGTACATTTGGGGGTTTCAATAGCCTTCAAGTTAGCTGTTGAAATTTTGATTGAGGTCATCAGAGAGGAGGAGGTGGTCAGTGGACAAAGCTGAGAGCCTCTGGGAACCAGAAGGCTCAGGGGAAAGAGTCCCCCTAGCTTAACACAGAGGAGTGACCAGACACGTGAGAGAAAAACTTAGGGACAAGGAATATTATATTTGCCAATGGAAAAGAGTCCCAGGATTTTATAACCTTAAGCAAGTTAGCAATCTCCCTGTGACTCATTTTCCTTGTCAGTGAAAAAGGAATAGTAATACGTGTTGCATAGTGTGTTGTGAAGATTATAACAATACATTCAATTGACATAGTGCTTGGAATATAGACTTCATTCAGTGAATGATTTTTCCAATGTTAATCGGGTTACTGATAAAACCGTACATGATAAAATCTGCCAGTTAATGAGACTTACTATTTTGTTCAATAATTCAGTTAGATTCCCTTTCCTAATGGCCAAATCTCAAAAATCAAATAATTAGCTCCAGTGAAGAGCTCTGGTGACAAATCAAGCAGAGTCTGCCCACATTTCCAGAAACAATTCCCAATGTTTCCAGAAATAACTTTGTTTTCTTCCTTCTGATAATGATACAGCAATCAATCTTGTTTTAAAAATCTGTGCTTATTTTTAATTGGAATAGACAATCAGTAATAAATGTCAAACTTCCTTTACAAAACTACATCAGTCATGGCAAATGGTACAGTATATATAGTGAAAAAAGAGCACTTTTATAGTCTTGATCATTATTCCCCACATCTCCTTGTGTATGCTTTATGTGCCTCACAATTTAGGTGCTTTAATTAAAGCAACCTGATTTGGGGGAATTGCAGAAGAGTTGGGAAGGCAACATTTTCTTGCATTTGAAATCTTGTGGTTATTTGTTTTCTTTGAAGCTGAGCTGGAAAATTACCTAGATTACTTTGGGGAACACATAGACAAATTCAACCTGCAACTTTATGTAAAAAATTAAAACATTTTTATTTGTGTCTTCCTTTTCATGTAATGCAAAGTACCTCCCTAACTTGGTCATGCTCATTGTTTGCTTTTCACGGCAATTTCTAGGGCCCTTTTTTTTTTTTTTTTTTTTTTAACAACTGGAGGAAAAGCATATTGCAAGATAAAAGATAGAAAACAGTAGAAAACATAAAGAACAGGCAAATCATCTCCCTCTCTTTAATGCACTTGTTTCTTCTTTAAGCCCTTTCCATTTCTTTAGTAGCAACCTGCAGAAAAGTCCTACGCACAAGTGATAGTATCAAGGGTTTTGGAAGAACAATGTGTTTCATGGTTACCTTATTAGAATTACCATCAGATTGAGTTTTTACAGCAAATTGATAAGCACGAGGAAGATGTCATCCAATAAGCCCTTTAGTCCTTTGCCTATAATTTGGTACTTACAATCTGTCTGTGATAGGCTGCTGAATAATACTCCTCGCCCCCACTCAGCCAAAAGCTGTCCATCTCCTAATCTCTGGAACCCGTTAATTTACAGTTAAAGGGACTTTGTAGATGTACTGAAGTTAGGGGTCTTGAGATAGGGATGTTATCCTGGATTACTGGATGGGCTCAGTGTGACCAAAAGGGTATTTATAAAAAGGAGGCAGGCAGGTCAGAATCAGAGATGGAGGAAGGGACTACGAGCCACAGAATGAGGGGAACCTCTAGAAGCCGGCAAAGGCAAGACAAGGAATTTCTCCCCTGAGCCTTCAAAATGAGTGGGATTCTACTGACATCTTGATTTCTGCCCATTGAAACCCATCTAAGACTTCTGAACCCTAAAATTGTAAGATAAATTTTTTTGTTGTGTTAAGCCACTAACTTTGTGGTAATTTGTTTATAGCAGCAATAGGAAACCAATACACTATTTATTTGAAATGTCTATGTATTTAAGAAACTTTAAAATTCATAAATCCTTTATTAGCACCTCTGATTTCTTATTGTTTATCAAATGAGTTGAGATATTGATAGAGTCAGAACATGGCTAATGAGGTCATGTAGATATTTGAGTTCTATAATTTACTTGAATCAGATACTAGCTCTGTCACTTGCTAGTCGCCTGACATTAGTCTTGTCACATACTTCTCTATGCCTCAGGTTTTCCATTTGTAAAGCTAAGATAATAAGAGTACCTACCTTACTCACAGAGTTAAAGGACTCCATACTTATAAAACATATTAGCTTCCTGCACCAAGCAAGCTTCCCATAAATGGCTCCTAACTGTTACTTCCCTGGCGGTCAGTGTATTTAGGTGACATTGGGACCATGATCATTAGTACAGTCAGAGAGACATAAGAGCCTGGAAGTCTGAGGAGAAAATAGAAATAAGGGAATTGCCTAAGGCTGGGTCCAATTTTCTCAAATTCAGAATTTTCGCTGGCTTTCTTGCCCTCAGTTCTCAGTCTATTCTGGGAATTCTGCAGGGATTGAAATCACTTCTCTTCATCATACCGACATTTATGAAAGAATCAGGCTGAGATAAAGTACAGGTATTTCAACCCCTAAAGTAGATTCTTACAGCTTCCAAATGCACTAAAAGCAATTGGCCGCATTTAGCTGATTATGCAGGCATTTTTCTTGATGTAAAAAATTGAGAAAAATTATAGATATCATATAATATTATGGATATAATATATAAAATACAGTGGAAGGGAAAGGCACCTTTCTGTTTAAGAAGGAGCACTGGTTCTTGTAACAAAGATGAAGGGTGTTATGGTTAATGCAGGGCTCTCTAGCCACTTCATACTCTGATGCCATTGTTCAGTATTTTAGTTCCTTTTCTTCTGGTTTTGCAACTTGAATATTTCTAGATACAAGAGAAAAAATATTAAAAAATTTTTCCATGTGCAAGATGTTCCTGACTTACTTACTGCCTGGCTTTTAACTGTTGTAAACCCATAATTTTGAGACAGGAGGCTCCTGAATATGGTGATTTTGGTGTTCATCTTCGTATCTGTTTCATCTATGGAGATTATCAAATGTAAAGTGTCAATACATAATGTTTGTGACAATATGTGTAGAAGCCCAAATATTCAAATTGGAAGAGAGACATTTTTGTTTAGTAGGAATGTGGCTACCAGGAGAGGTTTCTGAATGAGATTCTAATCTCTCTTTCTTCCAGCTATAACACTTCAGGTAATAGTGAAAGATGGCATGCTTGTGAAGATTTGTAATTATCAATGTATCTTCATGTGCATTTTACATATAATCCTACAACTCTCTCCTGGGCTAGATTACAGCTGTTCCTATATTGCTATAACACTTCAGGTAATAGTGATAGATGGTATGCTTGTGAAGATTTGTAATTATCAATGTATCTTCATGTGCATTTTACATATAATCCTACAATTCTCTTCTGGGCTAGATTATAGCTATTCCTATATTAGAGAACAGAAAACCTAGTCCTCGAAAAGTAAATTGACCTCCTTAAATTCATACCACTGCTATATTAGTCAGAATTCTCCAGAGAAACAGAATAAATACAATGGCTATAGTTGCATAATATCTATGTCTATATTTATGTCTATATTTCTTTCCTTCTATGTATTCAGATACCTATATCTAGGAATAGATTTATTATGTGGTATGGGCTCATGGGATTATGGAGGCTAAGAAGTCCTACAACCTGTAGCCTTCAAGCTGAAGAGTCAGGAAAGTCAGTGATGTAGTTTGAAGACCTGGCATCCAGAGAACTGATGATGTAGGTTTAAGTTTGAATCTGAAAACATAAAATTCAGAAATACCAAGGTCAGGAGAAGATTGATGTCTTAGCTCAAGCAGCCAGGTAGAGAGAGGGCAAATCCAACCTTCCTTTGCCTTTTTATTCTATTCACTCCTTCAACAGATGGTATGATGACCACCTGCATCAGAGAGGGCCATCTGCTTTTAAATGTTCATTATAATGCAAACGCTCATCTCTTCCAGGAACACCCTCACAGACATACCTAGAGATAATGTTTAATCAAATATCTGAGCACCCCCTAATCCAGTCAAATTGACACATAACATCACAGCTACTAACTGTCAAGCAATGGCTTGAGATTGCTTTACTCTACACAGCAACATGTTGATTCCTAAAGCAGTTTCATTCCAATAATTAAACTGAGTGAGTCTCGGTTTCCTCTACTATACATTGCTAAAGAGGCAGATCCCAGTCACTGTAATGCTGCAGTGAACGTATGTGTGCAAGTATCTTTATGACAGAATGATTTGTATTCTTTTAGGTATATATTCAGTAATGGAATTTCTGCATCAAATGGTACTTCTGCTTCTAGATCTTTGAGGAATCACCACATTGTCTTCCGTAATGGTTGAACCAGTTTGCATTCCCTCCAACAGTGTACAAGCATTCCTTTTTCTCCACATCCTCATTGGCATCTGTTGTTTTTTGACTTTTTAATAATCACCATTCTGACTGGTGTAAGATGATATCTCATTGTGGTTTTGATATGCATTTTCCTAATAGTCAGCAATTTTTTTTTGGTGTGAAAGATTTATTAGGTTCATTGACTTTTCAGTTAATGTCTAGGCTCATTCAGTAATTGATCTGGGCAAACCGATAATTCCTGAGGAAATAACTGAAATTCGCTTATTTGAATGTTCTGAGAGCACTGAGGAAATAGAAAACGCTCTTTGAAGAAACCTTTGCATGCAAAGATTATGCATTCTGTTATGCCACAGAGTGGGCAGCTGAACTTGGAGAGATTTTTATGACTTCTGCTATATGCCTATATATGCTTGACTCTTGTTTTTCACTCTCAGAATTGATAGCATATCTCAAACAAATGTGAAGAGCAGAGTTGCCTCATTTTGAGGGAAGGGAGCAGGGCTTTGTTACCCTGATATGTTAGTTGCTGGTTAAAAACTTTGTCTTCCTACCACTCTTCAAGCTGAGTGGGCTCCACTGAGTGAAGCCAGTTCTCCAAAGAAGAAGGGAGCTGAGAGCCAGTAGCAAGCAACACTCAAACCAACTGGGGGATTAAGGCATCGATCTAGTGAAGGGACCTGCATGGAGCACCAACAAAGCTGACTGTACCACCCTGAAACCCTTTCGATTAACTTGACCACCCCATACCTCACTGACATTATGTTAGTCCAAACCACCTTCTCCCACCTTGACTACTGTGGACTCTTTTGTCGGTATACTTCTTCCTCCCACAAGAATAAGAAATAAAAGAATTAAGGTTGCTTTCTGAGATATAGCCTATAAGATGAAGACAAGACAAATTAGAAAATAAAAGTGGAAAGTCATACTTAAAGGAGCAGAATGGCTTGCCTCGGCAAACCGAGACTGATGAGGCTGAGTGGAACAGTACATCCAAAGAAAGACCATTCCAAAGGAGTAGTTGGTCAGCTAAGGAAGCTACACAAACCGGAATCACAGAGGGAAGCACTGAGAGAGGCCCCAGAAGTCTCAGTCACTGAATACTAATAATTCATATCACTTTGACAAGACAAAAATTCAGACCTTATTTGACTTGCTGCTTTTCAAGTCATTGACTCAAATCACTTTCTCCTTTGTTCTGATTCTGTGCTCACCAAGAATATGGAAAGCATAGAGAATCTGAGTGGTCCTACATCAATGACATGTTCCTTTCATTGTAAATAATAAATAGGCATTCTAGTCTTACACATCAATATATTGATTCAAAAAGCCAGTCAGTGGTGAATTTCCCAGCTAGCATGTCTGAGGGCCAAGACTCCAAACTGTAGCAAATTTATCAGTTGTATGGAAATTATATTTTCCCCCACCAAAAACAATGGCCACAGCAAGTTCTTTGGTTCCACATTGTCTTCCAGAACTTTGCCATTCCTCTATCAAGAAGTGGGAGTCTATTTCCTCTCCCATTGAATCTGTGTGGGCTTTTGTGACTGCTTTCATGAATAGAGTACAGCAAAGTGATTCTAAGTGAAGGCTAGAAATCAATAAGTCTTCCACCTGGCCCTCGCTCTTTTAGGATGTTCACCCTTTGAACCTGCCACGATGTTACAGGGAAGTACAGATGAGGCTATGAGTAGGTGTTCTGGAAGACAGCCTCAGCTACAATGCTAGCCACCGGCCAACATCAGCCGCCAGCCACGTGAGTCAAAGGGTCTTCAGATGATTACAGCCCCAGGCTTCTAGCTCCCCAGCTGGTGGGAAGTATAGAACAGATGGGCTGCCCCCACCTACCCATTGCCAAATTGCAGATTCATGAGAAAAATAAATGCTGTTGATTTTTTTTAGGAAAAGAGCAATTTACCTCAATAAGAGATTGTTTTTTTTTTTTTTTTTTTTTTTTTGAGACGGAGTTTCGCTCTTGTTACCCAGGCTGGAGTGCAATGGCGCGATCTCGGCTCACCGCAACCTCCGCCTCCTGGGTTCAGGCAATTCTCCTGCCTCAGCCTCCCGAGTAGCTGAGATTACAGGCACACACCACCGTGCCCAGCTAATTTTTTGTATTTTTAGTTGAGACGGGGTTTCACCATGTTGACCAGGATGGTCTCGATCTCTCGACCTCGTGATCCACCCGTCTCGGCCTCCCAAAGTGCTGGGATTACAGGCTTGAGCCACCGCGCCCAGATTGGTTTTTTGATCATTATATAATTATGAGGTTAAACTTTGCCATTTGAGCTTGTGAGGTTGATGACATCTGTGGATTTGGGCTTTTTCTTTATAGCAGTAATGGTGATGGTGCTGATATGTGTCAATAATATTTTAAAATAATAACAATATTAATAAAAATATACCATTTACCTAGAGTATATGATGCTAAGAGTATTTCTATGCATTTAATCATTTAAACCTCAGAAATCCCTATGAAGTAGGCACTAGTGTCTAAAGAGAAGAAAACTAAGGCAGACTGGTCAAGAAACTTTCCAAGATTATCTGGTTGCTAAGGTGGAAATTTAAACCAAGTTCTGATTAAACATATGGAAAAGAGGCCAGAAAATATTTATCAAGTATCTATATGTACTAGGTTATATTCTGGATTATTATTTCTAATGAATAAAACTAAGTCCTTCCTTCAGTGAGTTTATATCTTAATGTGTGTGGAGAGACAGTGAACCAGTTAACATGAACAATATAAAATCCAGCAGTACTAGGGACAGAGGGACTATTTCCCATAGAACGATCAGGGGAGGGCTGTCTGAGGAGTGACATTTAACCCGAGATTAGAAGAAAGTGTAGGGATGAGCAATGGGATTTCCAGGACTGTCCCTGTCCCAAACTCTTCATGGTACCACTATTTTAGAACAGGGCAGGGCCGGGCGCAGTGGCTGAAGCCTGTAATCCCAGCACTTTGAAAGGCCAAGGCGGGTGGATCACGAGGTCAAGATATCGAGACCATCTTGGTCAACATGGTGAAACCCCGTCTCTACTAAAAATACAAAAAATTAGCTGGGCATGGTGGTGCGTGCCTGTAATCCCAGCTACTCAGGAGGCTGAGGCAGGAAAATTGCCTGTTCCCAGGTGGTAGAGGTTGCGGTGAGCTGAGACGGCACCATTGCACTCCAGCCTGGGTAACAAGAGCGAAACTCCGTCTCAAAAAAAAAAAAAAAAAAAAAAAGAGCAGGGCAGTCCTTTAGTCATTTGTATTTAAGAGGGTTATATAACATCTTCTTAAGGAAAGAATAAGGACTTAGAGGCAGACTCAGGTTCAAATTCTGCTTTTGCTCCCTTTCCCTCCTGAGTTATTTGAGCACCTTAAGTTTCTTTCCACATCGTAGTTTCCATGTCTTTAAAACCTGGACCATAATCTTTACCACTACGATAAATGAAAAATGCATATTAGAGTTCCTTTTGCAGTCTCTAGGACTGCATATAAATATGCAGCAGTCATGTGATAAATAATTATTTTTTATAATTTGTGTCTTATAGAGGGACATAGAGAAATTCCCCTTGGGGTTCTGTGGTCCAAATGTGGGGATGGGAATTTAATGTAGAAAATCACCACTCACTGTCACAACTGAATAGGGAGTATGGTTAGTATGGAAACAGAGTAGGAAATAAGCTAAGAGAGAAGCCTGGTGTGGATAAAACCTGATGTGAATAAAGTGGATTTACAAATCATATTTAGTGCAAGAATAAAAATTCAAGAGATGATTTCAGGGCAAGGTGGGCAGAGATTTATTGACTCATATTTAGTATTAAGATGCATCTCATAATGCACAATTAACTATAGAGGTTTACAGAATATGGAGTGGGAGAAAGAGTGATATATCTAAAACTTCCTGCCTTTTACAAGGTCCACAGCCCTGCTTCCAGCCACATGTGCCTGCTATTTAAAATTGCTGTTCCTGGAGCCAGGTTGGCACACTGCCTGATAATCAAGAAATCTGGGTCTAGTCCCAGTTTGCCTACTGACATGCTGTATTGCTTTGAGCTGATCACTTTGCCTCTTTGCCCTTCTGTATAGAAAAAATATCTATCCCTTACTTATCTCAAAAGGACTCATTTTAAATTGAAAAAAATATTTAACATCTTCCCTGTGTGATGTAAACGACTGATACATGTGGGATCATAATTTAATAAAGAGGTAAACTTCTTTAATTCACAAACATTGTCTCGCTGCCAATGAATTAGGGCCACAGCAATTTGTGGTCTAGTAACAACTTTATCCTGAAGAGCTGGTAGCAAAACAATGTGTGGTTCAGTGTTTCATCATGGTTTGGTGGAAAGCACATGGGCTTTGGAAGGGCACACACCTGAGTTCCAATTTTCTAATTTTGGTGAATGTTAACTCTATCTCCTTGTCGAGGATATGAGGATATGAGGATACTTATTCTTTCTGAGCCTAGGTTTCTAGATCGGTAAATACAGCAATACTATGTGAGTTATTGTGAGGAATTGAGGAATGTGAAGTTTTTAGCATTATGTCTGCCACTGATATTCAAATATGTTACTTTTTATTTATTAAAAAAATTGCTTACTACCTGAATTCTTGCCGCTGTCTGCAGGCCTCTAAGTGCTCAGTGATTTGGGGACTCACTGGGGCAAGGTTAGGAGGCCCATTTTAGGATGCCGTTCTAAATCAGTGCGAGGCTAGAGCTGCAAAGTCTCAGCTTGAAATAACCCACTGGATTTGCTTCTGCCTGAGGAGCTGAGCCTGCTCCATGCTGATCTTTTGTGGGGGATGGGTGGATAATATTTCTTGGCCTGAATTCTAGGGTTAGTTCCAGTGGGTGAGGGGCTCCACAGTTATCCCAAGGTGAGAGGGTGGCTAAGGAACTCATTGTTGCACTGTGGCTTCTGCAGGGCGAGGTGCCAGCTGAGGATATAGGTTAGCTATTTGGTAACTCCTTAGTCTGATTTGCAGCAATTTCCTAACTCCTTAGTCTAATTTGCAGCAATTTCTGTCCCTTTCCAACACATCTGTGTGTGCTGCAGGTTGTTGTAAGACTTCCAAGCATCCCTAAGATTCATCTTTTTAATAAACAGAAAGGAAAAATGGCCTATCTTTATTACCATCTAGGTTGGCTCTCAGGACCAGGAGGCTGCAGACCCCAGAGGCTTCTCAGTGCGGTCTCAGAAGCTTCCATCCTTCATACGCTATTCCCATGGTAACCCTCAGGAAGGGAGAAGAGGGACAGCCATTAGAGGCTATTTTTAGACTTCTGGCCAGATGCTTTGACAAATCTACTGAGGGAAGGAAAATGTAGCAAATGTAGAAGAGGAGGATTTTTTTCTTTTTTGCCAAAGACAATTTCATTTAAAATTCATATTAAACTGGAAAAGACCTTGAGAAATCATCCAATTTATCACACTACCTCTAGAAAGACCTACTTCCACATCATACAAAAAATTGTACGATAAAAACTTTTTTTGGAACATTTTACTGAGTAGTGTATTTTAATTTAAAAACCATACTTTCTACCCTGAATTTACCTCATATTGTCTCAGTCTCCTGAGCAAGGAAACTGGTAATGAGACTGAGTATAATGGCTCAAAATGTGGACTGCACAACTGTGGGAGAGCTATTGGTTTGGGATATGCTACTAATGGCCCTGCTTAAGTTTGTGCAGTGTGCATCTTGTGCAACTGCACCCAGTGGTCCTTCTTTACTTATCATTTTGAAATGCAAACCAGATTTAGCGCAACTCCTATCCTTCTTCAAACCCTTTAGGGATTTCTTATTGCTGTATGTTAAAAGACCCAAGATCATTAAAATACAATGTGGCTATCAAATACAACATGGTGTCAACCCTTCAGATCAATCTAGAATCACTTAATACTATTCTATTTTTCCCTTCTTGTGTATCAAGATGCAACCTCTGAAGCATGTCAAACACATTATCTTCCTCCCATCTTAAGAGCTTTGTACTTGCATGTAATTCTTTTCCTCACACTCTTTACCTAATTTCTTTGTTAACTTCTGTTCTTCCAACTTAACCTCAAATATCAGAAAATATTGTCTTGGTCTCTAAGACAAGAAGAGAAAACACCTAGGCACTATGCTTTCCTACCTATGTCTGCATTTCATTCATAGTACCTAGCAGCTTGTAATTGTATATTTATGTTACACTTTAGCTTCCTATTACTTTTAACTATGAACTCCCTGTTGGTATGGAATTGTATTGTTTGCTTAGTATTATATATCTAATGCTTAATACTGTGTATGGCAAACGAATTATTCTAATGACTGAATGAATCACTAGCTGTTATTTTGTAGTTTAATATTGCTATCTTTCTTTAGGTTTGGAAAGTTCTCTGTTATTATGTCTTTGAGTAAAGTTTCCACCCCTGTCTCTCTCTCTACCTTCTTCTTAAGGCCAATAACTCTTAGATTTACCTCTTTGAGGCTATCTTGTAGATCCTATAGGTGTACTTCATTATTTTTTATTATTTTCTTTTGACTTCTCTGACTATATAGTTTCAAATAGCCTGTCTTCAAGCTCACTAATTCTTTATTCCTCTTGATCAATTATGCTGAGAGACCCTGATACATTATTCAGTTTATCAATTGAATTGTTCAGCTTCAGAATTTCTGCTTGATTATTTTGAATTATTTTAGTCTCTTGATTAAATTTATCTGATAGAATTTTGAATTCCTTCTCTGTGTTATCTTGGATTTCACTGAGCTTCCTCAAAACAGCTATTTTGAATACTTTGTCTGACAGGTCACTCTGTAATTTGTCATTGGTACCTTATTTAATTTATTTATTGATATCATATTTTCCTGGATGCCTTTAATGCTTATAGATGTTTGTCAATATGTGGGCATTGAAGAGTTAGGTATTTATTCCAGTCTTTGCAGCATGGGCTTGTTTGTACCCACCTGTCTTGAGAAGGCTTTCCAAGTATTCAAAGGGAATTGAGTGCTGTGATGTATGTCTTTGGTCACTGTAGCCATATATGTGTTAGATAGTATACCAATGCCAGGAATGCTGTGACTCTTACAAACTTTGGTACTTAACCCTTGCTATGTGTCTCTTGGATGAATTCTTTCTTCTAAGTTATACAAGAACCAAGGACTCCTGTACTTCCTGGTAACAGAAATAAACCCAACTATATAAGGTAAACTAATTTTCAGCAAAGGCACTAAGAAGATGCAATGGACTCGGGAGGCTGAGGCAGGAGAATTGCCTGAACCCAGGAGGCGGAGGTTGCGGTGAGCCGAGATCGCGCCATTGCACTTCAGCCTGGGTAACAAGAGCCAAACTCTGTCTCAAAAAAAAAAAAAAGAAGATGCAATGGGGAAGTGATAGCCTCTTCAATAAATGTTGTTGGGAAAACTGAGTATCTACATGCAAAAGAATGAAATTGGACTCTTATCCCATACCACATATGCAAAATGGATTGAAGATCTAAGCATATGACTCCAAACTGTAAAACTTCTAGAAAGCATAGAGGAAAGTCTTCTTGATATTACCCTTGGCAAGGAATTTTTTAGTTTTTGGATATTTTATTCAAAACACAGGTAATACAAAGAAAAATAAACAAGTGGGACTACACAAAACTAAAATGCTTCTGTACAGCAAGGAAAATAATTAACAAAATGAAAATGCAGTTAATTGATTGGGAGAAGATATTTGTGAGCCATATATAGATAAGGGGTTAATATCCCAAGTATATAGGAATACAAATAACTAACTCAAAAACAAAAAACAAATACTCCAATACAAAAAAAGGGCAAATGACCAGAATAGACATCTCTGAAGAAGACATATGAATAGCCAAGAGCTATATAAAAAATTGCTCAACATTAATAACATCAAAACCAAAATTGGAAATGCAAATCAAAATGACAATGAGGTATCACCTTACACTTCTTCTGATGGCTACTATTAAAAAGACAAAATAGCAAGTGTTGCACATGTGTGGAAAAAAGGGTACAATCTACTTCCCACCAGCAGATTGTTGTAGCCATTATGAATATTATAAATATTCTTAAAGAAATATAAAGTAGAGACCCACGCCTGTAATTCCAGCACTTTGGGAGGCCGAGGTGGGTGGATCACAAGGTCAGGAGTTCGGGACAAGCCTGGCCAAGATGATGAAACCCTGTCTCTACTAAAAATACACACACAAAAAAATTAGCTGGGCATGGGGGTAGGCACCTGTAATCCCAGCTACTTGAGAGGCTGAGGCAGGAGAATTACTTGACTCAGGAGGCAGAGGTTACAGTGAGTGGAGATTGCGTCACTGCACTCTAGCCTGGGAGACAGAGCAAGACTCCATCTCAAAAAAAGAAATGAAAAATAGAACTATCATATAACCCAGCAATCCTCATTCTGGGTATGTAATCAAAGGAAATGAAATTACAAACTTAAAGTTATCTGCACTCTCATGGTTATGTTTTTTCGCATCATTATTTACAACTGCCAAGATATAGATATAATCTAAGTATCCTTAAGGATAAATGGATAAAGAAATTGCAGTATATATAAACAATGAATATAATTCAGTCTTAAAAATGAAACTGATATTGCTATTTGCATTAACATAGATGAACCTAGAGAATATTATGCTAAGTGAAATAAGCCAGGCAGAGAAAGAAAACTACTCCATGATCTCATGTATGTGTTAAATCTGAAAACAAATCAACAAACATGCAAACAAAGAAAAGCAATCTCAAATACATAGAAACAGTTGAATGGGGGTAGAGGAGAAGGAGGGGATATAATAGGGAGATGTTCTGTGTTGACTGCAGTAATTATTTAACTCTGTATATCAAAACATCATATGATACACCTCAAGTATGTACAACTTAAAAATATATAATATGTATCCAAATTCCGGGAAGCTTTTTAAAATGTAGATTCTGAGTCAATAGATCTGGGGTGAGACCTGTGATTCTGCATATCCAACTTGTGTCTAACTAGCTCTAGAACTTAGCTCTACATTAGAATTACCATAGGAACTTAAAAAAAAAATCCCAATTCGGAGGCCCCACTCTGGTGATTCTTATTTAATTGGTATAGCTTCACCTAGGATTTGGGGATTTTTAAAGACTCCCCAGTTTATTCTAATATTCAACATTCTTGGAGATCCACTGATTGCAGGCAAAGCTCATCCTCAACAACAGGTTAAGGAATATCCATGTGATCTCATACATTAACGACATCCAATGTGACCACCTGATAAAGGTAATCTTGTTAGTATTTTGAAAATGCATGTGTCTTAGAGACACAGAAAGGTGGTATACACAGTTTGTGCTATAATCAGAGAGAATCTTATATGAATTGGTTAACACGGCAGCAGGACTATCCAATCTTAAAATTTCCCACTTTGACACATCAGGGAAAAGTATTTCATGACAAATAATTCAAAAGTAAATGTAGCTATTTGAAGCAGTGGACCATTTTGGTAGAAAACTAATGCAGTAAAATGGTAGTTGCATCCAGAGGAACACTGCATAATTACACAGATAATATGAGAAAAAAAGGGAACTTCTGTGCTCTTCTGAAATCTGCAGCATCTGCAGTGAGTTCCTGTGCCTTGCCTGCCCATACCTGTCAATATGAAGAGGAGCCATAGAACCTTGGGCACTTGATTGCTCCCTCTTTTTTTTAATTTGCATTTTAGGTTTTGGGGTACATGTGAAGAACATGCAAGACTGTTGCATAGGTACACACTAAAGATCAGTGTTTCTAAATCTAAAACACAGTAATAATTTTCTTTTTGTCATCAGTTACACTGATTTTTTTCCCATGGGCTTATTATTTTTTTTAATCTTAAAAATTCCATGATGTGAAGTGTAATAGTTTTCTCTGCTTAACTTAGAATAGTACTATGTGGCAAGTCTTACACTAGCTTTTTTCACATTTTCTCTTAATCTTCTCAGCAAATTAGTTAGGTAGCTATTGTTATCATATTCTCATCACAGATGAGAACACTGAGACAATAGTTCATTAGCTTCCCAAAGATACACAGGTGGCCAGTGGCAGGTGGCCAGTGGCAGTGGCTTTGAAAATCAAAGCTGATTTTCAAGCTTATGCTCTATTTAAATTTTTATTTTAAGTTCTGGGGTACATGTGAAGGATATGCAAGTTTGTTACATCGGTAAACATGCCATGGTTGTTTGCTGTACCTATCCACCCATCACCTGGGTATTAAGCCCAGCATGCTTTAGCTATTTTTCCTAATGCTCTTGCTCTCCCTACTTCATCCTCTGACAGGCCCCAGTGTGTGTCGTTCCCTTCCCTGTGTCCACATCCTCTCATTGTTCACTTCCCACGTATAAGTGAGAAGAGGTAGTGTTTGGTTTTCTGTTCTCTTGTTAGTTTGCTGAAGATATTGGGTTTCAGTTCCATTCATGTTCCTGCAAAGAACATGATCTCACTCATTTTCATGGCTGCATAGTATTCCATGGTGTATATGTACCATATTTTCTTTATCTAGTCTATCATTCATGGGCATTTGGGTTGATTCCATGTCTTTGCTATTGTCAATAGTGCTGCTATGATCTCTTTATTTTAGTTGTAATAAATTGGCAGTATATGCCAAATCTTGTCTTCAGAAATATTGACACCTAACTAAAAATGCATTTATTTTTAGTTAGGTGTCACTATTTATAAATCAGAAAATTTCCTATAAAAGTCCAGATTTTAAGTTTCTACATAAAATAATTATATGTAACCACAATGAAGTCACATGCCTGTAAGACAACAATGCCTAAGTTGTGTAATTTAGCATTTCCCTATTTAGATGCACTCTTAGCCTTTCCTTAGTACTTCTGTTATTCCTGACCTGCTTCAGCATTTATGATATCAATTTAATCCCTCCAGGCCTCTGGGTTTTCAACTTGACTCCACACTCTATTGAGAAAAGAAATGATTCTTGCATCTTTTATAAATTTTATCATCAGAAAAATTCTCTCTCCATGAGGTGGAGACCTTTGCATTGGCATCATTATGACATTGGACCTTTGGAGTGTTATCTGTCCATTTGCATCTTGGCAGAGTGGTTTGACTTCTCTGCATACAAAGTAGTGGAGCTTAGTGTCCTGTTGCCTTGCTTTAGCATTTAGCTGTCCTGAATGGTTTCCAAAGTTTTGACTCCACGGGGGTTTTGCAAATTGCATGGTTGTGCTTTCAAAAATTATAGCTTTATAAAGACTCATATATCCCATGGTCTCATGGTATAGTTGTGTTCTGTTCAGTTTCCTTCAACTAAGACTGTAATAAGAAAGAAGAGAAGCTTTCTTATTGATTTCAGGATCTACCTGGTATGGCTCTTCAGCACACATTAACGGTGCTGGGCAGGGTTTCCCAGGAAAGATATCTACTGACATCTGAGATGTAGAAAAAGATTCTCACACAGGTCAGTCTTCATCTTGTTTTTGAGTGTTGCTTGCCTCCACTCCAGTGTGTCTGATTCCTGGTTTCCTTTTTATGCCTGGCTTTGACCCTCCACTCACTTAGGTGTTGGTTTCTGTGCACTTGTATTCTAAAACATTTAATTTTTTATTTCTTGTGGCAGAAATTTCTCATTCCATGTGGGAGCCCTATCACTCAACAGAGCCCTTGCACATGTTATGGTATTTAAACCTCAGAAAAATCCCATGATATAGCTCTTGTTATTCGCAGGAAATTGTTACCTCGAAGACTCTACAAATTGATAAGTAGAAGAATTTTAACTGGCTAAAAACTAGCCTTGACTATTCTGCAAAAGTTTATTTTGACTCAGTAGATCTGGGGTGAGGCCTGTGCCTGTGCCTCACGCCAGATCTACTGACTCAAAATAAACTTATGCAGAATAGTCAAGGTTAATTTTAGGTTTATAAAACTTTAAGTTTAAACCTTAGTCAAGGCATAAACTTTAGGTTTATAAAACAGATATAGTAATTGAGCAATGTTTACGAAATATGAGAAAAATATTTCAGTCATTTATTATTTTACCACATGTCATCCCATGTAAGACATGATCAATTTTAAGATTAGCCATTACTTGATATGCTATTAAGAAGGTAAAAAATTAAATTATGTAATATAAATTATATTGATTGTTATCTTTCAATTACAGATGTAACTTAAAAAGAGAAGTCTTTGAATGGACAAATGAGCTCAGTCAACTTTTATTGCATACCTTTAATGCAATTTTTAATTGTCTTAAAATAATAAGGCACAAGAAAGTAAAAGCACACATTCTTACAACTCCATGTTTTCCCTTCAGCGACCATCAACTGACCTAGAATTTGACCGTGTAGTGATTTATACCACCTGCCTTCGCGTGGTCCGGACAACCTTTGAAAGATGTGAACTGGTTAGAAAGATTTTCCAAAACCATCGTGTAAAATTTGAAGAGAAAAATATAGCCCTGAATGGTGAATATGGAAAAGAATTAGACGAACGATGTCGGCGAGTTTCTGAAGCTCCTTCTCTCCCTGTTGTGTTCATTGATGGCCATTACCTTGGGGTAAGTACTCTGCCAAGGAAAGTCTTTTTCACATAACCCAAAAAAGGATGATAGAAATATATAACAATCTATAAATTTGCAGCGTAACTACTGGAATACTTGCTGGTTATTTTGGAGCTCAAAGCAAAGGGATTGGCGCACTTATTTCTGTCTCAGACAATGAGCTGCCACAATGCTCCTCCCTGCAGAAGCATGGTGAGATAAAATCAGCATGAAATGGTATTTTTGAATAGAAATAAATCTTTAAAAATATTCACTGGACTTCAGTTTTGCATTGTGAAGCTTGGCATGTGGGATAAAGACTGCATTTTTAGTGTAGGCAAGAAAAATGGATATTTATAAGATATATGTTTATAAATTCTCATATACTGCGTTATCAATCAGTTTCCTACCTAATGAACCTAGGATGAGAATCCTGAAATGAAATCAATGAGAAATGGGGCCTGGAGCCAGAATTTCATCTGCTTGTTGTTAAAATTATTTTGGACTTGGGTAATGCAGCAGTTTGAGACATAAATTCAGGCTTGCATTAAAGAGAGAGAACTCCCAGAGTGGCCGCAGGACATGCCTGTTTCATTTCTCTTCGAATAATACTGTTAGTGTAATTAACCCCTATTGATCTGTGAACATCTTGTGGAAGAAGCCCATGGAGAGGGCTCCAGAGAGTACACTTTGAAAAGGGTGACAGTAAGAGCCAAAGGGCACCAGCAACAAGTTTAGGGGCTGACTACGTGATCACTTATCACAGAACAGAGACCATCAAACCACAGATGGATGCTTGGATCTTGCTTTTGTTTAACATCTGGTCTTAACCTTCATTTTTCAGAGGAGCTTATAAAAGTCTATAACAGGAGATGCTCACATTTTGTTTCAGGGAAACAATCTGTGTTTTAATATCCTGTCATCTTATGAAAAGATAAATGTAGGGAAGCCATGATTCAATAGCTATGACATTATGTGATTGTACTTTTAACCAGAGCTGAACACACACTACATTCTTTAGTAGAGGAATGCTGATTTGAAGTATTGATCCTCTTTTTGATGTATTTCAACATATGTCCTTAGGTTGCAGAAAATTACAACAATAGCAGTAATAATCATGGTAGAAATAATAAATAATAATAGCAATGATAACAACATTCTTCTGCACTCACAGCTTTGCATCTGTCATCTCATATAATCCTCAGGGTAGTCTTAGAAATCAACTTTCATATGGCATACTGGTTAAGAGCAAGCACTGGGGTCAGACAGACCTGTTTTAAGTTCCTGTCCTGACACCATGTGACTCTGTGCTTTGATTTTTCTCATTTGTAAAATGGGAATGAGAATACAACTTATAGGCTGATTGTGAGAATACTGAGCTAATACATATTAAGCACTTGGTTCCTGAGCCTGAAACAAAGTATGTATTTAGGAAATGTGAAGAATTATCCCTATTTTGCAAAAGAAAACATTAATTCCTTTGCTCCAAGTGACGTAGCTGGCTAAGTGACCAGCACTCAAAGTTATGTCTGTCTGACTCCCCAAACCTTGCTCTTTGGCACATCACCTCAAGGAAAGGGGTCTTTGCCTGTTTACTGGTATAGTTTTAGGACCTCAAACAGGGCTTAATGCAAAGTAAGTATTCAAATGAACGTATGTTGAATGGATGGATGAATGAGGCTATATTCATCATGCTTCCTTCCTTCTCTCCCTAAGACATTCTTTCAAAGAAGGGATCTGATAAACTCAACCACACCAGGGAGAAAACATAACTTGTACGGGCTATGAACATTTGCCTTTTTTAACTTGGGAAAATGTCTGACAATGTAAGAGATTTCCCATTGTGGAATTTCAACTGTGCAACTGCGCAGTTAAAATTTCTCTTTGTGTAACTGCACAGTTAAAATTAGTGGGCAACTGCCTTCAATGCACAGGTATAAAGTTGGCTGTTCTTATTCAGAAACCAAACTGCTTATCTTCTCACTGCTTCTGAGATAATTTAGAGGTTATTATAATGCCTGTCCTGCTGTTTGTCCTTTAGTTTGAGGAATCTCAGAGGGAGGGTGAAACAGACAAATGAGGTAGGAAGCATGCTTCTTTCTCAGTTGCTTTTTTCTGTGATCACTTTATTTGCACACTTGGTAGCCTAGGGGAGGAAGTATCACACAGGTGCTACCTTGCTGTTTCTATAATTTAAGCTAATGTTCTGAAACTAGAGAGTCCAGAAACAGATTTTTCCCCTTTTTTTTTGTTTATAAAGGGAAAATTACTTCTAAATCTTTAATTCAAAATGGCCAACACTCCAGAACAACAAAGTCCCCTCCTATTAAAACAGACTGTTTATTTAGATTGCCATGCACTGTTGTAAATGGAATACATTGCTTGAATTATGGAACCATTTTCCTGCACTATGCATGCATCTGAAAAGGAAGGATGCCCTCTGCTGGGTTTTGACACCTGGTGAAATGTAATTTTAAGGGACGAAAAGAAGCTGATGTTGGTAATTTCCTTAACATCTGTGGTGTTTTAAACAGACACATGAAACCATTTGATTTCGTTTAAATTTAGATGGGTGAGAAAAATCAAGATGTGTGAATCATCTGCACAATACAATTTTTTTTATAGGAAGGAGAGAGAAAAATAGAAAAACAGAGACAGCCAGAGAATGAGGTAGACAGAGACAGAAAGTGAGGCATCTGGAGGTAGACTGGGGGAGATGGGAGGGAGAACAGGAGAACATTTTGTAACTTCCTTTGCATTACTCTCAGTGTTACCTGACCCAGGGTGGATGGTGCCAGAGGAATTTAATTATCTTCATCAAAGTGCAAATAATAGAGTTTGATGGACAAGAAGGATTACAAGGACACTAAGCTCTTTTTCCCTGATCATTCTCTTCCCCAACCAAACTAAAAAATGAAGATGGAAGCAATGAAACAATCAAGGAAAAAATGCTTTGGAAGATAAATCTACATTGCCCTTGGTGTAGGGGTGGGGGAGCAATTTCAGTTTGGAATTTGTTCAGGTAACGCTTTTATTATTTTGCATCAGAAAGTATTTTTACACAAAAAAGATTGTGTTCAAATAATTACAACATAAATTATCTTAGAAATGCTAGTAGAAAATAAATTAGAAATAGTGGCCTGTCTGGACCACCCATAAGCCTTCACAGTAGAAATCCACAAAACCCACATTGGAATAGAGCTATAAAACATAGAGTGAACCTAAGTGGGATCTCTAGTGACAGACAGAGAGAGGAACAGAAGGGCGATTAATCAAGATAGATTTCTCAAATGACGTGATATTGAGGTATGACTGCTTGGTAATTCTATATATGTTTAAAGTACTGTATTACTCTATTTAAGAGATCCTGCATAGCCAAGTTAATTCTAAGCAAAAAGAACAAAGATGGAGGCATCACGCTACCTGACTTCAAACTATACTATGAGGCTACAGTCATCAAAACAGCATGATACTGGTACCAAGACAGAGATATAGACCAATGGAACAGAACAGAGGCCTCAGAGGCAACACCACACATCTACAACCATCTGATCTTTGACAGACCTGACAAAAACAAGCAATGGGGAAAGGATTTCCTGTTTAATAAATGCTGTTGGGAAAACTGGCTAGCTATGTCCAGAAAGCAGAAACTGGACCCCTTCCTGACACCTTACACTAAAAGTAATTCCAGATAGACTAAAGCCTTAAACATAAGACCTAACACCATAAAAACCTTAGAAAAAAACCTAGGCAAAACCATTCAGGACATAGGCGTAGGCAAGGACTTCATAACTAAAACACCAAAGAAATTGGCAACAAAAGGCAAAATAGACAAATGGGATCTAATTAAACTTCAGAACTTCTGCACAACAAAAGAAACAATCATTAGAGTGAACTGGCAACCAACAGAATGGGAAACAATTTTTGCAATCTACCCATCTGACAAAGGACTTACATCCAAAATCTACAAAGAACTAAAACAGATTTACAAGAAAAAAACAAACAAACCCATTCAAAAGTGAGCAAAGGATATTAACGGACACTTTTCAAAAGAACACATATATGAGGCCAACTAACATATGAAAAAATGCTCATCATCACTGGTCATTAAAGAAATGCAAATCTTTGAGTACCATTGGGTACACTGAGTACCATCTCATGCCAATTGGAATGGTGATCATTAAAAAATCTGGAGGCAACAGATACTGGAGAGGATGTGGAGAAATAGGAACACTTTTACACTGTTGGCGGGAGTGTAAACTAGTTCAACCATTGTGGAAGACAGTGTGGTGGTTCCTCAAGGACCTAGAAGTAGAAATTCCATTTGACCCAGTAATCTTATTACTGGGTATATATCCAAAGGATTATAAATCATTCTATTATAAGGGCACATGCGCAAGTATGTTCATTGCAGCACTGTTTACAATAGCAAAGACTTGGAACCAACCCAAATGCCCATCGATGATAGACTGGACAAGTAAAATGTCACACATATACACCACAGAATACTATGCAACCACAAAAAATGATGGGTTCGTGTCCTTTGTAGGGACATGAATGAACCTGGAAACCATGATTCTCAGCAAACTGACACAGGAACAGAGAATCAAGCACCACATGTTCTCACTCATAGGCTGGTGTTGAACAATGAGAACACATGGACACAGGGAGGGGAGCATCACACACTGAGGTCTATTTGGGGGGGACTAGGAGAGGGACAGTGGAGCTAGGGAGTTGGGGAGGGATAACATAGTGAGAAATGCCAGATACAGGTGATGGGGATAGAGGCAGCAAACATCATTGCATTGTGTGTACCTTTGCAACAATCCTGCATGTTCTTTACATGAACCCCAGAACCTAAAATGCAACAAAAATATATATATTTTAAAAAAGAATAAAGAACACTAGTATTAAGTGTCACTTGCTTACAAACTAGAAATGCAAACTCTAGGTCCATTTCTAAGGACTACTCACAAAGTTTCTCAGCAAACATGGGTGTCCAAAAAGCTTCTGCCACAGTCAAGAAGCAGTCAGCTCCAGAAGCTTACTGCTTTTGTTGTGATTCACCTGTTGCTCTGCATCCTCATCAGCATTTGGTGTTGTCAATCTTCTGGATATTAGCCTTTGTAATTGATGTGCAGAGATATCTCATTGTTGTTTTAACTTGCCTTTGCCTAATGACATGTGATGTGGAACATCTTTTTAATATGCTTATTGGCCACCTTATTTGGTGAGGTGTCTAATTAAGGTCTTTGGCTCATTTTTAAGTCAGGTTGTTCATTTTCTTGTTGTGGAGTTATAAGTGTTCTTTGTATATTTTGGATATGTTTTTTTCAGGTATTTTCTTGAGTCTGTGGCTTGTCTTTTCACTCTCTTGACAATGTCTCTTAAGAGTAAAATTTTTTAATATTAATAAAGTTCACTTTATCCCCTTATGTGTAATTTCTTTCATGCATCCTACTTTTGATGTTGTATCTAAAAAATGATCACCAAACCCTAGATCATCTAGATTTGCTCCTAAGTTATCTTCTAGGAGTGTTATAGTTAACATGTGACATTTAAGTTTTTAATCTATTTTGAGTTAAATTTTTTGAAGGAATAATGTTTGTGTCTAGATTAATTTTATTTTGCATATGGATGCTCAGTTGTTCCATGCCCATTTGTTGAAAAGATGAGCTTTTCTCCATAAAATTCCTTTACAGCTTTGTCAAAGATGAGTTGACTATGTTTATATGGATCTATTTCTGGTATTTCTCTATACCATTCTATTGGCTATTTATCTATTATTTTACTAATGTAATCCACTTTTTAAAAAATATTTCTTCTATATCTCACTTAACATGTTCAATATTTCTTTTTGAGTGTATGGGTTACAGGTATAATAACTTTTAATCTACTTATCTGACAATTGTAGTATCTGTATCATTCTACTTTGTTTCAACTGACTGATTTTTCTCTTCATTTTTTAGTCATATTTTTCTACTTTTATGCCTACTTGGTAATTTTTGTTTAGATGTCATGCATTTTGAAATTTTACATTTTTAGGTAAAAATACTCCTTGTTGGGACAATTTTTTTTGACAGAGTCTTGCTCTGTTATACAGGCTGGAGGGCAGTGGCATGATCTTGGCTTACTGCAGTATCCACCTTCCGGGTTCAAGTGATCCCCTTGCCTCAGCCTCCCAAGTAGCTGGGACTACAGGCTAACACCACCATGCCTGACTAATTTTTTGTATTTTAGTAAAGACAAAGTTTTACTATGTTGGCTAGGATGGTCTCGATCTTCTGACCTTGTGATTGGTCTGCTTCAGCCTCCCAAAGTGCTGGCATTACAGGCATGAGCCACATGCCAGACTGGGATAATTTTTTATACCTATACATATTCATTAACATTTTGCTGAGGTACAGTTAAATTTCTTGGTAAGAGTTTGATCCTTTGGGTTTTGTTTCTTAAGATCTTCTAGTTAGGGTCAGAGTAGTGTTTGGCCTAAAGCTAACTATTTCCCAGTGCTGATCAAAATCTTGTAAGCACTTGACTCAATGCCCCATGAATTATGAGGTTTTCTAGTCTTACTGGTGGGAACAGGTACTATTTTAGGTTCTTTTTAAAGGTAATGTCTCCTTTAATCTTTCGGATAGTTATTTTGCTTGCCTTCAGTGGTTTTCTCAGATGAAGACACTGATCAGCACTCTGCTGAGCAGCCAGGCTGGGCCCTCAACTCATATCCAGCGTTCTCAGTGAAGCTCTTTATTCTTTCAAACTCTATCCGGTTAACTCTAGCCATCATGGTCTTCTGACCCTCATGTCTGTTTCCTCAACTGAGGGAGTCCTCCAGCCTTCCTGCAGCCTTTCTGCTTGGAAAAGCTGCCAAGCTGTCATGGCAGTCAGCTTGGGTAGCCATAGAGCTCACTTCATCTATTTTCTACCTCTCTGAGATCATCACTCATTGTTGTCTAATGTCCAGTATCATGCAACCAATGGTTAGAAAATTATTATTGTTTATCAAAATAAAACAATGGATCTACTTTCAGGCACTATAACAAAGTAAAGTAAAATTTTTAGACTGGATGACTATGGCAGTTATAAATTACATTCATTTCTGAATAACAGTGGTTCCTGTACACACACACACACACACACACACACAAAACAACAATGAAATGTAAATCTTTAAAATCTAGGAGATTTGTATGTTTTTTCCTGTATGCAAAATGTAAAAATGCACTGGAGAGAGTATAAAGTTTTACGATACAATCTAGCACCACTTTCTAATTTTTAGTTCTGCCATTCTCAGCACAGCTCAACTTCTCCTAATAGTTTAAGGTACTTACCAACACTCTTGAGATCATATCTGTATTCTAGACAGAAAAGGAATACAAAAGAAAAGAATAAAAATACATACTTCTTAAAAGAAAGAAGTTTCTTTAAAAATAGGCTTTTTTTTAATACAGTTTTTAATTTTAATTTTTAATTTTTCCAGAAGTTATTGGGGTACAGGTAGAACTTGGTTACATGACTAAATTCTTTAGTGGTGATTTGTGAGATTTTGGTGCACCCCTCACCTGACCAGTATACACTGCACTATATTTGTAGTCTTTTATCCCTCGTCCCTCTCCCACCCTTCCCCCCAAGTCCCCAAAGTTCATTGTATCATTCTTATGCCTTTGCGTCCTCATAGCTTCACTCTCCCATATCAGTGAGAACAGACAAAGTTTGGATTTTCATTCCTGAGTTACTTCACTTCAGATAATTGTCTCCAATCTCCTTCAGGTCACTGCAAATGCCATTAATTCATTCCTTTTAATGACTGAGTAGTATTCCACTGTATAAATATACCACAGTTTCTTTATCTACTCATTGATCGATGGGCATTTGGGTTGGCTCCATGATTTTGCAATTGCAAATTGTGCTGCCATAAGCTGCAAGTATCTTTTTCATGTAATGGCTTCTTTCTCTCTGGATAGACACTGAGTAGTAGGATTGATGGATGGTAGTTCTACTTTTAGTTCTTGAAGGAATTTCCACACTGTTTTCTGTAGTGGTTGTACTAGTTTACATTCCCACTAGCAGTGTAGAAGTGTTCCCCATTAATTGCATCCATGCCAATATCTACTGTTTTTTAAATTTTTTTCCTTATGGCAATTCTTGCAGGAGTAAGGTGGTATCGCATTGCAGTTTTGATTTGCATTTCCCTGATCACCAGTGATGTTGAGCATTTTTTCATATTTGTTGGCCATTTCTATATCTTCTTTTAAGAACTGTCTATTCATTTCCTTAGCCCACTCTTTGATGGAACTGTTTGATTTTTCTTTTTTTTTTTTTTTTAATTTTTTATTGGATTATAGGTTTTGGGGTACATGAGCAGAGCATGCAAGACAGTTGCGTAGGTACACACATGGCAGTGTGCTTTGCTTTTCTTCTCCCCTTCACCCACATTTGGCATTTCTCCCCAGGCTATCCCTCCCCACCTCCCCCTCCCACTGGCCCTCCCCTTTTCCCCCCAATAGACCCCAGTGTTTAGTACTCCCCTTTCTGTGTCCATGTGTTCTCATTTTTCATCACCCACCTATGAGTGAGAATATGCGGTGTTTCATTTTCTGTTCTTGTGTCAGTTTGCTGAGGATGATGTTTTCCAGATTCATCCATGTCCCTACAAACGACACGAACTCATCATTTCTGATTGCTGCATAATATTCCATAGTGTATATGTCCCACATTTTTCCAATCCAGTCTATTATCAATGGGCATTTGGGTTGATTCCAGGTCTTTGCTATTGTAAACAGTGCTGCAATGAACATTCGTGTACATGTGTCCTTATAGTAGAACGATTTATAGTCTTTTGGATATATACCCAGTAATGGGATTGCTGGGTCAAATGGAATTTCTATTTCTAAGGCCTTGAGGAATCGCCACACTGTCTTCCACAATGGTTGAACTAATTTACACTCCCACCAACAGTGTAAAAGTGTTCCTTTTTCTCCACATCCTCTCCAGCATCTGTTGTCTCCAGATTTTTTAATGATCGCCATTCTAACTGGCGTGAGATGGTATCTCAATGTGGTTTTGATTTGCATCTCTCTGATGACCAGTGACGAGCATTTTTTCATATGATTGTTGGCCTCATATATGTCTTCTTTCGTAAAGTATCTGTTCATATCCTTTGCCCACTTTTGAATGGGCTTGTTTGTTTTTTTCCTGTAAATCTGCTTGAGTTGTTTGTAAATTCTGGATATCAGCCCTTTGTCAGATGGGTAGACTGCAAAAATTTTTTCCCATTCTGTTGGTTGCCGATCCACTCTAGTGACTGTTTCTTTTGCCATGCAGAAGCTGTGGAGTTTCATTAGGTCCCATTTGTCTATTTTGGCTTTTGTTGCCAATGCTTTTGGTGTTTTGTTCATGAAATCCTTGCCTACTCCTATGTCCTGGATGGTTTTGCCTAGATTTCCTTCTAGGGTTTTTATGGTGCCAGGTCTTATGTTTAAGGCTTTAATCCATCTGGAGTTAATTTTAGTGTAAGGTGTCAGGAAGGGGTCCAGTTTCTGCTTTCTGCACATGGCTAGCCAGTTTTCCCAACACCATTTGTTAAACATGGAATCCTTGCCCCATTGCTTGTTTTTGTCAGGTTTATCAAAGATTGTATAGTTGTATGTATGTTGTGTTGCCTCCGGTGCCTCCGTTTTGTTCCATTGGTCTATATCTCTGTTTTGGTACCAGTACCATGCTGTTTTGATTACTGTAGCCTTGTAGTATAGTTTGAAATCCGGTAGTGTGATGCCCCCCGCTGTGTTCTTTTTGCTTAGAATTGACTTGGCTATGCGGGCTCTCTTTTGGTTCCATATGAAGTTCATGGTGGTTTTTTCCAGTTCTGTGAAGAAAGTCAATGGTAGCTTGATGGGGATAGCGTTGATTCTGTAAATTACTTTGGGCAGTATAGCCATTTTCAAGATATTAATTCTTCCTAACCATGAACATGGAATGTTTCTCCATCTGTTTGTGTCCTCTCTGATTTCGTTGAGCAGTGGTTTGTAGTTCTCCTTGAAGAGGTCCCTTACGTTCCTTGTGAGTTGTATTCCAAGGTATTTTATTCTTTTTGTAGCAATTGCTAATGGCAGTTCGCTCTTGATTTGGCTTTCTTTAAGTCTGTTATTGGTGTAGATGAATGCTTGTGATTTTTGCACATTGATTTTATATCCTGAGACTTTGCTGAAGTTGTTTATCAGTTTCAGGAGTTTTTGGGCTGAGGCGATGGGGTCTTCTAGGTATACTATCATGTCGTCTGCAAATAGAGACAATTTGGCTTCCACCTTTCCTATTTGAATACCCTTTATTTCTTTTCCTTGCCTGATTGCTCTGGCTAGAACTTCCAGTACTATATTGAATAGGAGTGGTGAGAGAGGGCATCCTTGTCTAGTACCAGATTTCAAAGGGAATGCTTCCAGTTTTTGCCCATTCAGTATGATATTGGCTGTTGGTTTGTCATAAATAGCTTTTATTACTTTGAGATACGTTCCATCGATACCGAGTTTATTGAGGGTTTTTAGCATAAAGGGCTGTTGAATTTTGTCAAATGCCTTCTCTGCGTCAATTGAGATAATCATGTGGTTTTTGTTTTTGGTTCTGTTTATGTGGTGAATTACGTTGATAGACTTGCGTATGTTGAACCAGCCTTGCATCCCTGGGATGAATCCTACTTGATCATGATGAATAAGTTTTTTGATTTGCTGTTGCAATCGGCTTGCCAATATTTTATTGAAGATTTTTGCATCTATGTTCATCATGGATATTGGCCTGAAGTTTTCTTTTCTCGTTGGGTCTCTGCCGGGTTTTGGTATCAGGATGATGTTGGTCTCATAAAATGATTTGGGAAGGATTCCCTCTTTTTGGATTGTTTGAAATAGTTTTAGAAGGAATGGTACCAGCTCCTCCTTGTGTGTCTGGTAGAATTCGGCTGTGAACCCATCTGGACCTGGGCTTTTTTTGTGAGGTAGGCTCTTAATTGCTGCCTCAACTTCAGACCTTGTTATTGGTCTATTCATAGTTTCAGCTTCCTCCTGGTTTAGGCTTGGGAGGACACAGGAGTCCAGGAATTTATCCATTTCTTCCAGGTTTACTAGTTTATGTGCATAGAGTTGTTTGTAATATTCTCTGATGATGGTTTGAATTTCTGTGGAATCTGTGGTGATTTCCCCTTTATCATTTTTTATTGCATCTATTTGGTTGTTCTCTCTTTTCTTTTTAATCAATCTGGCTAGTGGTCTGTCTATTTTGTTGATCTTTTCAAAAAACCAGCTCTTGGATTTATTGATTTTTTGAAGGGTTTTTCGTGTCTCAATCTCCTTCAGCTCAGCTCTGATCTTAGTAATTTCTTGTCTTCTGCTGGGTTTTGAGTTTTTTTGATCTTGCTCCTCTAGCTCTTTCAATTTTGACGATAGGGTGTCAATTTTGGATCTCTCCATTCTCCTCATATGGGCACTTATTGCTATATACTTTCCTCTAGAGACTGCTTTAAATGTGTCCCAGAGGTTCTGGCACGTTGTGTCTTCATTCTCATTGGTTTCGAAGAACTTCTTTATTTCTGCCTTCATTTCGTTGTTTACCCAGTCAACATTCAAGAGCCAGTTGTTCAGTTTCCATGAAGCTGTGTGGTTCTGGGTCGGTTTCTGAATTCTGAGTTCTAACTTGATTGCACTATGGTCTGAGAGGCTGTTTGTTACGATTTCAGTTGTTTTGCATTTGTTGAGCAGTGCTTTACTTCCAATTATGTGGTCAATTTTAGAGTAGGTGTGATGTGGTGCTGAGAAGAATGTGTATTCTGTGGATTTGGGGTGGAGAGTTCTGTAAATGTCCACCAGGTTTGCTTGCTCCAGGTCTGAGTTCAAGCCCTGGGTATCCTTCTTGATTTTCTGTCTGGTTGATCTGTCTAGTATTGACAGTGGAGTGTTAAAGTCTCCCACTATTATTGTGTGGGAGTCTAAGTCCTTTTGTAAGTCATTAAGAACTTGCCTTATGTATCTGGGTGCTCCTGTGTTGGGTCCATATATGTTTAGGATCGTTAGCTCTTCTTGTTGTATCGATCCTTTTACCATTATGTAATGGCCTTCTTTGTCTCTTTTGATCTTTGTTGCTTTAAAGTCTATTTTATCAGAGATGAGAATTGCAACTCCTGCTTTTTTTTGCTTTCCATTAGCTTGGTAAATCTTCCTCCATCCCTTTATTTTGAGCCTTTGTGTATCCTTGCATGTGAGATGGGTTTCCTGGATACAGCACACTGATGGGTTTTGGATTTTTATCCAATTTGCCAGTCTGTGTCTTTTGATTGGTGCATTTAGTCCATTTACATTTAGGGTTAATATTGTTATGTGTGAATTTGATACTGCCATTTTGATTCTAAGTGGCTGTTTTGCCTGTTAGTTGCTGTAGATTCTTCATTATGTTGAAGCTCTTTAGCATTCAGTGTGATTTTGGAATGGCTGGTACTGATTGATCCTTTCTATGTGTAGTGCCTCTTTTAGGAGCTCTTGTAAAGCAGGCCTGGTGGTGACAAAATCTCTGAGTACTTGCTTGTTCGCAAAGGATTTTATTTTTCCTTCACTTCTGAAGCTCAGTTTGGCTGGATATGAAATTCTGGGTTGAAAGTTCTTTTCTTTAAGAATGTTGAATATTGGTCCCCACTCTCTTCTGGCTTGTAGTGTTACTGCCGAGAGATCTGCTGTGAGTCTGATGGGCTTCCCTTTGTGGGTGACCCGACCTTTCTCTCTGGCTGCCCTTAGTATTCTCTCCTTTATTTCAACCCTGTTGAATCTGACGATTATGTGCCTTGGGGTTGCTCTTCTTGCGGAATATCTTTGTGGTGTTCTCTGTATTTCCTGCAATTGAGTGTTGGCTTGTCTTGCTAGGTGGGGGAAATTTTCCTGGATCATGGCCTGAAGAGTATTTTCCAGCTGGGATTCATTCTCTTCGTCCCCTTCTGGTACACCTATCAAACGTAGGTTAGGTCTTTTCACATAGTCCCACATTTCTTGGAGACTTTGTTCATTCCTTTTTGTGCTTTTTTCTCTGATCTTGGTTTCTCGTTTTATTTCATTGAGTTGGTCTTCGACTTCAGATATTCTTTCTTCTGCTTGGTCAATTCGGCTATTGAAACTTGCGTTTGCTTCGCGAAGTTCTCGTATTGTGTTTTTCAGCTCCTTGAATTCATTCATATTCCTCTCTAAGGTATCCATTCTTGTTATCATTTCCTCGAATCTTTTTTCAAGGTTCTTAGTTTCTTTGCATTGATTTAATACATGATCTTTTAGCTCACAAAAGTTTCTCATTATCCATCTTCTGAAGTCTAATTCCGTCATTTCGCCACAGTCATTCTCCGTCCAGCTTTGTTCCCTTGCTGGTGAGGAGTTTTGGTCCTTTCTAGGAGGCGATGTGTTCTGGTTTCGGGTGTTTTCCTCCTTTTTGCGCTGGTTTCTTCCCATCTTTGTGGATTTGTCCGCTGGTCGTCTGCGTAGTTGCTGACTTTTCGTTTGGGTCTCTGAGTGGACACCCAGAATGTTGATGATGAAGTATTTCTGTTGCTTGGTTTTCTTTCTACCAGTCTAGCCCCTTTGCTGTACGACTGTTGAGGTCCGCTCCAGACCCTGCTTGTCTGGGGTGCACCTCTAGTAGCCGTGGCACAGCGAGGGATGCTACCAGTTTCTTTTTCTGCTCTCTTTGTCCCAGGATGATGCCTGCCTAATGACAGTCTTTTGGATATAGAGGGGTCAGGGAGCTGCTTGAGGAGACAGTTTGTACTTTATAGGGGTTTAATTGCTGAGCTGTGCACTCTGTTGTTCATTCAGGGCTGTTAGGCTGCTATGTTTGATTCTGCTGCAACACAGCTCATTAAACAACCCTTTTTTTTTCTCAAATGCTCTGTGTTGAGGGGTTTGGGCTTTATTTTTGGATGTCCGATCAGGTGTCCTGCCCAGCTCGAAGGCAGACTAGCCACTGTTTGGCTGCCGAGGCTTCGCCCTGCTGTTGTGTGATTCACGCTGTTCCTGCCGGCTCTGCTGTGGTCTCCGCCATGCCCTGCGGCGGAGTCTCTTCATTGTAGCGTGTTGCCTCAGCAACGGCAGGCTGCGTCAGCAGTGGGTGTGTATCTCAGTAGGGACGGGTTGCCTCGGCAACGGCTGGCTGCCTCAGCAGTGGGCGTGTATCTCAGTTGGGGCGGGTTGCCTCGGCAACGGCTGGCTGCCTCAGCAGTAGGCGTGTATATCAGTTGGGGCAGGTTGCCTCCGTAGTGGTGGACGCCCCTCCCCCACAGAGCGTCTCGGACCGTCTGCCCGGGATAGTTTGAAATCGCGGTTTTGTTCGTCCCACTGGGTATCCCAAACGATCTGTTCCTGCAATCCCCTGGGCTGGGCTACTGTGCAAGTCTCCTTCAGTCTCAAGTCCAGCCCTCTCAAGTCTCAGGTTGCCGGTTCAACAAGGCACCCGGACAAGCGCGCCCTGTGGGGATTGCTGGGTAGGGCCGCCGCCGCCCCGGCTGCCGGCTTCGCCAGGCAGACCTACTGCCTGGTGTCCCATGTCTTTTTATACTTGGGAGTTTCCCCGTTCTGTGGGCAACAAAGATCAGTCTGAAAATGCAGCACTGACTCACCGTTTGCGAATTCAACGCGGGCTCCAATCCTGGGTTGTTCTCACAGCGCCATCTTGAGTCCCCTCGCTTTTTTTTTTTTTTTTTCCGGAATCTCACCCAACTTCCACTTGGATTTTCTTCTTCACCTTTAGTAGCAAAGAAGGATAGGAATACAATTTTCTAGATAGCACATTGATAGGCTGAAAAAAATCAGATATTTCTTAGTACTGCATAGAAACGAGAGACCATGGATACTGGGTAGGCATTTATCTTCTGCCAAAGTGATCAAAGCCTCTTTTGAGTGGTTGACTAGAACAATTTCTTCAAGCTGTATGTGTTTCTTATTAGTTATTTCCATGTAGTCAACAACTCTCTGTTAATAAGGTCTGCAGAGATGATGGGGATTCTTTGGTAAATTGGGTGTTTCTGTAATGGGAGTGTTATTATAATTATATAAAATAATAACTAGTGTCATAAACTATTACCAGAAAGTTAAGTGCTTTGTTATGTTTTGAAGCTGCTCTGTTTTAAACCATGTGATAGTATTTGCCATATGCATGTGAGAAGTAATTTTTAAATTTTGGGGTCATACGAGTCTTTGAATATCTGCTGAAATATATTCATAGTTTCTGTTTTCATCTGTTTTCACACTGCTATAAAGCACTACCTGAGACTGGGCAATTTCTGAAGAAAAGAAGTTTGACTCACAGTTCCACAGGCTTAATAGGAAGCACAGTTGGAAGATCTCAGGAACGTTACAACCATGGTAGAAGGTGAAGGGGAAGCGAGCATGTCTTTACCATGGTGGAGCTGGGTAAGGGGTAAAAGAGAGAAAGAGAGAGAGAGAGAGAGAGAGAGAGAGCGCAAAGGGAGGAAATGCCACACACTTTCAAACAACCAGATATCATGAGAACTTACTATCATAAGAACAGCAAGGGGGAAGTCTGCCCCATGATTCAATCACCTCCCATCAGGCCCCTCCCCTGGCACACAGGGATTACAATTTGAGATGAGATTTGGGTGGGGACAGAGGGCCAAATCATACCATTATACGTATGGACTCTCCCAAATCTCAAGTCTTTCTCACATTTTAAAACACAATCATGCCATCCCAACAGTCTTCCATGGTCTTAACTCATTCTAGCATTAACCCAAAAGTCCAAGTTCAAAGTCTCATCTGAGACAAGGCAAGTCCCTTCCACCTATGAACCTGTAAAGTAAAAATAAAAAATTAGTTACTTCCAAGATACAATGGGGATACAGGCATTGGATAAATGTTCCCATTCCAAAAGGGAGAAATTGGCCAAAACCAAGGGGCTACAGACCCTGTGCAAGTCCAAAACTCAACAGGGCAGTTGTTAAATCTCAAAGCTCTGAAAAATTAAAAATAAAACGACTATTCAACTCTGCAATCCCATTACTGAGCATATACCCCTCAAAAATTATAAATCATTCTACCAAAAAGAAACATGCATTTCTATGTTCATTGGAACACTGTTCACAATAAGAAAGACATGGAATCAACCTAGGTGCCTATCAATGGTGGATTGAATAAAGAAAATGTGGTATAAATACACCACAGAATACTATTCGGCCCTTAAAAAGAATTAAATCAGGCCAGGTGCAGTGGCTCATGCCTGTAATCCCAGCACTTTGGGAGGCAGAAGCATGTGGATCACCTGAGGTTGGAGGTTCAAGACCAGCCAGGCCAACATGGAAAAACCCCATCTCTACTAAAAATGCAAAATTAGCCAGGCATGATGGCACATGCCTGTAATCCCAGCTACTTGGGGGAGGCTGAGGCAGGAGAGTCACTTGAACCCAGGAGGTGGAGATTGTGGTGAGCTGAGATTGCACCATTGCACTCCTGCCTGGGAAACAAGAGTGAAACTCCATCTCAAAAAAAAAAAGAAAGAAAAGAAAAGAAAAAAAATTAAATCAGGTTCTTTGCAGGAACATGGATGCAGCTAAAGGCCATTATCCTACAGAAATTAATGTAGGAACAGAAAAGCAAATATCACATGTTCTCACTAAGTGGGAGCTAAACATTGGGTACACATTTGACATAAAGATGAGAACAATAGAATTGGGGATGACTAGATGGGGGATGGAAGGAGAGGGGAAAGGGCTGAAAAAGTACATATCAGATATTCTGCTCACCACTTGAGCAATGGAATCATTCATACCCCAAGTCTCAACATCACAGAATATACCCATGTAACAAACCTGCATGTGTTACCCCTGAATCTAAAATAAAAATGGAATTTTTTTAAAAAAGAAAAAAATCTCTTTTGAATTCATGTCTCACATCCAGGGTATGCTGATGCAAGAGGTGGGCTCTCAAGACCTTGGGCAGTTCTGCCTCTTGGACTCTGCAGGGTACAGGCCCAATAGCTGCTTTCATGGGCTGGTGTTGAGTGTCTGCAGCTTTTCCAAGCACATGGTGCAAGCTGTCAGTGGATCTATTATTCTGGGGTCTGGAGAACGATAGTCCTCTTCTCATAGCTCCACTGGGCAGTGCTCCAGTGGGAACTCTGTGTGGGCTCTCCAACCCCACATTTCCCCTCAGCACTGGTCCTCCATGAGGACTCCACTTCCCTCAGTAAACTTCTGCCTGGATATTCACACATTTCCTTATATCTTCTGAAATCTAAGTGGAAGTTCCCAAACCTGTATTCTTGCCTTCTTCACACCCACAGGGCCAACATCACATGGTAGCTTCCAAGGCTTGGGGCTTGCACTCTCTGAAGCTATGGCCCAAGCCATACTTTGTCCCCTTTTAATCACAACTGAAGCTGGAGTTGTTGGGATGTAGAACAACATGTCCCAAGGCTGCACAGAGCAGGAGGGACCTGGGCATGGCCCATGTAATTATTTTTTCCTCCTAGGCCTCTGGGTCTGTGGAGGGAGTGCTCTGAAGGTCTCCGAAATGCCCTGGAGACATTTGCCTCATTGTCTTGGCTATTGTCCTTTTTACATATGCATATTTCTTCAGCCAGCAGCTTGAATTTTTCCCCAGAAAATGGGTTTTTCTTTTCTACCACATGGTCAGGCTGCAAATTTTCCAAACTTTTATGCTGTGCTTCCCTTTTAAACATAAGTTCCAATTTCAGACAATGTCTGTGTGAACGCCTATGACTATGCTTTCAGAAACAGCCAGGTTACACCTTGAATGCTTTGTTGCTTAGAAATTTCTTCTGCCAGATACCCTAAATCATCTCTTTCAAGTAAAAAGTTCTGCAAATCTTTAAAGTAGGGGAAAGATGCCACCAGTCTCTTTGCTAAAGCATAGCAAGAGTGACCTTTACTCCAGTTCCCCATAAATTCCTCACGTTCATTTGAGACCACTTCAGCCTGGATGTCATTGTTCATATTACTATCAACATTTTGGTCAAGTGCATTCAACAAGTTTCTAGGAAGTTCCAAACTATCCCACATCTTCCTATCTTCTTCTGAGCCCTCTAAATTGTTCCAACCTGTGTCCATTACTCAGTTCCAAAGTAGCTTGCACATTTTCATGTACCTTTCTAGCAATGCCCCACTCCTGCTACCAATTTTCAGTATTAGTTCATTTTCACACTGCTATAAAGAACTACCTGAGACTAGGTAATTTTTGAAAAAAAAAAGAGGCTTAATTGACTCACAGTTCCACATGCTTAACAGGAACCATGGTTGGAAGACCTTAGGAAACTAACAACCATGGCAGAAGGTGAAAGGAAAGCAAGCACATCTTTACCATGGCAGAGCAGGAGAGAAAGAGAATGAGCAAAGGGGAAAGTTCCATATATTTCAAACCACCAGATCTCATGAGAACTCACTCACTATCATGAGAACAACAAGAAGAAAGTCCATTCCCATGATTCAGTCACCTCCCACCAGGTCCTTCCCCTGTCATAAGGGAATTACAATTTGAGATGAGATTTGGGTGGGGACACAGGGCCAACCATATCATTATAACCCTGGACGTTTCCAAATCTCTTGTCTCAGAAAAATATAAAAATATTAAAAGGCCGCTGGAAAGTAGGATATGCTTCACTGAGAACCATCTCCAAGGAACTTTTTAAAATGGGAAGTTAGTTTTCTGAAAACAACTTTAGAAAAAAAAAAGCCTCTGATACTGAGACAGGGTTTTTTCCTCTCAGGCTGGAGGACACTGACACAATCTTGGCTCACTGCAATCTCTGCCTCCAGCTGAAGTGATCTTCCCACCTCAGCCTCCCAAATAGCTGGAACAAGAGGTATGAGCCACCATGCCTAGCTAATTTTTAAATTTTTTGTAGAGATGGGGTTTAACCATTTGCCCAGGCTTCTCTTTGAGCATTTTATTTAGCAATGTTACACATTTCATCACATGTACCATCCATAGCTAATTTTAATTTTTCATTATTTAACTATGGAACTGATGAATTTTAAGTTTTTATCACTCTTCCATTTTATTTGGTATCTTCATTTCTTTTTGGTCACTTGTTTGATCATTAGCAGTTCCATCAGAGATCAGGTAGGAGGAGAGTCTCATGAACATTCAAATCTTCTTTTATTGTTTTGGATATTATTTGGTAATAGGCAAGAAAAGTGTTAAATCTTCAAGCTTTGTTATTTAAAGCAGTGAATTGTTTTCTCTGACCTTCAGATAGTACAGAATAAAGAAATTTAAAATTTAGACCTAAAGCCAGACTTTTAGAATTTAAATTAAGCAGTTTCTTGTGTGATTGCTTCTTTGTCTCCTTTTTCTGGATAACTGGGGATAGTTTTAATTGCAAGGAAAACAATGGCAATGATAGTAAAAGCTAATTTGAATGTTGTACTCTGCTAAGCATGTTATATGCATTATCTCTTACTTTTGAAAAGAATACTGTGAATGGCACTGTTCTCATTTTTCAAAATGTAAGTTTTATGCTTGAAGAACACTTAAGCTTAGAGAAGCAAGGACAATATTTAAATATCTACCAGATCACAATTGGTGTAGCCATGATTAAAATTTAGGTGGTACTGGCTATTCCTTGAGCTTTTTAAACCTGAGGACTCAAAGTTCTAATAAATTGACAATGGGCTTCAGTTCTACTCTTTAGCAACATATTTACATGTTGAATTACATCATCACTTGAAATGATAACATATTCAAAATTGTGAATTAGTAATGTCCTGCTTTGGCCACAATTTTATGTCCTTTAGTTTCTTTCATTTGTTCCCCTATTGAACGTGCTCATCATTGCAGTTTTTAATCTTTTCTGTTTTTCCATTTCCCTTAGCTTACAGTCACAATTTTATTTTGTTTCCTTATCTTACTACATTCAGAAATATAATAATAGCCAGTCTATAATCACTTGTTGCAGAAGTTCTGTAGACTTTCCAAGTTTGCCAGTTCCCACTTCTGGGCAAACCCCTCCAGCTGTTTTTTCTTTCTTACTCCAGCACACCATGGACATGATTAGAGAAAATTCCCCAAACCATAACAAAGAGGTGTGCAACAAGATTATATCATCAGCGTTATCTAGGCCCATTACTTCATATTCCTATTAATATCTTGTTAGTTTTCTATTGTGACCCACATAACCAATTGCATCAACATCTTTTCTAATTTCCCTAAATAGAAGTTCCATTGCCATCTCCTGTTTCCTCACTTTCACAGCTATAATCTTGTAAAGTGTTTTCATTCTGGGAGTTCTTGCAGATGTTTTTTCCTTGATATTAAAAAAAAATGCTACTATAAAAGCACCCTCCAGTGTTAGTTTCTTATTCCAATACTTTGTTTCTGATTAATGGCCTCAAATTCCCCCACTTATTCAGTTTTCTTTGACTCTGCCTACTTTCTCTTGACTCATATCTAGTCAGTTGCCAAGATTTATTGTAGTATATGTGGATCTCTATTTTGCATGTTTTAAGAACTCACCTAGAAAGTTGGTATATCAAAGTAGAGGCAGACATATTTGGATGCAAGGATAAGCTCTTTTTCTTACTGGTTATAATTGATAGATAGGTTATTTGAACCCCTTCAATGAAGATAATAGAATACTTACAGCATTGCATATTGTGAAGATGAAATGAAACGAAGCATAAAACAAATGGTGTTGGGAAAACTGGCTAGCCATGTGCAGAAAGCAGAAACTGGACCCCTTCCTGACACCTTACACCAAAATTAACTCCAGATGGATTCAAGACTTAAACATAAGACCTGGCACCATAAAAACCCTAGAGGAAAATCTAGGCAAAACCATCCAAGACATAGGAGTAGGCAAGGACTTCATGAACAAAACACCAAAAGCATTGGCAACAAAGGCCAAAATAGACAAATGGGGCCTAATCAAACTCCACAGCTTCTGCACAGCAAAAGAAACAGTCACTAGAGCGAATCGGCAACCAACAGAATGGGAAAAAATTTTTGCAGTTTACCCATCTGACAAAGGGCTGATATCCAGAATTTACAAAGAACTCAAACAGATTTACAAGAACAAAACAAACAAGCCCATTCAAAATTGGGCAAAGGATATGAACAGACACTTTATGAAAGAAGACATATATGAGGCCAACAATCATATGAAAAAATGCTCATCGTCACTGGTCATCAGAGAGATGCAAATCAAAACCACATTGAGATACCATCTCACGCCAGTTAGAATGGCGATCATTAAAAAATCTGGAGACAACAGATGCTGGAGAGGATGTGGAGAAAAAGGAACACTTTTACACTGTTGGTGGGAGTGTAAATTAGTTCAACCATTGTGGAAGACAGTGTGGCAATTCCTCAAGGCCTTAGAAATAGAAATTCCATTTGACCCAGAAATCCCATCATTGGGTATATATCCAAAGGACTATAAATCGTTCTACTATAAGGACACATGCACACGAATGTTCATTGCAGCACTGTTTACAATAGCAAAGACCTGGAATCAACCAAAATGCCCATTGGTGATAGACTGGATTGGGAAAATGTGGCACATATACACTATGGAATATTATGCAGCAATCAGAAATGATGAGTTTATGTCGTTTTTAGGGACATGGATGAATCTGGAGAACATCATTCTCAGCAAACTGACACAAGAACAGAAAATGAAATACTGCATGATCTCACTCATAGGTGGGTGATGAAAAATGAGAACACATGGACACAGGGACGGGAGTACTAAACACTGGGGTCTATTGGGGGAAAAGGGGAGGGCCAGCGGGAGGGGGAAGTGGGGAAGGATAGCCTGGGGAGAAATGCCCAATGTGGGTGAAGGGGAGAAAGGAAGCAAAACACACTGCCATGTGTGTACCTATGCAACTGTCTTGCATGTTCTGCACATGTACCCCTAAACCTAAAATGCAATAAAAAATTAAAATAAAAAAACTCACAGCAGCTAGAACATGAAGCATACCATAAAGATTTGCTAATATTAAATATTACTAAGGTTGAGCATATTGTAGGGGTGTGCATACAACAAAGCATAAACAAATTGGTGGCTTTTCCCACAACAACATACCAAAGTGCATGCTACAGTTGTTATAGAACCAACAGGTCCATATGCCCACTGCACAGACACATACTAATTAAACTGAGACAACAGGGTTTGCAGCAGAGAAAGAGTTTAATGATTGCAAGGTACCAAATGAGAAGATGGAAAAAGACTCTCAAATCCATCTTTTCAAGGAGTTCTGGCTGGGGTTTTTAAGCAGATCATGAAGGGAGAGGGGCTGGAAAATTGGCATTGATTGATCAAGGTAAGAGGGATGAAATTATCAGAATATAGAACTGCACTTTTTGGTGAGTCATCTTCTTGTGGGTTCCTTTAGACCTGCTGAAGTCAGTAGTTTCATTGGTATGAAGGACCTGAAAGAAAATCTCAAAAGTAAAACTGAACAAAATTTTATAATGTTTAAGTGGTTATCTATAGAGCAGTTAATGGGAGCTATAATCTTGTAACAGAATCTATGTGATTCTGAGGAAATAGGTACCAAGCAGCTATGATGACACAGGTCAGAGAGCAAGCTGATCTAATGACTAATGCTGAATGTGCTGTGAGCTTGGTTTCATTTTATTTCTTCCCCCACCCCTTCTTTCTTGATTAATTTTACAAAGCTTATAGGGCCAGTTTCAGTCCCTCTGGGCTTGATCATACCTCAATCCTGAAGTGAAAACTAAGACCAGTCTAGCTGCTTTCTGCTTGCAAGGGGCATAGTCAGGGTAAGAGTCAGGATTAGAGGAATGAAACTGCCTGGCAGTAACCATTAAGCAATCATGAATGCCTGGTTGGGGATCTTGGGGGTGCTGCATGAACACATTGTTGTTCCTGTCCATTGGCTTAGCATAGCATTTAATTGCATACCAGAGTATAAGATATGTTATAAGCCCTATTGTTAGAATTGCTAGCTCAAATTTTTATAGTCCTTGTAAAATAGACTGAAAACCTTGCTGGTAACTATGAGATCTTATTGCACAAGTTTGTTCTGTCGGTTTTATGATCTCTGTTTGAACATCAAATCTGGTCAGTTTTGTTTAGACTTCAAAGGGGTGGTATGATTACCTGCCCTGGGTCCATTCTGTACCTCAGTAGGGTCCCTATGGCCAAGGGACTTAGAACCAAAAGACAGATAATCATTTAAATTGTCTAAGACAGATGGGAATGGAGATGGACAGGCATTTATTAACCCGTAAAAACTTTTTGAGCATTATAGGAGCCCAAAACCAAAAGCCAAAAGGTAAGGTTACAAAACTGACTCATCTATAAGTCTATGATAGTCCCTGGGCCTAGAGGGATTGAATGGTTTGAATTTCTGGCCCTGTGTCTCATGAAGGCCATTTATTTTGATTGTCACCTCCTGGATTTAGAGACAACGCTTTGACTAACTTGAGTTTGTCATCAGATATTGGTGTCAATGTCCAAGATTGAGCAGGAATTAGTGCCTTTTTCAGTTATGTGTACCTAGGAGTCAAAGCCCTGAAACTTAACAGCACAATGATTAGTTAACAGCACCTAATAAAGGACCCTTTCAAAGGGCTGGAGGGAGACTTTTAACAGATGTCTCTTCCAGTATATGTAATTATCCAGCTGGAGGCGGTGATACTGGAGTCCACAGTCTTACCGAAAACTGTAATCTCCCTCATATTTCCATAGTCATACTCCATCATCTTGTTCCTTTAGTAATCCTGTAGCATTACCAGTAACATCTTATCCTTGGTTCAGTGACAAAGTCTTTACCTTTGACTTTTTACATTTGTTTGGCTGTCTCTTGTTCCCTCAAGTCTTATTCTCATAGAAGAAATGCAGAATTATGGCAGCCACATCTTCCTTAACTCATATTTCGTATGAAATGTATAGCAGTAAGTACTCTGAAACCTGTTTATGAACAATTCAATTTTAACTCCCCAAAATTAGTCAAAGAGAAAGAACTTTTGAAGCATGCAGGCATTAAGTATCCCTAAATTATAGACCCAAGAAACAGCTTCACCCACACAGTCTTTCCTTAATGTATATTCTGTATTTATCATGTCACATATTTAAATTCATTGTCACACTTACCCATGAGTTTGCCACTTTGAGTTTTGCCTGCTGTAATTCCCTGGACAGCAGGATACTTGTTAAATGACCTAGCAGGTCCATTGTTTAATGATTTTTATATGTCAAAACCTGAGGCTTTAATTTAGTATTTTGGACCTGGGCACTATAAAAGTATAAAACAGTTATGTTTATTGGTGACTTGGGCACAACCTAAATGAATACTTAGAACATGCCACCTGGTAAACAGCTTGAGGAGCCCATTAACCTATATCTGTAGCCATTTATTAAGTTAGTTAGTTACAGTCTTCATTTAAGTAATGGTTCCATGACATTTATCAAAGTTTAAAGAAATCTTTAAATTTTTTCTGTATGTTTTATATATTTGAAATGTTATCTATATCCTTCTTAAAATCAACTTTATTTTTAAATTATATTGTAAACACAGAAAAATGCATGAATCACAAGAGTATAGGTCAACAAATTGTTACGATATGATCATACCCATGTAACCAGCACCTAGGTTAGTAAATAGAACTTTACCATGCACTGAAATCTCCCCTTTTTGGTACCGTTGACTTCCTCCCATAGATAATGAATCTCAAATACTCTGGCACATATATAATTTTTCAGTGGTTTATTTTATTATAAATTGACTGATAAAATTGTATGTATTTATCATGTACAATATGATGTTTTGAAGTATATATACACCATGGAATGGCTGAATCTAGCTAATTAACATAACATATCACATAGTTATCATTTTTGTGGTAAGATGATTTAATTTCCACTCAGTGTTTTTCAATAATGCAATATATTGTTAACTCTAGTCACTAATAGACTAGATGCAATAGATCTCTTGAACTTATTTCTTCTACCTGAAATTTTGTAACCTTTGACCAACATCTCCACAATTACCTATCCCCAACTATGCCAGTGCCTGGTGACCACCATTCTACTCTCTAAAAAAGTTCAACTTTTTTAGATTCCATATATATCTAAGATCATGTTCAATTTGCCTTTCTGTGGCTGAATTATTTCACTTCACATAATGCTCTCCAGTTTCATCCATCTTGTAACAAATGACAAGATTTTCTTCTTCTTAATGGCTGAATAGTATCCCACTGTGTATATATTTCACATGTTCTTTATCCATTTATCCACTGATGGACACTTAGATTAGTTCCATGTGTTGACTGTCATGAATAATGCTGCACTGATCAAGGGAGTATAGATATCTCTTTGACATACTGATTTTATTTTTCTTGGCTATATACCTAGTAGTAAGATTGCTGGATCATATGGTAGTTATATTTTTAATTTTTTGAGGAATCTTTATATCATTTACCATAATGGCTACCTTAATTTACATTTCCACCAATAGAGAGCAAGTGTTCCTTTTCTTTACATCCCTTACACTTATCTTTTGCCTAGTAATAGCCATTCTAACATGCATGAGGTGATCTCCTAATGTGGTTTTAATTTGCATTTCCCTGACAATCAATGATGCTGAACATTTAAAACATGTAATCGTTGGTCATTTTTATGTCTTCTTTTGATGAACATCTGTTCATGATCTTTGTCTTATTTGTAATGGAATTTAAAAAATTGTTGAGTTGTTTGGGTTCCTTGTGTATTCTGGATATTCATCCCTTGTTGGATGGATAGTGTGCCAATATTTTTTCCCATTCAACAGGTTGTCTCTTTACTCTGTTGATAATTTTTTTTTGTCTTGTGCAGATGTTTCTTAATTCAATGTAACAACATTTGTCTATTTTTGTTTTTGTTGCCTGTGTTTTGGCGTCATATTCAAACAATTATTGCCCAGACTGTTGTGGAGAATTTGCCTTACATTTTCTGCTAGCAGTTCCATAGTTTTGGGTCCTATGTTTAAGTCTCTAATCCATTTCAGTTGATTTTTGTATATGGTGTATAATAAGTGTTTAATTTTGTTCTACATATAGATATTCAGTTTTTCTAACATTATTTATTGAGGAAACTGTACTTTCCCCATTGTTTATTCTTGGCATGTTTGTTGAAAATTTGTTGGCTATAAATGTATGGATTTATTTCTGGTCTCCCTATTCTGTTCCTTTGGTATATGTATCAATTGACTTACTTTTATGCCAGTGCTGTGCTGCTTTGGCCTCTATAGCTTTGACATATAACTTGAAGTCAGGTAGTGTGATGTCTCTAGCTTTGTTCTTTTTGCTTAAGATTGCTTTGGCTATTTGGGGTCCTTTGTCATTCCATATGAATTTTAGGATAACTTTTTAATTTCTGGGAAGAATATCATTGGTATTTTGATTGAAGGTGAATTTAATTTGTGATTAGCTTTGACTAATAGAGACATTTTAATAATATTAATTCTTCTAATCTATGAACTCAGAATATCTGTTCATTTATTTGTGTTTTCTTCAATTTCCTTTGCGATTGTCCTATAATTTTCAGTGTAGAGATCTTTTACTTCCCTTACAAAATTTATTTCCAGGTACTTTATTTTTGTAACTCATATAAATGGGATTGTTTACTTGATTTCCTATTCTAATAGTTTTTTGTTAATTTACAAAAATGTTACTAATTTTTGTATGTTGGTTTTGTGTTTCATAATTTTTATCAAATTTATTTATTGGTACTAACATATTTTTATTCAAGTTTTTAAATACTCCTTTCAGTATGTAAGATTCAACTGTTTGCAAAAAGAGATGATGATATGGTTTGGCTTTGTGTCTTCACTCAAATCTCATCTTGAATTGTAATCCTTATAATCTCCATAATCCCCATGTGTCAAGGGAGAAACCAGGTGGAAGTAATTTAATCATGGGAACAGTTTCCCCCGTGCTGTTTTTGTAATAGTGAGTGTGTTCTTATGTTCTCTTTCCTCTACACTAAGCACTTCTCTTTCCTGCTACCCTGTGAAGAAGGTGCCTTGCTTCCCTTTCACCTTCTGCCACAATTATAAGTTTCCTGAGGCTGAACTGTGAGTCAATTAAACCTCTCTCCTTTATAAATTACCCTGTCTTAAGCAGTTTCTTTATAACAGTGTGAGAATGGACTAATACAGACAATTTAACTTCTTCCTTTCTGATTTGGATGGCTTTTATTTATTTGTTTCTTTTACCTAAATGTTATGGCTAGGATTCCCAGTACTATGTTAACCAGATGTCTTGTAGAACAAGACATCCTTGTCTTGTTCTAGCTCTTAGAGAAACAGCCTTTGACTTTTCCTCACTAAGTGTGATTTTAGCTATGAGTTTGATATATGACCTTTAGTGTTGAGATACATTTCTTCTATATCTAATTTGTTGAGAGTATTTTTAATGAAAAGATATTGAATTTGGTGAAATATTTTCTGCATCCCATGAAATAATCATATGGTTTTTGTCTTTTCTTCTATTAATGTGATATACCACATTTATTGATTTATGAATGTTGAACCTTGCATCCTTGGGATAAATCTCAATCATGGTGAATGGTATTTTCTAAGGGCTGTTGAATTTGGTTTGCTAGTATTTTGTTGAGGATTTTTGCATTTATTTTTATCAGAAATATTGGCCTATAGTTTTATTTTTATTTTTTGGAGTATCCTGGTTTGGGTTTGATAATCAGGTTAATACTGGACTAAAATGAGTTTGAAAGTATTTTCTTCATTTTGAGTTTTTTGGAAGAGTGTTTTTTGGTTGGGGGTAGAACTGGTGTTTGTTAGTTATTCAAATATTAGGTAGACATCAGCAGTAAAGCTGTCAGGTCTTGGGCTTTTGTTTGATGAAATACTTCCTATTACTTAATCAATATCCTTACTCATTATTGGTCTGTTCAGATATTCTATTTCTTCATAATTCAATGTTGGCAAGTTGTATATGTCCAAGTATTTATTTATTTCTTCTAAGTTATCCAATTTGTTGGTGTATAATTATTGATAAGTGTCTCTTATGACCATTTGTATTTCTCGTGTTCATTGTAGCATCTCCTTTTTCATATCCAATTTTATTTGAGTCCTCTTCTTTTTCTTAGTCTAGCTAGAGGTTTGTTGATTTTATTTTTTCAACAAACTAACTCAGTTCTACTGATCTTTTCTACTGTTGTCTCTATTTCATTAATTTCTGTTCTCATCTTTATTACTTCCTTCATTCTACTATAATTGAGTTTAGTTTGTTCTTGTGCATCTTGTTTCTTGAAGTGTAACCTTAGGTTACAAACTACCCTTTTAGACCTGATTTTGCTGTATTCCATTACGTTTTGGTATGTTGTATGTCCATTTTTGTTTGCATCAAAATATTTTCAAAATTTTTCTTTTAATTTCTTCACTGGCCGGTTGATTGTTCAGAAATATTTTTTTTTTATTTTTATGTTTTCTGAAATTTTTTGAAGTTTCTCCTGTCACTGGTTTCTAATCATTGTGGTCAAGAAAGATACTTGATATGATTTCAATCTTCTTAATTTCTTAAAACTTATTTTGTGGCCTAACAGATCTATCCTGAAGACTGTTCCATGTGTAGTTGAGAAGAATGTGTATTCTGCCACTTTTGAATGTTCCGTATGTGTCTGTTACATCTATTTTGTCTAGTGTGTAGTTTAAATATAATATTTTCATACTGAATTTCTGTCTGGATAATCTGTCTATTGCTGAAAGTGGGATAAAAAAGTCTCTTACTCTTATTGCATTGACATTTATATTTCCCTTCAAATCTATTAATATTTGCTTATATATTTAGGTCTCCAATGTGATGTGCATATATATTTATAATTGTTATATCTTCTTCCTGAATTGATTTCTTTATTATTATATAATCTATTTGTCTCTTCTTACAGTTTTTGAATTAAAGTCTATTTTATCTGATATAATTACAGCTATTCCTAGTATCTTTTGGTTTCCATTTTCATAGAAATTTTTTTTATGTCTCTTCACTATCAGTGTATATGTGCCCTTACAAGTGAAGTGAGACTCTTGTATACAGAGAGTTGGATTTGGTTGGATCTTGTTTTTATTTTTATTTATTTTTTGGTATCCATTCAGCTACTGTATCTTTTATTGGAGAATGGCATCAAATTACATTAAAGATAATTATTGATAGATAATCCTACTGCCATTTTGCTAGTTGTTTTCTAGTAATTTTGTAGATCTTTCTTTCTCTTTCGTTGTCTTTTTTTGTAGCTAAATGATTTTCTCTAAAGGTAAATTTTGAAATTTTTTTGCTTTATGCTTTTTTTGTATATCTACATGTTTTGTTTTGTAGTTATCATGAGATTTATTTAAAAAATCTTATCATTATAACAAGTTACTTAAAACTGAAAACAACTTAACTTTGATCACAAAAACCTCTTCAATTTTACTCCACAATGCCTGCCCCCATATTTTGAATTTTTGATGTTTCAGTTTGTCTTTTTATATTGCACATCCATTAAAAATTATGGTAGCTTTTATTAAGTTTAATAGTTTTGACTTTTAACCTTCATATGAAATATATAATTGATGTACACACCACCATTACAGTATTAGAATATATGAATTTCATGTATATTTTATCAGTGAGTTTTATACTTTTAGATGGTTTTGTGTCACTCATTTGTGTTATTTTCTTTTAGCTTGAAGAACTTTGTCATTTCTTGTAAGATATATCCAGTGGTGATAAGCTTTCTCAGCTTTTGTGTATCTCGGAAAGTCTGTCTTCATTTCTAAAGGACAGCTTAGCTGGCTATAGAATGCTTGGTGACAGATTTTTTTTTCTCTTCCATACTTTTAATATATCCTCCCCACTCTCTCCTTGCTTTATGGTTTCTGCTAGGAAATCTGCTTCTAGCCATGTTGGAACTTCCTTATGTGTTATTTGCTTATTTTCTTTTGCTCTCGGGATTTTCTCTTTGTCTTTGAGTTTTGACAGTTTGATTATATTCTGTTTTGGAATAATCTTGTTTGGATTATATAATATATGACTGCAGAGCAGCTCTTTGACCTCTCTGTGTCTGGATATTTATATCTTTCTTTATATTTGGAAAGTATTGTGCTATTATTGCTTTAAAGAGGCTTTCTACCCCTTTGTCTTTCTCTTCTCCTTCTTAAAGGAGAAGACTCAAATATTTCCTATTTTAATGCTCTACCATAATTCTTGTTAGTCTTTAAAATTATTTTTTATTCTTTTTTTCTCCTCTGAGTGTTTATTTTCAAGTAATCTGTTTTTTATGTTCATAGGTTCTTTCTCTCATTTTTTCTCTCTTTCTTTCTTTCCTTTTCTTTCTCTTTTTTTTTCTTTTGAGATGGAGTCTTACTCTGTCACCTGGGCTGCAGTGCAGTAGCACGATTGTAGCTCACTACAACCTCTGCCTCCCAGGTTCAAGCAATTCTCCTGCCTCAGCCTTCTGAGTAGCTAGGATTGCAGGTTCCCACCACCATGCCTGAATAATTTTTGTATTTTTAGTAGAGATGGGCTTTTGCCATGTAGGTCAGAATGGTCTAAAACTTCTGGCCTCAGGTGATTATTCTGCCTTGGTCTCCCAAAATGCTGGGATTATAAGCATGAGCAACCATGCCCAGCTCACAAATACTTTCTTAATCTTGTTCTATTCTGTTATTAATGCTTCTAGTGCATTTTTCATTTTGTTCCTTGTATTTGTCAACACCAGAATTTCTGTTTGCTATAAAAACATTTCATTTCTCTGTGAAATTTTTTTCTTGTCACTTTTCATTTTTCTCATTTCATTAAATTGTTTATCTGTATTTTCTTGAAGTTCCTCAAGATTCCTTAAAACAGTTATTTTGAATCTTTAATGTATTTATTGAAAGAAAGAAAGAAAAAGAGAAAGGGGGAGAGAGAACAGGAGTCTTGCTCTCTTGCCCAGGCTGGAATGCAATCTAAAAATAGGCATTAAAAACCTCTTTTATGCCAATGATTGTACTTAACAGCAGTGACAGGAAGGAATAAAGGAAGAAAATAACAAAAAACCAACCAACCAATATTTCATTTAAGTCTGTGAAATGCCATGCAAATGCTGAAGGATGATTTACTTCCAATTATGTGGTCACTTTCAAAATAGGTGTAATGTGATACTGAGAAAAATGTATGTTCTGTGGACCTGGGGTGAAGAATTCTATAAATACTCACTGAGTTTACTTGTTCCAGGTCTGAGTTCTAATCATAGATGTTCCTGTTAATTTTCTATCTCATTGATTCATTGAATATTAACAATGTGGTGTCAAAGTCTCCCACTATTATTGTGTGGGAGTCCAAGTCTCTTTATAAGTCATTAAGAACTTGTCTTATGTATCTGGGTGTTCCTATATTGGGATATATATTTATGATCATTGACTCCTGTTGTTGCATTGATCCTTTTTACCATTAAGTAATGTCCTTCTTTGTTTCTTTTAGTCTTTGTTACTATTAAAGTCTATTTTGTCAGGGACAAACATTACAACTCCTGTTTTTTCTTTTTTTTTTTTTTGCTTTCCATTTGATTGATAAGTCTTTCACCAACCCTTTGTTTTGAGTCTTTGTGTGTCCTTATTTATGAGATGTATCTGGATACAGCGTATCGATGGGTTTTGACTTTTTATTTTTTGAGATGGAGTTTCACTCGTTACCCAGGCTGGAGTGCAATGGTGCCATCTTGGCTCACCGCAACCTCCACCTCCTGGGTTCAGGCAATTCTCCTGCCTCAGCTTCCTGAGTAGCTGGGATTACAGTCATGCACCACCAGGCCCAGCTAATTTTTTGTATTTTTAGTAGAGACGGGGTTTCACCATGTTGACCGGGATGGTCTTGATCTCTTGACCTTGTGATCCACCCGCCTCGGCCTCCCAAAGTGCTGGGATTACAGGCTTGAGCCAAGGCACCCGGCCTGACTTTGTATTCAATTTGCCAGTCTGTGTCTTTGATTGGGGCATTTAATCCATTTAAATTTAGGATTAATATTGATATTTGTGAGTTTAATATTGTTGTTTAATTCTAACTGGCTATTTTGCCCATTAGTTGATATAGATTCTTCATTATGGAGATACTCTTTACCTTTTGGTAAGTTTTTGGGATGACTGATACTGGTTGTTTCTTTCTGTGTATAGTGCTTCTTTCAGAAGCTCTTTTAAAGCAGGCCTGGTGGTGACGAAATCTCTGATTGCTTGCTTGTTAGTGAGAAGTTTTATTTTACCTTCCTTTATGAAGCTTAGTTTGGCTGGATATGAGTTTCTGGGCTAGAAAATTCTTTTCTTTGAGGATATTGAATATTGACCCCCACTCTCTTCTAGTTTGTAGGGTTTCTGCTGAGAGATCTGCTGTGAGTCTGATAGGCTTCCCTTTATGGATGACCTGACCTTTCTTTCTAGCTGCCCTTAGAATTTTCTCCTTTATTTCAACCCTGGTGAATCTAATGTGTGTTGGGTTTGCTCTACTTGAAGAACACCTCTGTGGTGTTCTCTGTATTACCTGGAGTTGAGTAATGTCCTGCCTTACTAGGTTAGGAAAGTTTTCCTGAATAATATCCTGAAGAATATTTTCCAATTTGGATTCATTCTCTTCATGGCATTCAGGTACACCTATCAAGCGTAAATTAGGTCTTTTCACATAGTCCCATATTTCTTGGAGACTTTGCTCATTCCTTTTTACTCTTTCTTCTTCAATCTTGTCTTCTTGTTGTCTTTCATTAAGTTGGTCTTTGACCTCTAATATCCTTTCTTCTGCTTGATCAATTCGACTGTTAAAACCTGTGCATACTTCATGGAGTTCTCATATTGTATTCTTCAGTTCCATTAATTCACTTATATTTCTTTCTAAATTGTTTATTCTTATCAGGATTTTTGTCAAACCTTTTTTCAAAGTTCTTAGTTTCTTTACATTGGGCTATAACATGTTCTTTTAACTCACAGAAGTTTCTTATTATCCACCTTCTGAAGCCTAAATTTGTTAATGGAATGCACTCATTCTCCATGAGGCCTTGTTCCCCTGGTGATGAGGAACTGTGATCCCCTGTAGAGGGAGAGGCATTCTGATTTTGGGTATTCTCAGCCTTTTTATGCTGGCTTTTTCCCATCATTGTAAATTTATCCACCGGCTGTCTTTGTAATTACAGACTTTCAAATTAGGACTCTGAGTGGACGTCCAACTTGTTGATTCCTAGCTCTGGAATCTGAGCAACCCACTGTGCCAGCTAAAACAGCGGCATTAAGATTCATGGTGCTTTTCTGCCTGGGAATCTCCAGTCTGGCTTCTTTCTTGAGTCCCTTTTTCAATCAGCTGAATAGGTGACTCTGCCTTCCCGGAGCTCCAAACGTTGACTGAAAGGGGACCCAGTGCCATTTACTTTGCACCAAGAACTGCTGCACTGAGGCACAAGCAAAACCACCACTCTGGCCACAAGAGTCATGCTGGCGACCCATGGGGCTCCTCCACTGGGAATCTCCTGGTCCGTGAGCAACAAAAATTTGTCTGAAAGTGTGGTGTCCTCTCGTTCTCTGCACTTTCAATGGGAGCTACAATCCTGAGCTGCTAGTTATCAGCCATCTTGGATCTCTCTCTATTTTGAATCTTTGTCATGCAATTCATACATCTTCATTTCTTTAGGGTCAGTCGCTGGCACTTTATTTTGTCTCTTTAGTAATGTCATGTTTTTATGACTGTTCTGTGTCCTTGTGGACATGTGTCAATGCCTGTGCATTTGTAAAAGTAGATACCTATTCTAGTCTTCTAGACTGGTCTTGTCTGAGTTAGCCCTTCAACAGTCAGCCCTTTCAGAGATTCTTGGTAGGCAGTCTGGCAGAGTCCTGAAGCCTTGGATCACTGGGGCTGACACAGTTCTGGGACAGGCCAGAAGCCTGGGAACTGCTGGGACTGGCTTGGTACTAGGATGCACCTGAAGCCTGGGGTTTGTGTAGTTGGTTCAGTACTGGGGCAGACCAAAAGCCCAGAAGCTTAGGCCTGCCTGTTGATAAGGGCTCTCCAGAATCTGGGACTGCTATTGTTGGCCTGACAGTAGTATGGAATAGATATCAATTCATCCCCATCAGGACCCTGACTGATGATGAAGTTGGTTCTGGTTGTGCCTGAACTTGGGGTCCAAGGTAAAGTCTTATGATCACTTCCCTTCCTTTAACTTAAGTGGATGATACCTCTGGGGTATCAAGGAGGGGCGATATGGTTAATATAGCTGGGGTTCAAGGGGGGTGATATGGTTAATATAAACTCTTTCTTCTTACTGTCTCTGATGCATATTTTATGGTTTCCTTAGCACTTCTGAAGGTATTTTCATGCCAAGATAACTATTCCAATTGATGTTTCCGTGAGGGGGTGAATCACTGGAAAGTCCTCTGCTGCCATCTTGCTTCACCCTTCTCTCCTATGTTTAATATTAGATGTAAACCACAAACCATTATTAATTTATTAAAGAAAAAATGTATAAGCAGTGTTTTTTAATTTTAATTTAAAGATATAACAAGTAACATGTTTTTCAAAGATTTATTTTTCTAAATCCTGTAAAATACATGGAAGTAAATCAATATACTATTCTGTAAGGATATGAAAGTTAATAAAAATTTTAATAAGCATATATTTATTTTTAAAATATTATTATTATTATTATTATACTTTAAATCTGGGGTACATGTGCAGAACATGCAGGGTTTTGCATAGGTATACATGTGCCATGGTGGTTTGTTGCATCCATCACCCCATCATCTACATTAGGTGTTTCTCCTAATGCTATCTCTCCCCTAGCTCCCCACCCCGTGGCAGGCCCTAGTGTGTATGCTCCCCTCCCTGTGTTCATGTGTTCTCATTGTTCAACACCCACTTATGAATGAGAACATTTGGTGTTTGATTTTCTGTTATTGTGTTAGTGTGCTGAGAATGATGGTTTCCAGCTTCATCCATGTCCCTTCATCATATTTATGGCTGCATAGTATTCCATGGTGTATATGTGCCACATTTTCTTTATCCAGTCTATCACTGATGGGCATTTGAGTTGGTTCCAGGTCTTTGCTATTGTGAACAGTGCTGTGATAAACATACCTGTGCATGTGTCTTTATAATAGAATGATTTATAATCCTTTGGATATATACCCAGTAATGGGATTGCTGGATCAAATGGTATTTCTCTTTCTAGATCCTTGAGGAATTGCCACACAGTCTTCCACAATGGTGGAACTAATTTACCCTCCCACCAACAGTGTAAAAGCATTCCTGTTTCTCCACATCCTCTCCAGCATCTGTTGTCTCCAGATTTTTTAATGATCATCATTCTAACTGGCATGAGATGGTATCTCAATGTGGTTTTGATTTGCATTCCTGTGATGACCAGTGATGATGAGCTTTTTTCATGTTTGTTGGCTGCATAAATGTCTTCTTTGGAGAAGTGTCTGTTCATATCCTTTGCCTACTTTTGATGGAGTTATTTTTTTCTTTGTAGATTCTGGATATTAGCCCTTTGTCAGTTGGGTAGATTGCAAAAAATTTTTTCCCTTCTGTTGGTTGCTGGTTCACTCCAATGATAGTTTCTTTTGCTGTGCAGTAGCTTTTAAGTTTAATTAGATCCCATTTGTCTGTTTTGGCTTTTGTTGCCATTGAATAAGCATCTATTTCTAATGTAACTTGCACTCAGTATCTCAGTAAAGAAGAGCTTTAGTTGCTAATAAGCACTCTATTTCTGTTTTTATGAGCGTAGATATTTAGTATTCTTTCAACCACCAGACAGCTCTTACAATAGAAAAACTATATTTAATATATTAAAAATAAATAGAAGAAATCATTTGTGATGTACATTTTTAGAGTGCAATTAAAAATGTCTTAAATATGTAGCTTATAAACAAAGTTTCAAATTTAGATTTCCTTTTAGAAGAGAAAGAATTGGGAGAGCCAATTTTAAATTGATTATCACAAACTTAAAACAAATATAATAACTATTTTGCTTTGTTGCCTACTCCTGAGGCAAATATTTATATTATTCATTTATATCTTGAGTTGAACAGAATGAAAGGAAAGTGCATATATTTTTTCTGAGTTTCTGGCCATCAGGATTTATTTTCCATAAACATCTAGTTATTACCATGATATTATATATGATTACAACTGTGCAAACATCTCACTTGGGATTTGAGAATGTAAATAGCTCCTGAGCCAAGTTGCAGGCTTCCTTATGCTCAGGTAGGTTTATAATACATTGTGTTGTGGTTTTGTTTTGTTTTTAATCACTTCTTGGACTCCCAGTTTGGTTGAACATACCCCAAGATGCCTCTCTTTCCAAAACACAAAAATTAAGCTAAAGACCTGACCATATGTTTGATCCTGATGGTGCTTATTTTCTGGCTTAGATTCGAAGAATGAATAAAATGAAGCAAACCGTCTCTCCAGCAACATTATCTGAAACGCTGAAGTTAGGGGCTCATTGTGGGCTTTTTTCTCTGAGTGTAGCCTATGTTAGACTTACAGGAAATCAACACGGTTTAGTGGGCTCTGGGGCCAGTCAATGATGGTCCATTTCCTTTGACTTTCAGCACTTCTCTCTGACTCATGTTGCCATCTGAAGTACTGGAAAGGCTGAATTAAAATTCATGGTTTTCAAATTAATCACTGTGGTGCCCTAGAGGTTTCTTCATTTTTTCTTTAGGAAATACCTGATGGGTAGTGGGGGTGAGAGGAAGTTCAAAGTCTCCACTGAATGCCAATATATATTTTTCACTAAATACAATTTATTGTACTCCATGTATGGGTTGCCTTGAAGACTTACAATAAGCAAAAAGAGTTAGTTAAATAACTTAAGGAAACTCAGAAACAAATGCGAAAGTTATTTTCAGTAATTTTATATTATTTGAGCTTCTCTGGAACTTGGGCCATATTTCTAATCCAGGGTGGAGTAATCCTCTATCAGGTGGGGCACGTCAAGATATGTCTCCTTGTACAGCCTCCAGGCTATCTTAAAATTAGTCACCATAAGCCTGGAAGGAACAAGCTGAAGAGTCGCTGAACAAAACTTGAGCACCTTCTGTGAGATGTTCTAGAGTATCAAAGAGTTTTAAACACAGTCCCTGACATCTAGGCTCAAAATTTAAGAGATATGTATATGTGTGTGTTGTAGGGGAGGAGTTTGTGGGAGAGAGTGGGTGTGAACACATACTACCTAACTATATACTATGCGTGCTAAGTTAATGGTGAAAAAAGATTTATTTAGAAGAGGAGAGAGAGAGACATACTTTGAACTGTGCTTTGAAAAATTAGTATGATTTACAATTTCATATTTTTCATATATATGTCATATAAATATATAAAACACACACATGCGCGTGTGCGCGCGCGCACACACACACACACACACATATATATATATGTGGAGAGAGAGAGAGTCTTGCTTTGTCATCCAGGCTGGAGTGCAGTGGTATTATCATCGCTTATGGTAACTTCAAACCCCTGAGATCAAGTGATATCTTGCCTTAGCCTCCTGAATAACTAGGACCAGAAAAGTGTGTGTTACCATGCCCAGCTGATTATATTTTTTTGTAGAAACAGTGGTCTCACTATGTTGCCCAGGCTGATCTTGAAATCTTGACCTCAAGTGATACTCCCACCTTGACCTCCCAAAGTGTTGGGATCCACCACCTGGCATAAACAATGAGAAGATTTCAATAAGATGTGGTGGAAATTTACCCATAATTCCATGCCATGTGTGCTCCTAGCATGAAAGATTTCTAGAGACAACAAACCTTTGCTATACCTGATGTATAAACATGCTGATTTTCTCTAATGAGGTGTGGTTCAGTTCAGTTCTGGGAATGATCTAGGTGATAAAATTCTAGGTAAAATAATTCTAGGGATTCAGTGAATTACTCTAAAGAAATTCCAGATCAATTTAGATCCCTACAAAATATTGGAGACTAGGGAAGAAGTTTTTATTAGGCTTCTATGACATACAACTCAACTCAAAGCAGATTGTAACCAATTTCCTTGCTATCTACCTTCTATTGTGGCTGCCAAATCAAAGACTAAATGGTATTAGTCTCCTAAGGGCAGGAAAGTCTCTCCTTGCTCTTCTCATCCGGGTCCTCAGATGTCACATACTTTCCGGAGTATGCTGGGCACTGGAGCTTAAAATAACCCAATCCTGAGCTTCATTCTTCTGATTTTCTCTTGAGTGATTCAAGAGAAGGTATGAGAAGGTGATCTGAAGGGCCTGGGTAGTGCAGAGTGCTATCTTGGCAGCAATGATACTTTCTGAGAATCCTGGCTTCACTATTGTGTTTTGTCCCTGGAGAAAATAGGGCACGACCTACATTTTTAGGTTTTTATTACGCAAAATGAAGAATAAATCAATTTTCTTCTGTCATCATCTGGGAGCACTGATGCAGAATGACACCACATTCCAGTCATTTCTCAGGCAAAAGATATAATAAAAATAAAAATGTAATCTATTCTGAAGACTGCCAAGTGCAGCCTGCTCTTTGTCTTTGGGTAGGGCAGAAGTCAAATTAAAGGGAAATTATTCACAAAAAAGTAGCCTTTCAAGGTCTCCTTTTCCCTAGGTTCAAAAACATATATTCCAAAATACACTATAATTCATACTATATTATTAGAAAATTGGAATAAAGTATATTTTTCCTTTGTTGAAGAAAACTTGGTGAATTTTCTTGAACTCTTTATCATTAAATAATTTAGTATTTTTGAAGTGGCTAATTAATGAATGAATGAGAACCTGTAACATGCTCTGCTGGCTGGGCCCCTTGGAAAATTCTGTAGCCATATAAGCTGTGGTCTTTACCACCACAAACTTGCACTGAGATTGAGAAAAGGAGGCAAGTATATATATGGAATGTCAGTATGCAATATTGTTTTGTTCAGACTCTAAGTCATATATCATTAGAGGATAACACGATCAATAAGAGAGTTAATGAGAAAGGCTTCTTGGAGCAAGTAAAATTTCACTTATTACAATCATCTCTCCATATATCACAGTCACTTTCTGACTGGGTGACTTTAAACACTTCAATTGTTCACATCTAGAAAAGGGGATTACCTGTAGGCTGTTGTTCTCTGTTACATGAAGCTAGTTGCCTTTGCTTATGGGCTTCTAGAGCTAGACTGTGGTGGAAGAAGATATCAGGAAACGCACTTTCTATAATTTCTTCTTTTATATCGCTTACATATTCCTCAGCTAGGGCTTGCCTAACAAAATACCAGAGACCGGGTGGCTTAAGCAGTAGTTCTGGAGGTTGAAAGTCCAAATCAAAGTGTCAGAAGATTTGGTTTCTCCGAGGTCTCTCTCTTTGGCTTGTAGGTGGCTGCCTTCTTAGTGTGTCCTCACGTGGCCTTTTCTCTGTTCCTTTTGTCTCTTCTTCATCTAATAAGGACCGTAATCCTATTGGATTAGGTCTTCACTCTTCTGGCCTCATGTATCCTTAGTTACCTAAGAGTCCTATATTCAAATATAGTTACACTGAGTGCTAGGGCTTATCTATCTTATCCTACAATTACATCATAATTATGCCATTCAAATATTCTGTATTTTTTTAATCTACTTTTTCATCAAATACATATGGTAAACTGTCAGTAATCTATTATATTTTAGTTTTTATCAATTTGTCATCATATATTTAAATATAAGAGATGTATTTGTGGCAGGTCTACATTATGATTTAATCTATTCTTCTTGTAATATAATTATCTTTGTTCAATTAATGCATTTGACTTGAATTCTTCCTAGCTGTAAATGAATACTCAGATGGACCACTCCACGTCTGTCAGTATTTTATTTATGCATTTTGTTTTATTTTGCCTTATATTTCTTAGTTCATTTGTTAAACTGTTTTTCTATTCTTGTTAATTTTGATTTGTTTCTTTTGTAAACAAAAACATAATTGGATTTTGTATATTTGGCAATATCTGTGAATATTTATGTTTCAATAAAGGGAACTTAACCCATTTAAATTTATTGTCTTAAACGATTTTTTTTTTACCATTCTCATTGTATTTTATGCATTGTGGGTTTTTCCAGTTTAAAAAATTTTATTTTTTATTATATATATACATATATATCTGTCATTCAGTAAATATACTGTGCTTTCTTTGCAGTTTAAGAGAACAAGGTAGAAGAGCACATGTGAGGTAATTGCAAGAATAAACTGCCTCTTTCAATGAGGCAGCCAGGAATTCTCTGAACCATTGTCTACCAAGTGTAAATGCCATTGTTATGGTTCAGTATGTCTTGTGTTAGAAGACTTTCTCTGTGTAGTTGATATTGTACAACATATTTCTCAACCATTTTTATTATCATTTTTTTCCCATAGGCGTGTGGCTTCTCTATATGGTAGATTGGATGGATTATTCAGTCCTGGCTGCCCTTCCTTTTGCAGCATTTTCACTAAGCATCTAATATGTGGATGGTCTTCTAGTTTTTAATCCTTTTCTAATTTTTAATCACCAAATCAAATTTCCCTCCTCTCCTATATTCCTTTTTCTTTTCATAGGCAATTTAGTCCTGATGGATAGAGGGGTCAGACTTATATATTTATGCCACCACCTTGCTCAGAAATCTTATGGCTGTTTCTTAAGAAGATTCTAGAATACAACCATAGGCATGGCATTAAAATGAAACACAGCAAATGCTTTTCTTCAGAAAGCTGGATGACTTAGTATGATTGACAGTTCATAGGAGAAACAGTAATGCTATACATCAAGCCTGGGACAATCATTTTGTATGAATGCCACTTTCTCTGCACACCAAAAGTCACTCTTCCTGTTAATTAGAGCACAGATGATAACTTAATGTGATTTAACATGTTTATACAGGTGTTAAAAATTTTGTAGTTTCTGTAGTTTACCTGTACTTTTCTATCTCTTACATTTCATTATTTACATTAACCAATTTGGAGAGAAAAAGAAATAAAAATGTAGTTTCCCTGAAGGCTTTTTTCCCTCCCTTCCTTTCTTAGCAAACACCACATACAACTCACTTTATTTCAGCTCTGAAATGGTACATGCTGCTTTAATAAGTGGTAGGATTTCTCCCTTGCTCTGTCCCCCCGTTCTCCCTCTGTTCTCTTTTTCTTTCTTCCTTCCATCCAAGTAAACCGTATTTTATCTTTGACAAGTAAAATGTAAGTGAAATAAAAAGATCAGCTGGAAATGTGTTCCTGGCCAGAGGGGAGTTATTCACATCTGTAACATCTGAGAAACACTCCCTTTATTCTTCATTATCGGTCCTCTTTTTCCTTTTTCTGGACATGGGGATATTAATTTCTTGATGCATCTTTGCCTTGAGCTGAAAAAATGGTAAAATACAATGAAGAACTAGACTTTTCACTTTAGCCTCTTGTGTCAACCTTTAAACTATATATTCTAGATTTTAATTGTGGATGCTTTCTGACTTGGAATGGGGTTATGTCTCAGTAAAAATTACAAATGGAAAATATCATAAATAAAAAAAGCATTTAATACACCTAACATGATGAACATTATAGCTTAGCCTAGCTTACCTTAAACATGCTCAGAACACTTACATTAGCCTGCAGTTGAGCAAAATCATATAACACAAACCCTGTTTTAGAAAAAACTCTTGAATATTTTATACAATTTATTGAGTATTGTACTGAAAGTGAAAAACATAATTGTTGTACCAGTACTTGAAGTATGGCTTTTACTAAATGTGTATCACTTCCATACCATGAAGAATTAAAAAAATTATAAGTTGAACTATTGTAAGTTAAGTCAGGAACCATCTCTATTTACTTTCAACTAAGAAATTACTTATTAGGATCCAAGTAAGTATCAGCAATTGTGCTGGATGCTGTGTACCTGAAGAGTGGAATAGGCATATTGTTCCTTCCCAATCCTTTTCATAAATAAATGAGTGTGGAAGAAAATTGACCCAAGCACTGTGATCATAAGTCTTTATTTGATAATGCCAGCACAAGGAGGCTTTGAAGGAGCTTTCTTATTTGGGAAAGGAAGAAATGTTTTATAGGACCGTAGCAACAATAGGTCAGCAGAAGTTCACCAGGTTTAAGGAATTTATTGGCCAAAGATGTTTCTTGAAAGAGAAAGGGTTTTTCTTGCAGATTAGCAACAACTGTTAATCAATACATGCTGTCTCAAGAAAGGTGGAAAGGACTATGAGTCGTGTGCAAGAGGTGATGGGGACAAACAGCTGCAGGGGACAAGGACAAGGGAAGTCCTAAGTGAAAAGTCATCAGTCTTTCAAAGTTTCTCATTGAAGATAATTATGAAGAATTGATAAATGTGAGGAAATCAAGAATTGGAGATTCTACTTAACTTTACCACAGAGTGCTAGGTAATCCTAAGAATATCAACACTTGTATGCAGATTGTTGAAAATTGCCAGAATGATTCAAGGGCAACACCCATGCCTTACTCTGCTGCAGCTTCTATAGAAGTAAAGACAGGAAGCTGTACAAATTAGTTATCTCATTGAGTTTGTGCTATTATTCAAACTTACACCACAAACTTTTGTGTTCTTCCAATGGATATAATCTCTCTGCATAATTTAGTGAAAGAAACAAACCTTACCCAATCATGCTAATAAACATATAACACAAAGTGAGAGATATATTGTGAAGAATAGGAATACGGTCTCGGAGAGCACCTAGTAATGTACCTTTACCGAAACTAGGGAATGAAGGTAAACTTTTCTGAGGAAGTGACAGGAGGTGAGCTTTGAAAGTGAATAGACATTGGAGAAGAGGACATAATTAGATTTGAATTTTGAAAGTTCACTGTTAGTTTATCCTGACATGTTACTTTAAAATAAACTTGCAATCTAGATATTTTATTTTCTTTAATTTTTTATTGGGTAGATGAATGATATTTTAAACATCAGAAATGCCTAGTATGACTATCTTAAATATAACCATTTTCAATTTTCTGTATTGCCTTCCAATTTATATATACATGCATACATATTTCTTATGGTGACATTCACAATAAATGGACAATTTTTACTCTGCTTATTAAATTTAATATTTTATCAAAAGCATTTTTCATTTTTTTCCTAATCCATATGCATAAACATGGGAATTACTTTACTGTATATCATCATGGTGACACTTTTGAATTTGTTAAGATATTTCCCTCTTGTTGGAAATTAATGTTTCCAGTGTTGGGGTTCTGTATACATAGATTTTTGTTCCTCTTGAATTACATTTCTAAGAAAAAATCCTGTAGATGAGAGTACTGAATTATAGTTTTATCATAGCAATATTTATCAACACATTTTGGTATTCCTGCTTTCGAAAATTTGCTATGCACTTTTTACTATAAAGAGTTTTAAACCTGTTTATTTGTATGCATTTTCTTTACATTTGTAAAAATAATCAATTTAAAAATGCTTTTTGGTGGAAAAAACATTTTTATTTAAGAGGAAATAAGCAGTATATGTTTTCCCTATCTTCTTTGCTAGAAATAGATAATTGCACAATTGTGTACCAACCACTAGGAGTCACTAGTTTACCACATCCTCACCGCAAGAGATTGTACCTACAATCCTATGCACAAAGCTGAATCAAGTGGTGCCGAAAAAAGCCGCATGTGGTGCAAATCTTATTAAAATACCAACACATTTGCTGCCTTATGAAGTATATGTACACCACTCTTTTGGTCAATAAAATAAATTTGTACATCAGGCAATGGTATTTTAAATTTTTAATTTTGTTTACCTTCTAACACAAGCAACAACACGTCACAAAAGTGTGGGTGACTTTATAACAAAGTATCACCTTTGAATAGTTGAGGGACCCAGCCAGAGGTCTGTGGGCTTAGAAGTTGTTTAATGCAACTCTGCAGTGTACTTGCTCTGAACTGATGTCATGTAAAAGACTTTATCTACTACCATGGGTCCTACAGGAGAACACCTCAAATATAAGCATCCTTGAGTTTTCAGGTTTATTCATTATGCTACTTTATCATAGGTAGCGTTTAATCGATAGAGTGGATAGCATTTTTTTCAGACTAGTGTTACTTTAGAAGCATGCAGAAAAAATTATATATTTCTTCAAGTATGTTTTAAAGATGAAATTTAGAGGTCAAAATGATTTTATTAGAAGCAAAATTATTATGGAAGTGGAGATTTAGTTTTGTCTATAAATCCTGCTTTATATGTAGCGCTACAGAAATCTATCTTGAACGTAAATAAAGTTATGATCATCTGTCCTTGTGACTTGTGGTTTGCTCTGCTGTGGCTAATACCGTCTGATTAAAAAAACACATTATGGCAGGATAGAAATAGCTTTGGTTACAAAATGACAGAGAACAAAGCAAAGACATAAATTTACTACAGCCAGTGATATTTTATGACCTTAATAAGTCATCTTTATCTTTAACCTAAAGTTACTTGGAGAATAAATCAGCCTAGTTTTTCCAACTTGAGCTTTTTGATATGTGGCCTTTTAGTTTGTACAACAAAAAAAACCTTGCCCAGTAATCTATAGATTCTGAAGATATGTTATAATTCTAGTAAAACAACAGCTTTGTCTATGGTCGCTTTCTTTTTTCAAATAGTCTATTAATTTTATTGTAAATTTATACAGCAAAATGGTAAATCCTACAAGTGTAGGTTTATTGTAGACAGCTATCATCCTTAGTTATCATGTTTTGAAGATGACTCTGTAATGAACACTCAACATTCCTTCTATAAAGGAAGATTAAATAACATACTGACAATATAAAATATAAAGTCTAGTAAGTATAAATTTTGTTCATACTTTATATTAATAAAAGACATGTTAGTGAATTATAAAAATCTTACAATATGTACGTGTACACCTCTCTGTCTCATCTCTCACAATGGGATGGGCCATCTTGCTTACAGTCCCTTGTCCATCAAGTACTCTATGTTCTACTTCCTGATTATTGTTTACTTCTGTTCCTTTCCCTTAATCCCCACTCTTATCAGTTCAGTCTCTTATGTTTAGTTGGTAACCATTTTGACAATTTATTGAGCTAATGAATTTTATTCTTTGATGTCATTTATAGGTATTTTAATATATATATATATATATAATTTTTTGTAAATATTCTCTATTATTAGGTTATTACCCATAGGTAAGGTGCATTTTGGGTAGATGATGTCTTAAAATAGATCACTGAAAGTTGAAATTTGTTTTTCTCCTTCATTTTTGCCATCTAAAGGACACTCCAAATATTTAGTGAAGGTCATTATTGATCACAGAGTCGATTCACAAATTGTGATTTAAATGGGGAGAAATCTAGTCTGTCTATTTACATAGGCAGTGTCGTGGCTAATGTTCAAACGCTAAGTAAAATCTATAGCAAAAGGGAATAATAATAAAAAAATGTATAAACCATGTTTTTTATTTTCTGTGTCTTCTGATGCTGTAATTTCTATGGCCTTGCTGATACTGAAGGCACTGCCCCTCCAGGGTCATCTAATTCCTAGAGATAGCAAAGGACTTGCTCAAGAATGAGTCTTGATTGCAAATGAGTATTGAATGCAAACAAACCGATCAGAGCTCATACCTACAATTACCTCCCCTATGGGACTATCACACTCAGGTGCCACCATCTCCCTGTCCTAATCACCCCAGGGCCTGGAATCAGAAAACTACAAAAATGGCTTTTATGTCCCAGAGCCCACTGAAATTATTTAAACTAGCCAGTCCTAAGCCTGCTCACCATGCCTGGTTTTTTTCATGGAAACCACAATAAAGTCCCTTGCCCTCATTTCCCCCTCCCTCGCTCTGCCTCTAATGACCCCTGATGCTTCCCTGGGTGGCTCCTGCATGGCATGGGAGTGCACCTCTTCTGTCCTCTCGGGAACTGTGAGTTTGTGAATTCTCCTTTCCGTGCCAATTTTTTTCTCATCTATTGGCCTCACCATTCCTGAATAATAATAAAACCTATGTTTTAAAGTAGCAGAGAATAATACTTTTTAAAAAGCTTATATTTATTACTTTGTGTCAGGAACAATGGTAAATGCTTTACACACAGGATCTCTCATTAAGTCCTTCCATCCTGATGAAGTAAATACCATTATTACCCCCATTTTCCAACTAAAGGGACTGAGGCTGGGACAGCCTCATTTCATAGCCAACATTTCACGGCCAGGAAATGATGGAGCAAATTTTAAAACAGAGCTTTCTGAACTTGAGTCTATAAAAATATGCTTCCTATCACTTACCTCTGCTCTGTTGAAAAATATCAGCAAATTCTTACACTTCCTTTCCATTCTTACTTTTCTTCTGTTGACTTATCCTTTTCTTAATAAAGATAAACTTGAAAAGAATACACCAAAACTTCTACCCTATAAATGGAGAGTGCCACATTTTTATCTATGTACAAATATTCCATGTATAGGTAATTAAGTAGAGCATAAATACTACCTCCTCACATCTTGAAAATAATAGAAAATAAGGAAGTCACAATCTCTGAAGACAATATCACAGAAATGCAAGTCAAAAATATATTGTAAAAATGTTAATGATTGACTAAACATCGTTAAAATGGCCGGCTTTGTAAGGAAAAAAATGTCTGTTTGTGGTTCTTCATAAAAACACAAAGAAAACACAGCAGGTTTGCATTTGGGCTGACATGCTTGAATTTCACATTTGTGGCATTCCCTGACAGGAAATCATCTGTCCCAAACATTTCATGTGTTCTGACTTTTTCATAAAGCAGAAGGTCTTGTTTCAAGGAATAATTACCTCTGAAAATGGAAATTTAAACAGAAGAAATTTTTTTTTAATTTTTTTGATCATTCTTGACTATGGTCAATAGTTGGAATTTTGTGTGCAAGAGGTAACTTTTGAGAGTTTGCTTTAAAAAATGATTTGCAAATGGGTAGATTTGTCATTCCCAGGACTTGCAGTACAGCTAACATTGTTGACTTGGTGTCTGGTACCTATATTAGATCATTTTCGTCTGTCAAAAAGTATTTTACGTCAACAGAACTTAGGAAGAAATGACGTAATAGAAGCACAATTCAGATAACAACAGAGGTCCCTGATCACTTAGGATATAGGAAACATTAAACAGCTGCAAATCTTCTTGGTGCTTGTCCAAAATTCTTACCAAGATTTTCATGAATTGACAATGAAAGAGTGATGAGGGCAGGCAGGCTTGCATTCTTGTGATCCTTTCTGCCTCAGGTGTATTTCTTCTTTGTATAGTCTTTGTCCTGCACTACAGTCAACCTTGATGTTAAATTCAGCTCATTTCTGGTTTCTCTGCACATCATACCTACAAAGCATATGTGAAAAGCATTTACTCAATGCTCAGAGTTGGGCATGAGGAGAGACAAAAGAGAGACTTGCTTTGTACTGAAAGGGACAGCTTCCACTTAAACATGGGCTTCTTCAAGGTCCTTTTGACTGCACAGCCTTTCAGGTTGCTTCGCCACACAGCCTCGGTTGGCCCCATCTTACCACTGCACATACTGTCACCTCATCCTCACCCCTCTAAGTTTCTTCCATCCTGTCCCCTTTCTTTGGAAGTAAAAACAAAGTATCTTTCTTGATTGCCTAGAACAGTGAGGTTATTCTCCTTTGCTGCCTTTGGCTCCTATTTCTCTTCCATCCTCAGGTCCACTTTTTCCCTCAAGATATCCCAAGATTAGGCCGTTCTCCATGATGCAAGTTTTTCCCTTAAAGGCTAATTGCTTGATGCAACTATTAAGAATTTTTGAAAACCCATTTAAAGTTCATTGCACACTAAATTAAGAAAACAGCTTTAACTCACTAACAGCTTCTAACAAGTAGACAAATTGATGATGCAGCCTAAAGTACATGGTTAGCCCAATTGTATGCATCAGTAAACAGACAATAAGCCTAAGATTGTTTGGTAAGACAAATTCCTAAGATTGTTTGCTATCTGATGGTTGCTGAAATTTAGCTTCTGATTAATGTGTTTTGGTTCACCTTTTGTGATATACAGTAGTCAACAAACAATCCAGGGTTTTTCCACGCTTTCAGTTGGTTACCCACGGTCGACTGTAGTTTGAAAATATTAAATGGAAAATTCCAGAAATAAGCAATTCATAAACCTTAAGTTGTGCACCATTCTGAATAGCATGATGAAATCTTGCACCATTCTGCTTTTTCCCTTGGGATGTGAATCATCTCTTTGTCCAGTATCTCCACACTATACATCCTCTCTGCCTGTTACTCACTTCAAAGGCTTCTAAGTGTCATAGTATAGCGGTGCTTATGTTCAAGTAATCCCTATTCCACTTCACAGTGGTCCTGAAATGCAAGAGGTGTGATGCTGGAATATTGTTACAATTATTCTATTTTACTACTAATTATTGTTGATATCTCTTACTGTGCCTAGTTTATAAATTATTAGCGGTATATATGTACAGAAAAAACATCAATATGTAAAGGCGTTGGTACTACCCTTGGTTTCAGGAGTCCACTAGGGTCTTGAAATGTAACTCTCACAGAGAGGGGAGCACTATTTTATAAGCCTACTCTGATCGTGTCATTACTAAAACATAGGGAAAAAGTGGTGATGACTATATTACCAATTCATGTATTTTTAGCCATATACTTGGACTGTATATAGAGCTATAGGTGTTTTTCTATTTCTTCAACCAAAATTTTTGTTCTCCCTGGCTGGAGTGCAATGGTGCTATCTTGGCTTATTGCAAGTTCTGTCTCCTGGGTTCAGGCAATTTTCCTGCCTCAACCTCCCAAGTAGCTGGGATGACAGGTGGCTGCCATCATGCCCAGCTAATTTTTGTATTTTTTTTTTGGAGAGATGGGTTTTCACCATGTCAACTTCTATCTTTTAGAGATGGTAGGATGCCCTTGTAACACTGCCGTTTTTCCCTCCTGGTGGGCCATTTGTTATGTATGATGTAAAATATACTTTTAGTGAGTCCCTACTTTGCTCTTTTGCTTGTCTTAAATATGATTATCTTATTATTGTTTTTAAATCCACCTTTGGCAGGAACTAAGTTCTATTATGCATCAGTGGATGATAATTTGGTATAGGGCTTGATGCTAGACTTTGCAGAGGGTCAAACTTGCTCTCTTATTTGAGTTTTGCCTCTTGGAAGGTATCCAATTAAAAATGCTGAATTCAGGAATCAATGACAGTTACGTATTCTGACTGTGAGAAAAAATTTCTAAATTTATGTGATGTTTTCCTGGAGGACAAATGTTTTTATTTGTACTTGTAAAAACACATGTCCTCAGTGGTATGCGTGTCTCACTGGAAGCATCCAAATGACTTCTTTGTAAGTGTGTGTGTTACCTCCTTCTATTTTAGGTGATTCATCCCTGAACACTGGGCTACATGTATGAATGCTATGTTTTTTCCTGCTTTCTGTACCCTTTTATCCAGCTTAAAATTTCCAGGGACAGAAATAAAATAATTTATCTTGATATCCTAGAAAAAAGAGGTATTGAAACTTATGAATGATGTAGACAAGACCTGTATTGAATGATGATATGGTTTGGCTCTGTGTCCTTATCAAAATCTCACATCAAATTGTAATCCGCACAGGTGGAGGAAGAAACCTGGTGGGAGCTGACTGTATCACAGGGAGGTTTCTCCCATGCTGTTCTCATGATCGTGAGTGAGTGCTCAAGAGATGCGATGCTTTAAATGTGTGTGATCTTCCACCCCTCCCCCAGTCTTTCCTATCATCCTGTGAAGAAGGTCCTTGCTTCCCCTTCACCTTCTGTCATGTTTGTAAGTTTCCCGAGGCCTCTCAGTCATGCTTCCTGTGAAGACTGTAAAACTATGAGTCACTTAAACTTCTTTTCTTCATAAATTGCCCAGTCTCAGGTAGTTCTTTATAGAAGTGTAAGAATGGGCTAATCAGAAATTTGGACCAGGAAAATGAGGCATTGCTATAAAGATACCTACAAATGTAGAAGCAACTTTGGAACTGGGTACAAGCAGAGGTTGGAACAGTTTGAAGGGCTCAGAAGACAGGAAGATTAGGGAAAGTTTGGAACTCTCTAGAGGCTTGTTGAATGGTTGTGATCAAAATGGTGACAGTGATATGGATGATGAATTTCAGGTTGAGTGGTCTCAGATAGAAATGAAGAACTTCTTGAGAACTGGAGCAATGGTCACTCTTGTTTTACTTTAACAAAGAGACTAGTGGCATTGTGCCCCTGTCCTAGGGACCTGTGGAACTTTGAACTTGAAAGAGATGATTGAGGGCATCTGGCAGAAGACATTTTTAAGCAGCAAACTATTCAAGAAATTGCCTGGCTGCTCCTAACAGCATATAATCATATGTGTTCACAAAGAGATGATTTGAATTTGGAAATTATGTTCAAAAGGGAAGCAGAACATAAAAGTTTGGAAAATTTTCAGACCATTGGTAGAAAAGAAGAAAACATTTTCTGAGGTAAAACTCAAGCTGGCTGCAGAACTTTACATAAGTAAATAGGAACTGAATGTTAAAAGCCAAGACAATGGGGAAAATGTCTTGAGGGCATGCCAGAGACCTTATTTACTGCCTATCACATTACAGGCCTAAAGGCCTAGCACAGAAAAATGGTTTTGTGGGTCAGGACCCCACTGCTCTGTGCAGCCTTGGGACATGCACCCTGCATCCCAGCCACTCCAGCCCCAGCCATGACTAAAAAGGGACAAGGTACAGCTTGGGCCATTGCTTCAGAGGGTGCAAGCCTCAAGCCTTGGTGGCTTTCACTTGGTGTTAGGCCTGTGAGTGTGCAGGAGACAAGAGTTAAATTCTGTGACCTTCTCCCTTGATTTCAGAGAAAGTATGGAAACATTTGAATGTCCAGGCAAAAATCTGCTGCAGGGGTGGAGCTCCCATGGAGAACCTCTACTAAGGCACTGCAGAAGGGAAATGTGGGGTTGGAGCCCTCACACAGAGTCACCACTGGGCCACTGCCCAGTGGAGCTGTGAGAAGAAAGCCACTGTCTTTCAGACCCCAGAATCATAGATTCACTGACAGCATGCACCATGCACCTGGAAAAGCCATAGGCACTCAATATCAGGCCATGAAATGAGCCGTGGGTGCTTTACTCTGAGGAGCCACAGGGGTGTAACTGCCCAAGGCCTTGGGAGCTCACCCCTTGCATCAGTGTGCCCTGGAGACATGTAGTCAAATGAGATTATTTTGGACTTTAAGATTTGATAACTGCCCAGCTGGGTTTTGGACTTGCATGGGGCTTATAGCCCCATTTGGAAGGGAGTATTTACCCAATGCCTGTAACCCCACTGTATTTTGGAAGTAACTAATTTGTTTTTGATTTTACAGGTTAATAGGTGGAAGGAACTTACCTTTTCTCAGATGAGATTTTGGGCATGGATGCTTGAGTTAATGCTGGAATGAGTTATGACTTTAAGAGACTGTTGGGAAAGCATGATTGGTTTTGAAATGTAAGGAGCAAATGTGAGGAGGTGAAGGGATGGAATGACATGATTTGGCTCTGTGTCCCTACCCAAATCTCATGTCAAATTGTAATCCCCACATGTTGGGGGAGGAACCCGGTGGGAGGAAATTGGATCATAGGGGCAGTTTCCCTCATTCTGTTCTCATGATAGCGAGTGAGTTCTCATGAGATCTGGTGGTTTAAATGTGTTTGGCAGTTCCCCTCTCCTTTTGTTTTTCCTGACACCATGTGAAGAAGGTCCCTGCTTCCCCTTCACCTTCTGCAATGATTATAAGTTTCCTGAGGACTCCCAGTCAGGCTTCACATTAAACTTGTGAAATTGTGAGTCAATTAAGTCTCTTTTATTCATAAGTTACTGGTAGCCCTTTATAGTAGTGTGAGAACAGATGAATACAAACGAGTTTAGTGTCTGGCATTTTAATTGCAAAATGTATCTGTTTGTGGTGGTAGCCTTTGAAAGACTGGTTGAAATCATTTTACTATTGTAGCACAATCTTCGGCTTTAACTCTGTGCCACTTTTTTTGTGGACTCCTGTAAATTGATTAGGTTCTTTTTTCCAATGTTGAATCATTTTTGACAATGAGGGTAATACTGTATCATCCAACCTTATTTTGCTCTAGAGCAAATTACCACTGCAAGGTGAGAGATGGTGGCCAGCTCGCAAACTATAAACACCAAGGGTTCAAGCCACTAGTTTTTGCCTTGCTGTACTGAGTTATTCTAACACTAACATCCAAAGTAGGAACTACTCCTGAAAAAGTGACACTCCACATGTGGGTGAAGGGCAGGGAGACCAAGTATTAAGCAACTATTTCTTGGTTTTTAATCTTGAGAATTCTTGTCCATTGGGGAGGCCAAAGTTTGGAAAGAATTCTACAGCATGGTCTTCATGAAGCAAATGTTGATCAGAAATGAATATGAATCTGGTCCCATGCTAGGCACCAGTTATAGAGTGTTGAATTAAATAGATGTTTTTTCTGCTGACATGGGGCTTAAATCCTACTGTGTTGGGAAAGGGGAGCAGTGGAGGAGCAAGTAAATAAATATGCACTCTATTACAGATTGAACACTAAAAGTGGGTTAACTAATAGATTCTGGGATTGACAGCAATTAGGAAAAGAAGTTAATTAGTTTGGTGATCAGAGAAGACTTACTTGAGAATCTGAGACTTAAAGCATTCCAGTGAGGCCATCATAAACTTATCCTGGGAGTTGGACCTTCTGGCATTGGAGATTTTGTACATTCAAGCACGTGCTGATGCTTTAATGCAAGAAGAAGCTGGGATTATTCTAGGATCTGGAAGAAAATGGAAAGGAAGCCCAGTGAGACTATTATGATCATCAGACAGAGATGAGGTTGTGAAGTAGGGTTAGAGTAGACAGAGTCATGCTGCACAGGATCCTGTAGATCAGGGTAAAGAGTTTCACATCAGATATAAGTGGAAACCAAAGGTATTCAATGTTTTAAATCAGAAGACTGCCAGTGAAGTGATCATTGATGAGTTTCTAAAAGATCATTTTGGCCTCTGCCAGAAGAGGAGGCTGGAGGCGAGTAAGAATAAAACCAGGGAGATGGTGGACCCCAGAAATGGCGTGTTAGCAGTAAAGGTGATAAAAATGGATGCATTTAAAATACATTGCATGTAAATCAACAGGACTTACTGATGAATTGAATATGGGATGATGAAAATAGAGGACTTATGGTCAATGGCTAGAATATTGGTTTGAGTCAGAGAACATTTGGTAATGCCATTTATCGTTTAGTAGCTATGTGCTTTTGTAAAAGCCCAAATTGTTTCCATATGAGAGTTTTTGCTTTGGATCTTAGAGGCTTCCCCATTCTAATAAATTTCTTTGGCGTTTATGCTCACACCTCATAATATTGTAACTGGCTAATGTTATATTTTAAAGTATTTTTCCCATTTTGTTTCATTTTTACAATGTTTCCAAGGCTCTCTTTATCTTAACTTTTTAGTTTTCTGTGACTCTGGTTATAATACCTTATTCACTAACATCTTTTTTTTTTTCTAGTTTTCATTAGTTTTATCTAGTTTTCATTAATTATATTAAATTTCTTTTCATTTTTGGAATGAAAACTTTTTAAATTTTTAGTTTTGCTTCTTTTTTATTGTACTTTAGGCTCTGGGGTACACGTGCAGATCATGCAGGATTGTTGCATAGGTACACACATGGCAATACAGTTTGCTACCTCCATCCTTCCGTCACCCACATCTGGCATTTATCCCCATGTTGTCCATCCCCTATCTCCCCACCCCCTCCATGCTGTCCCTCTCTTGGACCCCACCAACAGACCCCAGTGCGTGGTGCTCCCCTTCCTGTGTTCATGTGTTCTCTTTGTTCAACACCCGCCTATGAATGAGAACATGTGGTGTTTGATTTTCTGTTCTTGTGTCAGTTTGCTGAGAATGATGGCTTCCAGATTCATCCATATCCCTACAAAGAACATGAACTCATCGTTTCTTATGGCTGCATAGTATTCCATGATGTATATGTGCCACATTTTCCTTGTCCAGTCTATCATCGATGGGCATTTGGGTTGGTTCCAGGTCTTTGCTATTGTAAACAGTGCTGCTGTGAACATAAGTGTGCATGTGTCCTTATGATAGAATGATTTATAATCCTTTGGGTATATACCCAGTAATGGGATTGCTGGGTCAAATGAAATTTCTATTTCTAGATCCTTGAGGAAGCACCACACTGTCTTCTACAATGGCTGAACTAGTTTACACTCCCACCAACAGTGTAAGAGTGTTCCTGTTTCTCCACATCCTTATCAGCATCTGTTGTCTCCAGATTTTTTAATGACTGTCATTCTAACTGGCATAAGGTGTTATCTCAATGTGGTTTTGATTTGTATTTTTCTAATATTCAGTTATGGTGAGCATTTTTTCATGTTTGTCAGCCTCATATATGTCTTCTTTTGAAAGTGTCTGTTCATATTCTTCACCCACTTTTGAATGGGTTTGTTTGTTTTTTCCTTGTAAATGTGTTTTTGTTCTTTGTAAATTCTGGATATAAGTCCTTTGTCAGATGAGTAGATTACAAAAATGTTTTCCCATTCTGTTGGTTGCCAGTTCCGTCTAATGATAGTTTTTGTTTCTATAAGTATATTTTAATTTCTTTTCATTTTTTCATCTTTTTAGTATTTATTATATTAACTTTCATCTATGACTGTACCTCAGTAAATAGCAAGCAAGATAAATGATCATTGCATGGATACATTTTCTCTTTGCCCATCTTCTAAAAAAGAGGATGGTGTATTTACTCTCTGGATGGTCCCAGACGAGACCTGCCTATGTCTTTTAACAAACAACCTGTAATTTGCTCCTGTGTTTCATGAGAGGGGAAATAGGAGATACACAGGTCAAAATTTCTTTACAGCACAAGTTTGCCTTTATTAGCGGCACAAGCAAAATGCTGAAAGTGTCTATGAGGCACAAGACCTATGACCACATTTAAAATCTATGTTCTTAACATAACTTCCATCAGTGTGCATTTGACAGATTTAATATATCACTATCATAGTGTGTGATTATAATAATAGTAAAAGTAATTTATTAAGCATTTACTATGTTCTATATTGAACTGTGGTTTGCCATTATTAGTATCAGGCCTATTCCCATAGTATCCCTAAGAGGTAGATATTATTTTAAATATTCTTATGAATAAATAAAGTGACATTTACTGAAGAAAAGCATGATCCTTAAAGCTAAATAGACCTGGGTTTGAATTTTGACCCTGCCAACTGTTGGTTATGTGATGTTGAACAAATACTCTTGTAACACTTGTACTTTTATATCTTTGTATTTGTTTCCCTGTTTTTAAGACTTAAAATTTTAAAAGACAACTTGCAGGGATGCTGTGAAGATTAAATAAATAATTCTTAAAGAGCATCTTGTTATATTATTAGAGCTTTCTCTTTTTTTTTTTTTTGAGACGGAGTTTTGCTTTTGTTACCCAGGCTGGAGTGCAATGGCGTGATCTTGGCTCACCACAACCTCCGCCTCCTGGGTTCAGGCAATTCTCCTACGTCAGCCTCCTGAGTAGCTGGGATTACAGGCACGCACCACCATACCCAGCTAATTTTTTGTATTTTTAGTAGAGATGGGATTTCACCAGGTTGACGAAGATGGTCTCAATCTTTTGACCTCGTGATCCACCCGTCTCGGCCTCTCAAAGTGCTGGGATTACAGGTGTGAGCCACCACACTGGGCCCCAAGCTTTCTCTTTAGAGTCTGTTACTTTGTCATTGCTCAACCTTCCTCCTCCTGTACCTCTTATAACATCTTCCTGGCATTGCCATATCTATGGAAATATCAATCGTCCTCAAAAGATCATCACAGAAACCTTGTATCTTTCAGAAAGTCTCAAGCTTGCTTTCTTCAGATGCCACAGAGACCAAGACAAAGGAACATTATGAAGAAATACCAGGCTTTGTTCTCAATCTAGATTTAGAGACCTGGGTTTATGAATCCTTCATGGATACTTAACTCCTTGGTTTGCCTCTCCAAATCGGACACAGTTCTGGCAGGTAGACTCCCTGGAGAAATAGAGAAAAAGAGTCTAAAATTATGGACAGAGAATCTTTCTAGAGAAGGTTATTATTGCCACCCTGTTTTACTTCTTTTCATAAACATTATAGCTAATATAAATTTTTAAATTTTGGATATTAGGGATTATGCTATCCTCCACCTCTCTCTAATGTCATTTTCTTATCTCTATCTACTTATATTTAAATTTGTATGTAAACATGTATCTACACATAGATCTATATGTATTAGTCCATTAAGGCTGCTATAAAAAACACCATAAACTGGTTGGCTTACAAACAACAGAAATTCATTTCTGTCAATTCTGAGGCTGGGAAGTCTAAGATCAAGGTGCTGGAAGATTTGGTGTCTGGTGAGAGCCCACTTCCTGGTTCATACATGGCCATTTTTCCCTGTGTCCTCACATAGTAGAAGGGACAAAACAGCTCTCTGGGTTCCCTTTTGTAAAGGCATTACTCCTAGGCCTCAGGGCTCTGCCTTCATAACATAATCACCTTCCAAAGACTCCACCTCCTATACTATCAAAGTAGGGGTTAGGATTTGAACATATAAATTTTGCTGTAGACATTCAGTCTACAGCAATATATTTCTCTCGATGGATATTTCTATATATCTGTCTATATGTTTATCTATCTATATATCATCCATATGAATCATAAGCTAGTGATTCAAACAAGGTATGCGTTTATTTGTCTTTTAAGTGGGTTGGAAGAATCCAGGGTCATAGATTTCTCTGCTTCAAGAGTGACTCTTCTATACTTGTTGCATCTCCCTTTAGGGTGAGCCATCACTTTATGGTTAAAAATAGCTCAACCCCATCACATATTTTCCAGAAGGTAAAAAGAGGAAGTGAGCAACTTGCTTTTAAGAGTATCACGCCTGTAATCCCAGCACTTTGGGAGGCCAAGGCAGATGGATCACCAGAGGTCAGGAGTTCGAGACTACTTTGACCAGCATGGTGAAACCTTGCCTCTACTAAAAATACAAAAAATTAGCCAGACATGGTAGCAAGCATCTGTAATCTTAGGTAATTGGGAGGCTGAGGCAGGAGAATCACCTGAACCCAAGAGGCAGAGGTTTCAGTGGACTGACATCGCAACATTGCACTCCAGACTCTTGTGTGACAAGAGTGAAACTCCATCTCAAAAAAAAAAAAAAAAAGAGTATGGCCTGGAAGTTTTATGCATTATGTTTGCTCATATCTTACTTATAAGGACTTCATCACATGGCTACAGCTAACCAAATGGGAGACAGAGGAATATCACCTTTCACTAAATGCTATGTCCAAATAGGCTACAAATTAGACTAGTATTTCTTCCACTATTCTTTTAAAAACAACAGGTTACTAAGGTGCTACGTGTGCCATTATCTCATTTATTTCTTACAACCCTACATGATGGAAATATTTTTCTCTTTGAAAAGTGAGATTTTGAGGGGTTAAATATCTTTCCCAACCTCACACAGCTAATAAGTAGAGGATTTCATATGTGGCTGAACCCACAATGTTAACCTGAATGTCACAGCCTCCCAACACATCCTCTTACCTAACACTTTTCTTCCCTTCAGGATTACAGGAAGATTCTCATCAGCCTTTTTTCTTGTTTTGAAACACGAAATAAATAGACTCAGAGATCTACCACAAAAGAGTGAAATCATTTAATTCATTGCCAATGTGCTGGTTAATTTCTGTTTTCCCTTCCATGGCCATTTTCTCCCTTTCTCTGGCCTACTTGGAATCTCATGAAGGAAATTACACAAGGGCCTTTGCCCTTTGACTTCTAGTTGGGTTTGGTCAGAGGGAAGCTGGAGCAGGATAGAGAGGCTGGGGGTATTTCCTCTGCTCCCTTCCTCCTGAGGCATAGTTTATAGTTGTTGAGTACGTTGTAGCCGTTTTCCCATAGTTACATGTCTTGTTTTGTTCTGTAGCACTGTACCTTCCCTATGACCTTTAGACCTAGGGGTGGTAATAGCTTCTCATCCTAGGGGTGGTAATAGCTTCTCATTGTTGACAGCTCCTGGTGCTTCATCCGGCTTCTTCGTTTATTTAACCTCATTCACACTTCTATTTTGGGGCCCTTTGTTAAACAATTTTTAATAAAATCTTTCTGTTTCCTGATAGGATCATAAAAGATAAACTGAGTTATCGTCATGAGTCCAAAGTGAACAATTATTGAGCAACATATGACTTGTTTGTGTTGTAGTGCCTTATAAAAACGGGATACCTGTTTCATTTCATGCCCATAAGCTTCAGTAAATTGTAGGGAGGTCTTTCTAGATGACAACTGGGGATGGCGTCTTTGATTCCTTGGTCATTTTACTAAGATAGTAGGATGAATAATAAAGGAATTTTTATTGAATGGATAAGCTGCAATGATGGATCTTCAGTAACCTACTCATGCCTAAATATCCTTGGATCCCATCCGGGATAAGAGCCCATTCAAGTTGTATCTCCCTCCTGTGAATGGAATTTTAATTGACACTTTGATCAACTAATTATATTTCTCAATTACTCTCACTATGTGAATCTTCTTCAAATATTCTTCCTGTTGAGTGATTCAATATCCATATTGTCCCAGAAAAAACAATCGACTCAGTTTTCCTTAGCAATATTGTTAGTAACTGTTCTCAGTTTTTTGACTCTTAGAGAGCCCTAGCTAGTTAAACCTCTCATCCTAAAGAACACTTTATGTATTCTACAATTTAGCTGTGGAATTTTATGACTGGAACGTCCTCAAATTTCATGCTACCTTTTCTTTTTAACAAGCCATAAAATTAGGTCTTTCTTCTCAATATCTTGTGTGAGAAATAATCATATATTAAGCCCAGCTACTCCATTCCCCTTATTTTTTTTTCAATTACATTCTTTTTTACTTTATTATGACATCATACAAAAACAATGTAAGACTTTGGTTAGCCTCCATTAATCTTTCATTATCGTTGACTCTGGACAGGAAATGTTTATGGACCACATTTTGTGTGCTTGACAATGATTCTTAGTTACTCTCTGGGAATTTATTACTACTACTTCTAATTAACAACTGTTAATTATTGAGTTCATACTACGTGTCATGCAATGTTCTAAACTCTTATATATTAACTCATGTAATTCTTACAACAACCCTGAAGACATTATTATACCCGTTTTACAAATGAGGAAATTGAATCTTTAATAGTTGAAGTTACTTGTCCAAGTTAACTTGGTAATGGAGGGGCTAAAATTTAATCCTGGATTTTATTGTTTTTTTTTTTTTTTTAACAGCAGCAACAACAAGAACCTTGGTGAGCTTAATCACCACATTCTAAAAATCAGTTTATCAACTGAACAAGCAAAAAACAAATAACCATTAAAAATGTGCAAAAGAAATGAAAACATACTTCTCAAAAGCAAATGTACAAGCAGTCAACAAACATGGAAAAATGCTCAACATCACTGAATTTTGGAGCACGATGAGATAACATCTCACACCAGTCAGAATGGCTATTATAAGTAAAAAAATAACAGATGCTAGTGAGGCTGAAAAGGGAATGCTTGTATTACTGTTAATGGGAAGGTAAATGAGTTCAGCCAGTTTGGAGAGTTCTCAAAGAATTTAAAACAAATCTGCCATTTGGCCCCGTATTCTCATTACTGGGTATGTAGCAAAATAAAAGTAAATCATTCCACTAAAAAGGCACATCCACTTGTATGTTCATCACAGCACTATTCACAATAGCAAAGACATGAACTCAGCCTAGGTGCCCATCAGCAGCCATGAAAAACCATAATGCAGCTCAAAAGAAGAAGAAAATTATATCCTTTGTTAGCAAAATAGATGCTGCTGGGGGCCATTACCCTAAGTGAATTAACACAGGTACAGAAAATAAAATACTGCATGTTCTTACTTATAAGTTGAAGCTGAATTTTGGGTACTTACGGACATAAAGATGGCAACAGACACTGGGGACTATTAGAAGCGGGAGGGATGGAGGGGAGCAAGGTTTTAAAAATTAACTCTTCGTTGTCATGCTGTCTACCTGAGTGGTGTGATCCATTTCACCCCAAACTTCAGCATCATGCATTAAACCCAGGTAACAAACCTGCATATGTACCCCTGAATCTAAAATAAAACTTTAAATCACAAAAATAAATAAAAATGAAAATCGGTTTATGCGAAGATAGTCTGGGGACACAGCAGGCAGCAATCTTAATCTTTTACATAGAACCAGTCTTTTGGTTTCTTCTAGCTCAACTCCCAGCATTGCCTGTTTTGTAGCCTCGTGACTTGATATTACTTTTATATAATTTGATATTAATTCTGCGGGAATGGAAGAGATGGCTTTCTGCCGTAGAGGAGCAAATAGCACATCCTTGAGATCATCTAGTTTGATAATATGGCTTTATTATAAAAAATCAGGATTGGCCTCTATGGGAAATTGTTCTTTACAATATGCTGAAAAAAGTGGCTCAGCACTAATTAGATAGAACTAAAATCACTGTCTTTGGTAGTCATTTTCTGACACCCAAAGGTCTGCATTACATAATTGCAAAAAACAAGTCAACTAGTTTAGTTAATTTTGCAGTTAATTCTTTCTGCCAGAAATACAGAAAAACCATGCTCTTTAGGATGAGATTATCCATGGGAGCCTTTACTGCATTTTTAAAGACACTGGTGGGATATTTACACCTGCCTTGAATATTTTCAGGCCTAAGTGTTTGGCATAGAACTCCAGGCACTCATTGGGGTCTGCTCATGTGCTGGAAAGATCCAGAGCTGATTTCTGAAGTTAATTCTTTGTTAGTGGGCTCAGGTGGCTCATCTCCAGGCAGAGTTGATGTAACCTCCCATTTTCAGTGGGCATGTTAGTTACAGCAACAGACATTTACTGAACACATCTTTTGGCAGGCATCATGTTAGGTACAGGTTGAACTTCTTCAGTGCCAGCCCTGCCATCTGCTCTCCTGATTACATAGCAGAAGGAGCCTTCATCAGCCAGTCCTAAAGAGTTGTATCCTCTTGGCCCTCATCAAAGAGTGCAACCTCCAGTGGTTTGCGCTTCAGTTCCCATCAAATGCCCAGCTGAGAGAAGCGATAGGTGTCATTTATCTAGTGTTCATCCTTCTCACTCCTCTGTGTATCTGGCCTTTTACTGTTATGTCACATCAGTGTGGTCCCTATCGCTTTACAAAGGTGCATTTTGATATATGCCTTGGCTTGTTTTTCTATTTGAAATTATCAGTCACTATAAGAAACACTCATTTGGAACTGAATGCTGTGTTTACTCCAAAAATGCTGAAGAAATTAATATAGCAAATACTTATTGATTGTCTATGGTGCACTACACAAAATGCTGTATGCTTGAAGAAGGCAAAGCTCCCAAAATCACCACTGGACTTGCTGTGCAGTGGAACAAAATGTGATCTGAGAGCACAAAGAAGGAAATGACTGATTTTGTTTGTGAAAATCAAGAAAGCTTTATTGAGAAAGTGACATTTGAATTGGGTTTGGAAGGATGTATAGGAGTTTTCCACGAGGTGGTGGGCAGAAGGATAGAAGAAATATCAGGCAAAAAATGGAGCATGTGTAAAGGCATAAAATCTCATGCAAAGACCTAGGATGTCAAGGAGAAGGAGAGAAATTCACGGTATCAAAAACTTATATCAAAAGACAGGCCTGGAAATATTTGTGGAACTAGATAGTGAAGGCATTTGTAGGCCATGCTAAAAGAGTTTGTGTTTTACCGTAATCACTAGAAGATTTTCTAACAAATAGTATGAGGTAAACAATAATATTTATTTATCTTTGCAGATGATAAGTAAATTGCTAGGAGGCAGTTAAGTGAGAGGGAAAAGGCGCCTGGTTTAAGTTAGAAGAAGGGCTAAAAACTTGTAGTGGTCAGCTGTAGGAGCCATTTCTGTAATAGCATTTATTTGGAAACAATATTTGTATGGATATTAAAAATACAAGAATACTATATATTATATCAGCCAGTTCATCCAAAGTCTCATATAAAATATTCTTTAGACTACTGTGCTTAGAAAAATGTTTCATCTAAAAAGTTAGCTCAGAATCAAATTTAAGGCTCAGCCATAGCTATAATTTTGATATTTATTTATAGTATTTCCTTAAATTCCCATTTAATTTCTATTATATTATACTGTGGTATAGGTATTTTATTGCAAGCTACTTTCTTATGAAGATGAGGTGGTTTATGGCTAAATATAAAGTAAAATGAATGAAAGCAAATGGTGACTACAAAAGCACATGTATGTATAATAATATTTGGTAGCACTGTTGTTCCTATTAGTTGCCCTCCTTCATTCTGTCTTGTGTGCTCAGTCAACTACTATTCTTCCTAAAGATAAAAACCTAATGATTGCTTTGTGGAGATAGCCTTCCTTAGCCTTGATCAGGTTAAATCTGCCTTACTATTTGTGTTCTTAGCATCTTGTAGCATGCCCCTTTTGTACTATTTACAACAGTTATAAATAAGTTTACATTTATTTGTGTAACCTTTTGTGTAAAGTCTCTCTCCCAAAAGTACATTTCCTCAGTAACAGGAAGCAGTTGTGTGTGTGTGTGTGTGTGTGTGTGTGTGTGCTCATGTGTAGCTCTTTTGCTTATTGTATAGCTCTAACACAGTACAGTGCCTAATTCCTAATAGAGACTAAAAATAATATTGAACTAATGGATAAGTGCATGAATGAGTATGGTAGCATCCTTTTACACATTCACAGGTGATATGGTAAGTGTTTATTTGGCAATCTCAGTTGGCAGAGAACTGATTTCTTTTCCTACCTTTTTTTTATTCCTTGAAGGTGTGTGTGTTTCTTCCTTGATGATTCATAGAAAAGGAAAAATTAAACAGATTATCTTACCTTTGTCTGTGAAGCTTGTTACATAAATGTAAAACAAAGTGTCTTGTTCACGTGTTACAGTTCACTGCTCTGAATTTTAAGTTGTGAAGTATTTGAGCAAGGTAGAGTTTTTTCACGTATTGAAGAGTAAAGAGATAGGTTATTTCCTGGAATATGCAATCATTCTAAATAACTGAAGAAGTTGCAATGCTGAGATTTAGACAAAAAGAACTTGGATATTTCATAGCTTCTCTGGCATGTTCATTCTGGATGTGGAGTCACTGCAGTAAAAGCTTTCAATTCACTTGAGCTTCTTGGGTACCTAGTCAACAGTGAGTTCAAACGACAGGCTCTCATATTCCCCAAACTAGGAGTTCTCTGTAACATTTTTCACTAATACAATTACGCTGTATCAGTGAGCAGGCAGCTTGCAGGATGAATGGAAAGAGTGTAGGTTTTGGAGTCAGCTCAACCTGAATTCAAGATCAACCCAAGCCTTGTAATGACTAACTGAAAGACTCTGGGAATGCTCTTTATTCTTTTTAAACTTTAGTTTCTTTATTTAAAAAATTGAGATAGTTCTTTTATTAAAAAATGCTTACTTTGCACCAATGCTTAAAAGAGCCCATGTTTGTGAAGCACTTATTACTATTATCGTTATTTTCAGGTTATATTAATTTTAATTAAAAAATGATTCAGAATTAATAAAAAATATAGCAGAAATATTTCCATAGGTGTCCTGGAGGTCTCTATGCCAAGTAATAGAGTAAACAATTTCCACTAGCATAGAATTGAATGGTGGAGTCTATATAAAAACAAACTTATATTTGACATTCTTAGCTAAATACCAACCAGGAAAAGATAATTTCCTGAGAATGTCAATGTGTCAGGAAATATACTCTCTTTTGAAGACACAGAAGTTTCTTTATAGATCAAGTAATAATTAGAGTCTTTGATAAGAAAAAGTGAGGGGATGAGACCTTTGAAATATGCAAATGCAGTGGAAAGTGGGGCAGATTGAGATTTACCCTGATAAATGCTCCAAACCTCAGTATGGGAGTGATCTATAATTTTCCCCTAAAATGTGCTAACTAGGCTAAAATCTCTATTCTGCTATTGCTGCTGCTGTGCTTAGGATCAAAGAAGACAATCATCTGATTTTTTTTTGTCCCCTGTAGAATCTTGCTCTTAGGCTTGGTCATGACAGGGTCTAGTGGAGGGCAGAGATCTGGGACCCAGTTGGGTACAGTAGGCTTTGACTACTTTCAATTCTCAGCATGTGGCACAGGGACCAAAGGGCTGGCTCCAAGGAAAAGATCTGAAGGCAGGGCAGGGAGGGTTGTGGAGGCTGTGTTGAGTAGCAGCCTGGTAGCAGGCTGGTTGGGTGAGGGAAGAAGCAGGTGTTCTTCAGCTGCCTGTCCTCTGTTATGGAGTAGCCTTTTTACAACCTTAAGCTCATTACACCACCTGTATACTAGACAATGAGGTGTCTTGACAATCAGTGACCATTATGCCTTTAAGTTCTTTGCTTAATGTAAGCAAAGCTTGCATTTCTCCTGCAATGTGGAATCTTCTCTCGTGGTAGTAATGCTGCAGGAGCTATTTGGCTGAGGCAGAACAAATTTTATGTATTTAACAGTATTGATACAGGTCCTTTCTTGGAATATGCCGTGTACTCTAACCAACTGACTATGACACAATGCTACCATAAGGAAAGAGCCAGGAACGAGGTGTATGATAGCTTTTCTGGAACATTCATTTTGTTTGGAGTCATTGTGGGGCATTTTCATTTGTATGAGAAAAATGAGGCATATATTCTCTTTACTGCTTTAGTTCATGTATCAAATTCCCCAGAGTTCGTTCCCATTTTAACTTGGCTATCTCTTAAAAGAAATAGAACATAGCAAAGTAAAATATTACCAGTTATTACAATATTTAGACTTTAATGTTTTGTCATGGTGATTTCATTACCTTTGTTCTTACTTTAGAGGTTTCACATCTGTATTCTTGGCCGAATTACCACCAAAGAAAGAGATATAACTTGCCTCATAGAGCAATATGTATTCTCTGTAGCCCTGTGTATTCGTTCATATTGCATTTGAATATATCAATTTGATATTTTTGATGGTAATTATGACATAAGTTATACAAGATAGACTGAAATAAAATGAAACCAATAACTAAAGACTCCTATATATCACTATAATATTTTTAACCTATTTTAGAAACCTAATCCAGTCTTTGAGGTCCAGATCAAATACCACCAACCTCAGAAAGCTTTGTCTACCCTCCAAAAGCACATTTCTCCTCCCATTGTGATTTCCCAGCTTACCTTTTTTTATTCATCATTCATTTGGCACTTATTTTTCATTCGACACTGTGGGTTAGTTTTCTGTGCCTTTACAACAAAAATATGCTTTTACCTAAATGTATATAGTAACCTTCATAAGAACTACAAATTTTTAATTTTTTCCATGAGTCCTGCTTGGCACCCTATTTCACACAAGTAGGAATAAAAAATCTTTAATGTGTGATTATATTTTCCCCCATCTTTTTCATTAATCAAAAATGAATCCAATACCTATTCTGAGCCAGCAACTGTGCTGAGTGCCTAGGACAGTGTCAACAAAGCAGACTTGATCTTGGTCTTTGATTAGAAATAATTACTCCAGTTTTTCCCTCTTTCTTCTCTACGGGATTACGTTGGGAAGTAGAGTGGTAGAATGTGGGAAACAGCTGTACAGGAGAGAAAAATGGGGTGGCTGGAAGAAGCACACATTATCCCCTTTCTCAGATTCATAGCAATGTTTTAGAAGGTAAAAGCATCAGCTCTGGAGTATGTGCCCTACCTGTGTTTAAATCTTCTCTGTACATCTTCTTTGGGTGGCATTGAAATTGTTATTTAATCTCACTGAGGCTCAGTCTCTGCAAATAATAGCATCTACTACAGCAAAAAAGATGATATTTGTGCCAAACTGAAAATATCTGCTTAATTAGTGTTGGTAGTTATTATCTTGTTGTCATTGTTAGCTGCTGTTATCGTTACATGCATGGGTGTTAAGGAAGACCATGTCTAGTACTGCTTGGAGTAGGGCAGAGTTTACTGAGGGTGGGAATTTGCTCCAAGGATTCCTTTCCCAGATGGTAGACTGGCTCCAGGCACCCTAAGAAACCCTGAAATGTGTGCTGGGTCCTTCTGTATTTGGATTTAAATCTGACAGCTGTGGGTTTCCTGGAGCTTGCCTCCGTAGGCAGTTCTTCCCATACCTAAGGAGAGACTTACTAGATGGAAGAGTATGTGGCAGTAAGGAGAAATGTGTTCTTTTCTTTGGCATCCTAGTTGTACGTTTACTCAGCTTCAAAGAAAGAATTGTGTTCATTATTTTGTGGGTTAAACTTTTCTGGCTTAGAACTTATATTTTCTCAAATACTAACAAAATGGATTTTCCTCCTTACCCTCTCTTGTTAATAGGGTGCTGAGAAAATTTTGTCAATGAATGAATCAGGAGAACTGCAAGACCTCCTAACCAAAATTGAGGTAAATGTGCTTTTAGCAACTTATTTTTAGTAATCAAAATGTTAAACACATTTTGATGATAATTGAGTTTTTCTAATTGAATTCTCTCTCCCCATGCTCTTACAAATATGCAGTAGGATACATGTAGCAGTTTTAATTTGATATCATCTGCTATTAGGTTTGTTGCAGCTGGAGTGACTTCAACGTTAACTTTTAATGATTTCATACTATGAGGTGAGTGTTATGATCAGCTTTATTTGAGCCCAACTCTCTGTAATACACACACTGATGAGGTGTTTCAAGTCAGGAAATAGTCTTGAAGCACATTAAAATTTTTCTTTGACACAACTTTATTTTTTCCCACCGATCTTCCTACACGTAGAAGACCTTCCTACATCATTTACAAAGATTAGAGAAAAAGTTATTTCTCCAAAAAGCACATTTTAATCATTCCTGTGCTTATAAATATAGCATCAGAGAAATACTTATTCAAATATGTATAAAATTAATGTGCAACTAGAAAGCCCTTATTACCTCACTGCTAAATTATTTCATCAGACTGTTTCTCTCTATTTGTAAGAAGATTATATACTTTATTGTCCTGACTGGGACACTCTGAGAGTGGTAAGTGTGCGTTAGTAATTATTCTGGGACAGCAAATGTGAAACAGGACTTTCCCAGGAGAAATAGGTCATATGGTTATCCAGTGTCTATATGTCACTACTGGTTGTTATTGCTTTAGTCTTTCCTAACCTAATTTCTGATAAAGAACCCTGTGGTTTCTTGAGCTTTCTTACTACTATCGCTTTGTGCAAGTTGTTCTGTCTGCCTAGAATGCTGTTGTTCCAATTCCTCATTTCTCTTCACCATCTTCAAAGCCCATCTTCAGTATCAGTTCTTCCAACAGTCGTTTCTGATCTCCTCCACCTTTGAATTCCTATAACCCTGTTTTAAGGGGGCTTATAAAAGTCTTTTTTGTATTACTTTTTTTTTGGGTGTTTGATTCACGTCCAAACGTGAATGCTCCTTGATTGGAGGATTCATGTTTTATTTGTACTGTGACCTTGCCCAGAAGGGAAACAATAGATTCATTCATTCAACGAACATTTATTGAGTATCTACTGTTTACAGGTACTTTGCTAAGGGAGACAACAATGTCCTCTCAATGTACTGCAAGCATATAGGAAGAACTCAAAATCGTTTCTTATCTGTTTGTGTCATAATACAAACAATAGAGTATATTTAGATACTGTGGTCCACTGAGGATGATGGCCAGTAATATAGTGCTTATAAAGGGGGAGGATGCTTGGGCTTCAGCAAAATAACTTATTGTGGTCTGAGTCTAAATTCAAAAGCCATGTGATATATACAGAGAGTAAACTTGTTTTTGTAAAATGTTTTAAATTTTCTTTTTTTCCATAATTTATAACTTCTAAAGTATTATGACTTGGACATCAGAAGATTTTTAGCTTCTTCCTCAGCTCTGCTGCTGGCTGTGGGACTTTGGGCATAACCTTTTACCTTTCAGGATCTTGATTTCTTTATCTATTAAATCAGGGTGTGTACTTGCTCCTCTTAAAACTCCTCTTAGCTAAAAAGTCTGAATGAATGGATCTGTTTCTTTCCTTCTGTTCTCATATACTACTCGAATCCTAGAATTCATTCACTTACATTACCATGTATCTTTTTATTTAAACAATTTGATTTACATGTATTATTCTGTGCACATTTTAAACTTATTTAAGTGGTATTATGCAGTATCATTGATCTATTTACTTCTTGTTGCACCAATATCATCCTATTTTTAATTCTATGGTATAATAGCATTTTTAAGGATCTTATGGGATGAATAACCTTCGTGGCTTTCCTTTGTAGAGATTGATGATTGATTGAGCTATTCCGGACTTTTATTCCATTGAGTCTGTAATTCTTAGTTCTACAACTTGATCAACAGTACCATGGCAGATGACGTAATCTCTCTTTCTCCATCAGCTCAAAAACTTTAGAAAAGAAGATATTTTTCTCTTCATTAAGTCTGTCTTCATTCTACAGATGACATAAATAAGGCACAAATATTTTAGTTATTTTTAATGTTCAAAATAATGGTATGGCATTGGCTTTCTACTGTTACAGGAACTCTATGGTGCTATCACTATGTCCAGTTGCTTTGGCCATATAGTAAAACTGGAGGAGAATTTGTAGCCAATCAAGAAAGCCCAGAACTCTGCCTGAGAGGGAGCGGGAGTTTAAGAGGAAGTAAAGAGGCCAGATAAAAAGAAGCACTGGGAGAGCCATGCAAAGAGGATAAGGGATACAAAATATAGATCCAAACTCATTCCATGTTTCTGGTTGGCTTCTGACAGTAGAGTAGGAATTAAATATTCATGACAGATGAAAGATTTCAGTCCTTACTATGTAGCAAGATATATTCCTGGCGTTTTTTATGTATTAAATCATTGAAAGCTCACAACTCTGCTAAATGCGTTCTTTTATTATCCCCATTTTACCGGTAAGGAAATGGAGGTACAGAAAGATGAAATCATTTGCTCAAGAGTGTTTAAGTAATCAGTATTTGATTTATGATTCTAATCAGTCTGACTCCAAGCTCATGATGCTAATTAATCGTGAACCTATGCTGCCATGACTCGCAAATTAATTGCCTTGTAGATATCTAGGAAATCTGACTATATCATGACAGGACACAAAGCCTGGGAGAATAGCTTCCTAGGAGATAAGCTGGAAAAGGTTGTAGGTACAGGGATTAGGCTGGGTTTTGACATAGGGCTCTGACACTAGACAGATCCTGGCCAAATTCTAGTTTGCTGTTACTTGGGTTGCTACATGGTAGTCTATGACCATTCCTGGTCCTCATAATTCAGGTTCCAGTTTCTAGCAGTTATTTCAAGTAGTGGTGAAAAGAGAGACTTAGCAGCTGTGGTGGGCCATCAAAAATGGAGTCAGAAAATAATTTTTCTGCACCAAGAATCTTATCATATATCTCATGCAACTGAAAATTGCTCTGGAAGCTGAGTCAGTCTGATTTGTTGATGAAGATTATCGGTGGCCTCAAAAGTGAGGAGCTGGCCAAAGGCAGCAGAAGCTGGTAACACGTAATAGTTGGTATGAAGACGTGGACTCAGTAGAGCCATTTGTGCCAATGGGAACTGTGTTCATGAAATGACAGGTTGCAGGTAATCCTTCCACTAATATATGAGGTCCATTTATTTTGTTTCATTATTTACCTCTAGGGCCTAGAACAGGGATTGGCATATCCCAGGCACATGTAAATATTTACTGAGGGAATAAATAAATGACTTCTCTTTCATCCAAAGTTTTTTTTTTTTTTTGGAAGAGGCAACGCATTTAAGAGATGCAAAGAAAGTGAAAACTATTGTTTTATATAAAATAATATATGGCTGAAAGGATGAATGAAACCACCTTTTTTTGGTAAATGATATTTATTTATGTTAATAAATAGGCTAGAAATTAGAAGCAATGAGGTGTCTAAGGAGTCCTCACAAAACCATAACCAAGATGGATGGATAGCTAATCCTGCTGATGCCCATGCAGGGAGAGCCAGGGGAGCACTGAGATATATTAGCATATCACTGGTTCTGGCAGACACTGAATGAAAGATCTCAGATGGCAGAGAAGCTCTAAGTAAGCTTTGCCTTGTTATTTTTTTGAAAATATGAGTAAATAGTTTTGTTGTCATTTGTACCGACATTAACAACATACTGTTCATTTTCTATCCATTTCTTGGTAAATCTTATAAAAATTAATCTGATTCTCCCCTGAGGGCTGGTGACTGCTTATTTGTTCATGAAGAACCAAGCAGAGATTCCCAGCTACAAACTTAGGATATCAGAATGGCACAGGCTGTCTGTACAAGGCATTGGAGCTGTCAGAGGTTGTCCTGAGCTCCCTGGAGAAGTATAGCTCTGTATGATGGTCCTTCCTGGGGGAAAAAGGGGTGGGCATGGCCCGTTCTGAGGCTTCAGCAGCAGACACCACCTGCTTACCTGGGGAATCAGGCCATGTCATCTGCCTTTCTCTGAAATTAAAAAATCTATTTAAGTAGGTTTATGGCAGTCCATCCCATCTGGTTTAAGAATCAGACTCCTTATACATTTAGAATTATGAGCTACAAATTTCCCCTGTGTCTGCATTTTGTTCAGTGGTTTCTTTCTCAACTCTGCAAATTAAGGATGCCAGAAACACTGATGATGAGAAAATATTCTATTTATTTTTTTAGAAGCTTGGTCAGGCAGAGGGGTGTTTAGTAGGCATTTAAGCATTTGCGGAATTAAATTTCTGAATCTAGTTTAAAACAAAATACATAGAACAAGATGAATCATCTAGAGATGATTATAATGCCAGGCGTGTACTCCCTGACAATTTGTTTCATGGGTAATACTGCTTCATAGACAATCTGGATGATGAGGTGTATTGTCACAGAGGCTCAAATAAGTTGCTTCCTCTTTGGTAGGATACTTAAGGGACTTTCACGCTCTATTGGAATAGGATTTGATGATCTGAGGTTAAAAATAATAAGAGCTTAATTTCCTGATCTTGAAGAAGGCATGAAGACTCTTGATCTTAGCATCCTGTTTCTATATTGCATAACTGGGGATAAACTTATATTCTTAAAATTTGAGTTTGTGCTACAAAGGAAGTCTATTTGACTATCATTCATAAACTCTGCATTATCTTTGTCATTTTGGTCCCTTGTTAGAGACGTAAAACTTCTTGTGTACTTCAGTTGAGAAGACTGCAATAGGGAGCAGACCTATTCAAGACTTAAGGGTGAGACTGAGATCTACTATTAGGAGAACAGGGAAGTGTCTGGTTCACAGCTTTATTCCCATTGCCTTACACAGAGTCTGGCTAGTGAATACTCAATATATATTTGTGGAATGGAATGAATAAGTAAAAGGTCCCACTCCCTGAGTATGTATTGTTTAAAAACTCACAGGAATATATGAACAGAAAGAGGTAAAGTGGAGGGCGATTTCTCCTTCCTTTTTTCTTGAATTCCATCCCAAAGTGACTTGTCTCAACCCAAACCATTATTCAGAGGAGAGGAAACACAGTCTGTAGATTCAGTTCTCTGTATGCTATTCTAAACCCGGTCTGCCTGAATTCTTAATTGCTTGCAGGTCAACATTACCTGTAGTCAGTCTCTTCATTGAAAGTCGAAGGCAGTTTTGTTACTAATTGTAATGAAGGCTGTTTTGTTACTAATTGGTAATGTTACTAATAGTAACTAGTAATACTATTAGTAAAGTGGAAGTCTGTTTCATTAACTTCAGTGATTCTTTCTTCCTCCAGCTTGAAACTTTGTCCATGTTCTATGGGAAATTCCTAGCTCTATTTCTATCTTGATCTGTGGACAAAACTGTCTAAGGAAGGGTTAGACTTCAGGGCAACACTAATATAAGAGCATCTAATATAATCCAACTGGGTTTTCTTTGTACCTAATCTAAACTAAACCAGAATTTCAGTATAATAAAAGTGCTCTTTGAAAGATGTGGCTAGCCATGACTAAATTATTTATTCTTATTAGAATAGCAAATAGCAGAAATTGTGCTGGATGATGTAGCAGGAAGGGATTCCTGGGTGCTGAGGGGACACTGGGGAGCCTCCGTGGGTTGCCTCAAGACCCACTCCATTCCACCACCACTTTGGCTTTAGTCTTAGCATTTATCCTTTCAACTACATTACATTTGGGGATCTCAGGGTTAGGTAATTTTGAAAAAAAATTGATGCAAACAAACATGGAAAACCATTATCATAGTGGGAAGAACATGGATTTTGCTCATAAAGAGACCCCTCAATATTCAACAAGACCCCTTCGATATTCTAGTTATAGCTATATTATTATTATTATTATTTTTTTAAATTTTTTATTGGATTTTAGGTTTTGGGGTACGTGAGCAGAGCGTGCAAGACAGTTGCGTAGGTACACACATGGCAGTGTGCTTTGCTTTGCTTCTCCCATTCACCCACATTTGGCATTTCTCCCCAGGCTATCCCACCCCAACTCCCCCTCCCACTGGCCCTCCCCTTTTCCCCCCAATAGACCCCAGTGTTTAGTACTCCCTTTTCTGTGTCCATGTGTTCTCATCTTTCCTCACCCGCCTATGAGTGGGAATATGCGGTGTTTCATTTTCTGTTCTTGTGTCAGTTTGCTGAGGATGATGTTCTCCAGATTCATCCATGTCCCTACAAACGACACAAACTCATCATTTCTGATTGCTGCATAATATTGCATGGTGTATATGTGCCACATTTTTCCAATCCAGTCTATTATCAATGGGCATTTGGGTTGATTCCAGGTCTTTGCTATTGTAAACAGTGCTGCAATGAACATTCGTGTACATATGTCCTTATAGTAGAACGATTTATAGTCTTTTGGATATATACCCAGCAATGGGATTGCTGGGTCAAATGGAATTTCTATTTCTAAGGCCTTGAGGAATCGCCACACTGTCTTCCACAATGGTTGAACTAATTTACACTCCCACCA